>NC_037591.1:16751957-17096124 GCF_003073045.1 Pomacea canaliculata | reverse complement strand
TTGAAGTTGGCGTTGTAGCAACAGCGCTGTGGGAGTAGGAGGGAATAAAGACAATGCTGTACTGAAGCGAACTCCTACAGAGAGTGAAAGACTACCTCCCTCTCTCTCTCAGAGTTCTTTATTTCGACTGGTATGAACAAAAGTGCAAGTGTATTTTCTCGGCTGTTTTAACTCACTGATGCGGTTGCTGCTAACGACGGTGAGGTTGCGAAGGAACAGCAGGAGAAAGAGGTTGGTGTAATGTTGTGAAGAGGAGGACAAGATGAAGAGTTGTGTGCCCAGAGATCGCGGACACTGGTTCTTACCTTCCCATACCGATTGAAGAGAGGGACGCTGAGGAAGCACATGGAAGTCTGGGTGGTGTCTAATACCCACTCGTTGCTGAAGAGCGCGAGACGGAAGTCACATGGACAGGTCCTCATGCGTCTTCTGCCCACAGCGTACTCGTCTTTCTTGCCCAGCTCCTCGTAGTACCAGTTCAGACAGTCCTGCTCTGGGTTGTCGGAAGGCAGCGCCCCCAGCTGGAAAATCCACACACCTGGGAGATCTGCAAGCAAGTCAAGTGCGGCACGTGAGCTGAAGGAAGCGCGCACCTTTGACAGTCACGTGACTGGAACTCGTCTGATCTCACCAAGATCTCCACAAAATATTATTCAGCCGCTTATTGAAATACTAACTGACAGCTGCCATTTAACGACGAGGACGACGACGACGACGACGACGACGACGACGACGACGACGACGACGACGACGATGATGATGATGATGATGATGATGATGCCAGTAAACACCTAACATTGTCCTGTAGTGCTTACCTGTGTTCCCGAGCTCGCTGTCCGGTCGTGCCTTGTAGATGTTCAGATTCTCCTTCAGGTAGCCGATGGAGACAGCACGTTTCATGTCTTCGTTCCACAGCATGCCGCCAGACAGGTAGATAATCATCCCGTAGGTTCTTTTGCCGTCCGTAATGATTACCAGTTGGAAGTTCACGCGCTGGCACGAAATATTACTAGTTTGTACTAATTTTACTACAACATCGTCGTCAGGTGCAAAGTTTTCTTTCCTTCTCCAATATCCAAGCTCTACTTTCCACATGATTTAAATTCACGTTTTACCGTCATAAAATAACATTTTTTTTTCCATTTTCTTTCTTTCGTTTTTTCTTTAACTGTTTCCTTCATACATTCTTCCTTTCTTTCGTCCTTTCATTTCATCTCGTTTCTTGACATGTAATGGGAAGTTGTGTCTCTCTAACTGTTTCATGTGTTTAATCCTCACTTGGTAATCCAAACGATCTAAAAACCACGGCATATTTATATTTGTACTTGTATATTTATATTTTTCATAAAAGACTCAAATCTGCAAGTGCACCTGCGAATAATGAAGAGAAGCACTTCTCACCTCTGACGTATCGATCATGGAGAGGTCAGGGGCCACGTCTTCGAACGTGGCGACGAGGACGTAGGTGGCGGAGAAGCGGGTCTGGTCTGTGTACGACTGCACGTACCTGTCGGCCGTCCTGAACACCTCGAGCTGGCGCTGAGTCATGTTCACGATTTTGTCCTTCTCGTAGCTCTGGGACAGCCAGAGAACCTCAATATCATTCTGTCTGAATTACTGTAGCATCGTTATGAGGTCATAGTTCATCAATACTGTGATTTAACAAAATAACTAGATTGTTGAGATTGCTCTGTCGTCAAAATTCTGTGCTAAAACATGACAAACACGGCAAAATACAAGTAAAATGGTAACAGATTTCACATTAAAGAAATCGTTAATGAATCAGTAATCAGACTTTAAGTAATCGTTGATTAATGAACGTGCTCTGTCTGTAGGAGGGCTAGATGACCGTCATTGTACGCCTCGTTTGCTCCCTGTGTCTGTGCTAGGGTTGAAAGGTCACATGGCGCTGACCACTCACCTGGTACCAGACGTTGTTGCTGGAGTCTCCGGACAGGAGCTGCATGGCTGCCCAGTAGCCACAGAACAGAGACCTGCTAGTCACGGGCAGGCGGCGTGGAGCGAAGCTTCTGTACCTCTGTCCGAAGCTGATCAAGCCATGCATGCTGACCTGAGGACATAGACACAGAGTTCAGTTCTTGCCGATCTCTTGACATCTTCACATGGTGCCACAGTTCTGTTGATAATGATGACATCTAGACGAATCACGAAATACTTGAAGCATCAGATATAAACAAAGGAACAAATCTCACATATAATGTCTTGACTGACTGCTCTGCCACCGGGATGGCGGAAGGTATTTGGACTTCCACCGCTTGCATCGCCATGTCTTTGGTCAGAGTTCCGTCTCCTTGCAGAATACCGTGTGGGTAGTAATCTGTTACAGATAAACAAAACCCTTACAGTACAATACCAGTCATGTGTAACTTTCATTCTTTCTCCTCTTCCTCTCTCTCTCTCTCGCGCTCGCTCTCAGCCTGTACCTGTCTGTCCATTCTTCTGCCGTTAATTGTTCAGTATGTCATTGAAACACTTGACAGCACTTGTATATCTAGTGATCTATCGTCGTATCAGTTTCTTGAAGATGTAACATAGTTTATCGACAGAAAATAGTACATTCATTATCTCTCTTTCTTTCCCTTCAAACTACACTCATGATTATATGAACATGATCTTTACACGTGTGAACACTATCGACGTAGTCATGTTAGTCATCGCACCATCCGCCCCTATAGTCGTTCACTTTATGTCAGCCAGTGGTTCTCCATAACTGTTTCTGTACTGAATGACACAATTTCTCGGGAACTTTTGATATCAACTAACACAGAGGTAACTATGGACTACAAACAATGTTTATCCTCAGGACATGCAACAGTTGTTGCTCAGTTCAAAGCCATCTACCCTATGGATTGCTGGCGACATTTCTATAAATCTAAGGTATCCACGATGTGGGTTAGCAGAGCACACCATCAGACATGGGGAGTGGTGGTAGAAAAACTTGTGTGAAACTATGCAGTTAGTTTTGTTTTAGTTGTAAATGTTCCATAGCTAGCGAAAACAGGGAAATCTGTTCTTCCATAAAGTGTGACAAGAGGGCGGGGTTGGGGGGATAACGACTTTTCATTACACACAAGAGTAACTGTCGAACTCTATGAGAAAAAAAAAATACTCACATTGATTGGTACTTCTGCAAAAGAGAATCATAAAAAAATGGGTTAGAGAATTTGGAATACATTGTGTTACGGAAAGGTGACCAAACGGCCTTCCCGTACACTCTCTCTCTCTTACAGTGTGTATGTGTGAGAGTGTATGTGGGGATGTATGTGCGTACGTGTACGCGCACATGTACATGTGTATGTAGGGGGAAGAATGAAAGAAATGATACGAACGTACTTTCTCTCTCAGCACATCACGACCAGTAATCTCTAAGTGTACACAGACACACCATCAAGTATCATGTTATAATACCGAAGAAAAAGTGAGAAAGACACAAAGCAGGGAAAGTATAATCGTGAGCGAGTATACATACAAACAACCACACTATCGCACAGAAAAATCCGAGAACGCACGCACACATGAACACACAAACATACACAGCCATAGAAACATGCTCGCACGCAGTGACACGAGTAACCACCCACAGACACAAAGTGAGTGCATTCACAGACACACACATAAACAGAGACATAAAAACATTTTTTCTTACAAACTCGATGAACTTAAGTTCAAAGGATTAATGGAGTGCATTTTTTTCTAATGATTGGATAAAGCTTAATACAAGATAATACCTCCCCTAATGTGTATACCTGCACACCTTCGGTTCTCAAGATACGTACACCTGAAAACCCAATATCTTCCTACACAGGTCAAGGTCAGCAACACAGGTGTCAAGGCTGTTATGTTATGAAGGCCGCTGCCAGCGAGACAGGTGTGACTGTACTTTAATTCGATGTTTATGTACAAACTTGACCTCATGATTTTGACCTTTCTCTTTGCATGTTAATGCTTCTAGACTGTTGATGTTCATAGACTTAAATGTCGAGAAAGGAAAGGGAGAGATGTTGGACATAATACCTTACTCAGCTTTGCCTAGTCACTAGAAAAAAATGTACACTCCACTAAACCTTTCAGACATAGGTGGACCAAATTAATCTTACATGCAGAAGATCATCTCATGGGCTTGCTTAGCATTACTGTTTCGGTCACATTTTTGGTATTTTAAGCAGAGGTGGCATCTTGATGGTTCTGAAAAAAACATATGGGCACGTATAACACTTTCAGCTGAGAGAGATCAGACAGCTTGTTGTCTATAATGGCTGCTATAGTTTCTTCATATTAAGAAAATTGCAAGAAGGTTCAATCAAGGAGTAAACATTAGCAAAAATAAAAACAAACAAAACAAAAACCAAGCAATCAGTAAACAGATATGTCATAACGAAAATGTATCTAATTATAAAGAAAATAAATGGATTAATCAAAGGTAGGGAGAAATGTGACTTCTGAACGATACACAAAGTTGCTATTTGTACACACTCATTAACTACTAGTAGCTGTGGTTTAATCACATCAAACAACAAACTTTTTTCTCTCACCACTCATACATACAGATTTATCTCACGCATGCAATAACTCATTACTAAATAAATAATACTTCGTAACAAAATTTAAATTTGGATTTTTAGACAAAGATGTCGATAGACTTTGCTATTTCATGCGTTGTTTTGTTACATCAAGCAATTCATTCAGCTGTCTGTCCATCAACGCAGTCATCTATTTTCCAACCATCTGTCAACTGTATCTTACTTACCGGGACGAGTAAAGTCATCACTAATGGTGGTATAGTTGGCCAGCTTGTAGACCTTGTTCTTGATTTTGATACCATCTTTCTCAGTCTTCACCAGCACTTTGGCCAGCTCCATTCTCTCGGCCGTGTTGTTGTCGTAGTAGTAGTCTGTAAACTCCACATTGAAGTCTATGACTGTACTGGACTGGGATGTTCCCGGGCTGTCAAAAGACGACCAGACGACAGGCGATAACATCGATGTGTGTGTATGTGTGAGAGAGAGATGGAGAGAGAGTGAGGTGGATAAAGCAAAGAAATACATGCGGATAGCAAGGCATTAACTAGCAATGGGATGTACATGGAATGGACACTTTACTGCTGTGGCCATTAACACTGTCTTTGTAGCTACATCAGTGTGAACTGCAATGATGAGGACAAGTTGGCTGATGATGTCGTTAGTAAAAAAAAGAGAAACCCGTTCAATAAATGCGAATAACAGTAGTTTATGTTTGGTGAAGCGCTTTCTGTAAAGTCACGTGAAACTTGTAAAATCAGAGCAAACGGTAATCATCACAATAACTTGCGGTAATCCTAAAAAACAACAAAAGCGAATGGAAATGTGAAGAATGTCAGACTACTCTCTTTAATGAGAAATTCTTGTACCAACTGCTTGACAGAGAGGACGTGGCGTAGAGCCGCTAACTCTTTATACACATAAACCTAACTCATTCAGTGAATTTGCCGATTTTTTTTCTTACCTCAGTAAAGAGACGGTTATGTTTGATACAGATGAGTTTGAGTAGAACAAATAGCTGAGCTGCAACAGATGTACGAGATGACAGTACATGGCTGTACATAGCATGTGAAGTGTTAAATATAAGGTAAACATGCATCAAGACTGTGAGATGTGAATTTTCACACTAAGACAGTGAGATACTGGAGTGTGAGAAATCAAGATGTGTGATTGTCAGATGCAGTCGTGTTTTTCTGGCAAGGGCGTCTTAAGATCCAACAAACTGGGTTTTCAGGATGTGACAGACAAACCCTAGTCTAACCCAATTATAATCAAGCCCATTATTGCTGTCTGACCACAGCTAAACACCTACTTGAAGTTTATTTTCTACACTTAAAACCTTAGAATATTTTTAACTGCGACAGCTCAACCGGTTGACGACTTTTTTCCTATCTATATCGACTTTTCTGATCGCGACACCTGACCCTAACCCAAAATGACATTCGATGAAGGCCAAGGAAGTCCAGTCTGTCGGTTACTGTGACGTGCTTGCCTCAAACGCCAGTGAACGTCACTTACCCCTGACTCCACATCTGCTTCGCTCAGGTAGGTAGCAGAGGACATGTTGGTGGTAAACGGTGCATCTATTGTCATCTGAGCTTGCACTGCGAGCAGACGAGTATTCAGCAATAAGTCAACATGTCACAGCTTTGAAAGAGTGGTCAAACATATTCAAAGCATGCATATAGAGAAAAAAGAAAGGAGAGAGAGAATGAATGAAAGAAAAAATGAAATCAGGAATAAAAGACAAACACAGAGAAAAAAGCAAAAATCGAACTATAGGAAAACTTTAACAATTGGTAAAAACGATAGAATTAAAAGCACTATTTAATTTTTTTAAATAAGAAAATTCAAAATTACAATTTATTATTAAAATTATTATAAAAATATTAAAAATAAACACATATCTTGCAGGCACGTTTGAATGTAATAGCGTTTTCTGCTTTTTTTTTTCTTCATTTCTTTGAGGCATATGTTAAGTGCATCATTAACTGGAGATATTAAGATTACGGAAAGCATCACCTACAGACGGTGGTACCGGAGCCTTCAACGACGGCTGCCCTTCTAACTCTCTTCTCCACCTCCTGGTCTTCCTCCCTCCGAAGTTCCTCCCTCTCAGGACTGAAAAACAAAAGATCATCCTCAAGAAGGTCTCGTGCGAACGCGTCCTCGTCCTTCATTGCGCCTGCGCCGAACGAACTTCCGGAACGCGTCACAGATGGCAACGTCACATATTTCTCCGTTTGATCACGTTTAGTAGCGAGTGGAGCTGATGTTCTAGAAGAATTGAACACTTTTGGTGACATTTGATTATTCCGCTTCTGTCCATAGTTTCTGTCGACCATGAACATATGTTCATCTTCTAACAACTCGTATATGTTGTCGCTGTCTACTTTGCCGTTTGCACCTGCAAAACAACAAAACATTTGTTGAGTTACAACTTATACCAGTGGGCGTGACAGTTGTTACTGTGTTTCATGATATTAATTTTAAGACATATTATAAACATATACATTTTAATTTAGGACTACTAGTAATCTGGACTGGACAATGTCAGTGTGGACCTACCGAATCTGACCACATCCGTGGCGTTTATGGCGTGCAGTAGTACAGAAGCTACCAAAATGGCGAACAGAAGCCATACTGTGCTGTGTGACGTGTCCGTTGTTGTCAGTCTGGTCATGCTGCCAGCGCACAAACCTGCAACAAAGATGTAAAGTAGTCTTATAGACTAGCTAGCTTTCTGTTTTACTGATACAGTAGTTGATTTCTTGGTGTCTCGTCATGGCTCCCATAGTCAGACTGTGGCTCAGGTTGTGTGTTCGGTGTCACACAACACAAACATAATACCTACATTCAAAGTACGAGTTAAATCTCTTACGTATCACCCTCAGAGTTTGGCTCAGTCTAGTCCCGAGTATAGGTCTCTGGATGATGGAGAGAAAGGGACAGAGGGCTTATAACTGTTACACTCATACCATTGTTCACATGTGCGGCATATATGTGTTTGTATGAACGGGTGAACTCATGGAATTTGACCAACCAACGCTTCACAGGACGTGTGAGAGAGAGAGAAAGAGAGATGAGTCATCTTTCTTCGGTTTATTCTACAACGAACGTCTCCCCCCTCGCCGACCTTCTAATTAAAGTCTTTGAAAAGAGAAGCAAGAGCACCATGGCTGACCGCTCTGATGGAGCAGTGAACTTTGACAGAAGTATGTGAGAGGGTCAAAAGGTCTGCGTACCCCACATAGAAATGTCCGGGCATGTTCGCGTTGTCCTGACAACCAGTGTCCAACGGCGACCTTTGAAAGGACATCGGAACCTGATCCCTCGCCCCTCAAACACGCCCACAGCAAATCTCCCGATCTTTCCACCCCTCCTCTCCTTTTCCGAAATATCTGGTGATTGGCAAGACACTCACACCTTTTTATTTGACAGAGACAGGTCGTCTGGCTTTTAAAATGCCCGCCATTTTCTCGGGTAGACCTGACAACGGATTACACTTTTATCAACGTTTCGCATTGTTTGCCAACCGTCACCCCGAGAAAAACATTTTCTCAGAGTCTATTTGGAAAGGAGCATGTTAAGTTATTTCAGCGTCTGTTGAGAAAAACGTTTAACGGTCTCTATTTTTAGACTGTGATGAACGGGGTTAAAGGGAAAGTGCGTGGAGGGGGGAGAGCCTGTAAACCTGCGTGACGTCACGTCTGTACCGCCGACATGCAGTTAACGGCACACATTAACATTTTGCTGCCTCGCAATACTCACCTGCCCACCTGAGAGTGTGAAGACAAAAGCCAGAAGCTCTGCTTGAGATTCTTTTCTGTTCTTCCTTTTTTTTTCTCTCTAAGAGGGTCACTGAGCTCCCTATCGTACTTTCACTACTTTAGTAACGGATACAAAAAAAAAGGTTTACAAAAGCTTATTTATTTCTGAAAATACTTTTAAAGTGAGTGCATTCTTGTCTACTTATGTTGTCTTTTAGCGAATGACAGCGAAAATTTCTCTCATAACAACTGCTTCCACGTGCTGCACTAAGAAATGAGAATAAAGTTAATCAAAGTTTTAATCAAGCAGGTGCTATTACAGCATCCTTGTTCTTGTTGTCATTGTGTTGTCTGACAGACAGAAAATGTGAAGAGGTAAATAAGTTGTTTATGAACAATGTGGCTAATGTCTCAGCACTGCAGGGCTGGTTTTAAAGCTTCAAGGGCGTGCATTTGATTTGTCACATCAGGATGCTGATGAAGAAGGATGGGAAGGAGGAACTGATTAAATTATAGAAAAAAATCAGCAGGACGTATCAACCTGACTCTGAAATGTACAGGAAGCGCAGAAAGCAGATAGCTAAATGTAAGAAGGTCTCCACCTCTATCAGAAGTTTGTACATGTACACTTCCGAAGCAAAGATGTGCTTATTCAGGAAAAGAACCTGCGCCCTCATTCTGTGAAGGTTGACAACACGGGGCGAAGACAGTCCACTAAAGGTGAGCTATAAACGGTGTGCTGGCAACAAAGCTCCAATAATTCTGTGTTTGTGTCTTCACACTGTCATTCCCTAACATTTCCTTGTTCACTATTTCACCCTCGTTCACTTACTCGCACTTGTTCATCTGCTCAGGCAGACCTGCTCACAAGAGTCATTGTAGCTGGTGTGACACGAGACTGCTGGTTGACACGGAGGGTTGTTGTTCCTCTCTCACTAATTACCTTTGTCCAAGAGGTATGAGGTAGGGGGGAAATGGTGGAGAGCAGAACACACAGGTATTCAGCACGTCTGATGGCAATGCTTGTTTAGGAGTCCGTCTCTCCCACCAGGATGACCTGTACGATGGCGTATATGATGCAATCTGTTGAAGGGCCATGACTTTTGACCCTCAACTGATATAATCTGACTGCAGCTAAGTTAACAATATGGAGATGAGGGTTGTATATGATTTTTTTTCAACCGCCTGCTCTGCCGTCTTATGCCTGCCCCTCCCACTTGTGTAACATGGACGTTGTTATTGTGTCCTGTCATCAATCTTAATCAATCTCTCTGTTCGGTTCCCGGTGGTGCAAGGTGGCTCTTGTCCCTGGCTGGCCCCACAAGGACGCACAGTTGGTGCGGGTTCTTGTTTATGTGACAGTCCACGTGTATAGAGCGAGACAAGAATGATGCCAGGGCCAGCACTCTTGCCAGTTCGATACCTGCGTGGCGCTGAGTGCTTCTGTCAGTTGAGTCAGGGTGTCAGCACGTGATCACGACTTTCACGTGACGTCAGGTTTGTACTGGCTGTTACAGCGAGCTTGCCGACGGACTGTGGCCTTTCGTGAAATCATGTTTTCCAGACAAATTAATAAAAAAAAAATCTTAGACGTTTACTAATTCAATTAGCATGATGTAGTTTATGGCCTTTAGGTCGTTTGGCACGGGTTACTCTAGTAACACTAGTGTAACAACAAAATGTATTTCTGTCTTTAAGACCGATATTGCGTTGGACTGTGACTCGTCAACTCAATATCAAACAGATTCTACTGAAGTAAGGTCGTACTACCTGAAATTGCGCAAGTACACCTTAACAATGAACAAAAACCTTTCGACATTCGTACTTTGCATCCAGATAGTAAAGGGATTATTTCATATAAGCAAAAACGCCCGGCTTAGATAAGACGTGTGCAAGAAATTATTTTCTTAGAAACCGATAAGAAAGAGAAAGATTCCTTTAATCAAGCGGACATGGACTTTCTCCTCTGTGCACAGAAACTTATCATTTGAGATATGGAATAGCCTATCAACCCTGACCTCTCCCCTTGCCTATAGACACATTAAGCATACTCATTCATCTCTAAAGCGACCTGTGCATAATCATAGAAGACAAAATATCAAGGAGGCCGAGATGATTAAGGTACAACAATTAATTGTACCGGGATGCTGGTGAAGACGATCCTCAACAGAAGGGAAAAAAGAATTTAACAATTGACATATGAGAGCTGAGCCTTATATGGATGTTAAATACAACAATTTAATTAACGTAAGCAATTAAATTAATTGTGTACACTTTGAAATAGCAAGAACTGACTGAGGAGTCCCAGTAACCCTCCCCCTCTCTCCAAAAGCGGATACCCGAGTGGTTAGAGCAATGCTCGGAACTGAGAGGCACGTGGGTTCGATATCCGAGCAGCGCAGCAAACGTCCCCTAATCAACCCAGTTGGCAGGAATAGGTACATGACTCCATACATGGTTGGGGAAGGTAAATCAGAGAAAGAGAGGAAGACCGCCTGCACATTAAGCTGGTCCCGAGAAAAGTGAGGTGACTAAGGCCTCAGTCCACAAAGACCTGCACGGCTTACAGGACGACCTATATCTTTACCTACTTTACCCTCCGCGCCCCCACTCAAAAAAAAGTAGGATGCTGGTGGGCAGTGAGTTCAGCTTCTTGCTTTGACTGCTGCTGACGATGATGCAAATCTCGTGGCCGCTTTTTTTGTAGAGTGGGTCATTGCTTTTCCCTTTTCTCGCAGTTATGGCCCATTATTACATATTTTCATGACTCACCCTTTGGGTTGGGACCCTGCGACATCGCTGAAGCTGCTATTATTTTGCTGGCTGAAGCAAGTTCTTGTAGCTGAGAAAAGAGGCAGAGACAGTGTGTGTGTGAGAGAGAGAGGGAGAGAAAAAAAATATAAGAAAGCTTTTTGTGGGTGTGTGCTGCGTTTTTCTAAAACAGTAGTTGTTGCCTCCCCTCACCACCTCGCAGGCTGACAGCATGGTTCTTCAACTCACCCACGGGCTTGCACTTTGAGTACACTCTCTCAGTAATGAGCCATCATGTCAGAGTGTTCTCACAGTGGACGATCGTGACAAGTACAAGGTGTGTCCTGTGATGAGATTAGCCGACCCTTGATGTGACCTCACCGACCCTGATACTAAGTGACCTCCGACTGGCGACATCGTCCGTTATGTTATCTACTTGAACCCAGCGATCTTCATCGTCTTAAGCATAGTCATGAGGACAGCACGATAATTATCTTATACTTTGAATGTGATTAGGGAGAACCAGAATCCAGAGCTACTTTCATATTTGGGAGTGGGAGATAGGGAAGAGAGGAAAGCAGTCTGTCTCCGCAGCACTTGCTTTATCTCTCTTTTATGGGTACATTCAGAAGCCATGTATATACTGAAAAAATAATTATTTACATAGACATAAAGACGTCGTAGGTGTTCCGTACCTTTTTTTTTTTAGCAAAAAATGTGGAATAAATAATTTCAAGTTAACGATGGATTATTCCATTAGCCATTTCAAACACACACACACATGTGTATTAATTCTGGAAGATATTATGAAAGCATTAGTTTTCAATTCTTGTACAGTTATTTTAATTGAAGATTTATTTTTCTTTTTTAAATTTCTGAAATGTTTCTATATATTTCTCACTTCCTTAGGACCTCGGGTAGTGTGTTCGACATGGTTGCCTTGTGATAAAGACAATGTGTGTGCAACTTTACATCACGATGTCTGAGGCAGACAAAAAGAAAAAGCAAAATGTTAACACTCATATGACAGCCTTTTAACAGCTTATATTCGCCGGGGAATTAACAAGAAAGACCTGGATACTCCCATAAAAGTGTACATGAACTAACAAAAAGTCTACGAGGAGGGGCATGATGAGACACCTTGCATTCAGGAGTAGAGAGCCATGAGCAGCAAGTGTTGTCGGGGAGGAAAACCTATCAGGGGGGTAAGTAACCTCCCCGTCTGCTCGCGGATCTATTAAGCCGCCGAATACAAATAGGCTTAGAAAGTGGCTAGATAAAAAATGTCAGCCCATTTCCATTACAATCATTTGCATATTTGAATGGTATCTTATCGTGAGAAGAAAGCAATATATCTCTCTGAGACTGTCTGTGTTTGTGTGAGTGTGTGAGAGGGAGAGAGAGAGAGAAAAAAAAAAGTTTGTTGGGTTTTTCTTTTGGTAGCGAAGGAGAAAAAAGTTAAAATATTCAAGCTGTCTTTTCTCTAGGACAGACCATCCTTGTTACGGTAATTTATATAAAGCAAAGAAATAAGGCAATAGATCGGTTTGGATCGTTAAGAATTTAATGTTGTATTCCTCACAACTGATGAACGACAAGGGCACAATTTAATATAGATATATAAACGATAAAAATACGAAGGCAAAGGTAACGAAAAGATGTTCTGCAGCTATTAATCCCAACATGTATCTCTTTCTTTGCCTCTTCCTATAAATAGTGTGTTCCAGCATTATTCGTCCTGTCAGTGTGTCACACAATCATTTGGCTGCGTGGCATGTGTTATTACCAACTTATGGCCAGTCTGACCGAAATTGCTTCCTCCCTGTGTGCTTGGCCTCTGTACTTTGACCTCAGGAGGTCACATACAACGTGTACAGAAGTCTGATGCTATCGGCTCAGCTGAGAGGCTGAACGAAGAGAAACTCTACACATCATTCTTTCAACCTATCTTCATATTTTCCTTTAGCGACAGGACTAGTCAGAAATTAATACAAGTAAAAGATTAGAAATAGATTTGGGTTTAGTTTAACTTTGAGTGTTCTTTCTACGATAGGCTTGCAACATCGGCGGTCTTTACCGCAGGACAGACAGACAGGCATGAAGAACAGGAGGACATAGGGGCGTGAGAGTGCTAGTGAGGGACCAGACGCCGACAAGAAACGCCATGACACTCTTCTCAATGAAAATCAGAGAAAGAACACTCACTTATTCACCAGATATTTGTGAGAAAAGGGAAACAAAAAAGAAAAGAAAGAAAATTTTGAAATTCTCTGTAAATTAAATTATTGGTTTACTTACCAAGAGCTTTTCCTCCACCAAGGTATCGGTCCAACTGACCAGCAGTTGGAACTTTTGAGACAATAAATTCCTCCTTTCCAAAGAGCTTTTTTTCCACCAAGAAAAGTTATTTTACTCCTTTCCAAGAAACGTCCACCTCGACACTCACTTTCATGTTACATATTTCTTGGCAGTGGTGCTGAAGACGTGTATCCACAGTTAGTCTTTGAAAACTCCAGAACAAGAACAAGTTTTAATCCAGGTGTAGTGTCATGTGTCGGCAGACAGGAAGATACTAAACAAATACGGCTTTGAGGGTGCCCACGCCCGGCGTTTCACCTGGCCAAGGAGTAGAATGAAAGTACCCGCTGCCTACAGCCGGTGGCGCGGTTCATGCGGCAAAAGCAAGTTTTGTTCTCTTTTGCTGCCGTGAGGCGTGAGCCATGCCCACCTTCACGCCCTTTAGCTATTGGCTATCAGGCTAGACCGCCGGGGCGCTGTCAGGGATGAGGTGTGTTTATACGGCCCCTCCTCCTCCCTTCCTCTCCCCCACTTCTCGGAACGTGAGTCTTTCTTTGACTAAACGTGTTCCAACGGTCCTCCTGACATAGGTTGTGGTAAAAACTTTTTTTTTAAACACCCTGATGGAGGTTGTTACTATACGAGGTAGCTATCCTTCAACCTTAGTGGCACCGAACTGAAAACTTTCACTTGAGGGGTAAAGTCTGGCAGTTGGGCCGCCAGAGACTGAGAGGACACGCGTGACAACGCACAGACGGAACTGGTTGGCGTCCACCTAGCGGCCCTCGTCACGGTTTATTCCTCTGTGTCATACCCACAGCCTTCTGGCAATCAGTTGCGAGAATGTGTGAACAGGTTGAACTAAAGTAGTTACAGCGGAAATGAGAGATAACACTAAGAGCGATGGAGGGGGTGGAGAGATAACATGTAATTGCTTCAAGCGATCTCATTGTCTTCTTGAAGCCCTAAAAAAATATCAAAGCAGTATACTTTGCACAACACATGGTCAGATAATGTTATCGTGTGAGTTAATTAATGAAGGAAACGGATGTTAAACTGTCTGAACGACTAGAACGGGTGTAGCGAAACAACTTTGTCTAAATACTACCACGTGTTGATAGACATTAATAAACATATAAACTCATAAACTCGCGCGCGCGTGTTTGTGTTCCTTGAACATGAAAGGGAAAATGCTTTTATGTTCGAGGAGAAGAATTACCTGTTTCTGAAAAACTATGAGAAGGTGTAAAACAGAGGCAACAGCACTGCGCACGCCGACAGAGCGAGCAGACGAGCAGACGACGGGATGGGCTGAGTGAGGCGGCGAGGGAGCTGGGGTAGGCAAAGTTACCTGTACTGTTTTATGAGTTTAGCATTGTTTTGATAGATTAGATTAGCTGCTTCTCCTAAAGGGATTGTTCATTCCATTAAGATCACGCGAAGATGCAGTCGAAGTGATGCAAGAAGCCACATCACCACATCAGTACCTGCCACGGACACGGTCGCTGACCTCGTTCCCACGTGCAGCTCCGCTGAGTATGAATAGAGTGCAGAGAAGGAAGAGTGTAGGGTAGCAACCGGTTTTAAAGACCATCCTGGATGATTTGCAGGTTTTTTTTTCAGATATTGGTAGATATAGGCGACATAAACCTAACCTATAAACTTCAACCTCCGAAAAACATCCGTTAGCAGGTGAACTTGTGTCTGAGGTCAACGCGTTACAGGATGCGAACCGGTCATTGCTAACATTTCATTACAACTAGTTGGTGGTGTCTCAACCAATAAAATGGCCATGAATAACATCTAGACTTATTAGTTCGTACCTCAGTTGACACTGGGATCGACAGGACATCGAAACCTCCGGACAAAATAAAAGTGGTCTAGCAGCGGAAAGACAGAGGAGGTAGGACTGCTACACGTGTCCGCGGGGACAGTGATTGAACGAGTGATTTAGTTTCAAGAACAACTACACTAATCCCTTGCTCTGGATTTTGTGGACAATTTTGTATCAAAGTTTATGAAAAGTATAAAATACTTGAGACTTGGCAGACTAGTTATTTCCTAATGTAACAGTTTTACTAGAAATAAGATAAGACTTTATTTATCCCAGAGGGCAATTGTGTTGCAGCTGCATTAAAATTAAAATTCATACACAATTGCATGCACAAAACTATTCATGTCTCCTTCATTCACACATCGTAATATTCATACAGTATACACCATATACCCTTGATTTGCCCACCCTCCTTATTTGTGACACCTTTGTTCATTCCTCTAAAGGCTTAGAACAGGGTCTGGCCTGCTCGCAGTAAAGGTAAATGTAAAGGTCATCCCACGACCTTTTTCAATGATACAAACCTCATGGCCGGCTTTTTTCGTACACGAAAAAAGTCCCTTGAAATCTGTCCTTATTAAATACATCCTGCGTAACCTTCAACTTTTTTGTATACGAACGGACACAAAAACGAATGAGTCAAATGAATGAAACTCTGTGTGAGATTCCAAATAGTTTTGCTGTGTGTGTTGCCCTTTAAGCAGAACGTGTGACCCTGCAATGAGAGTGACCTTTGTGCGATGGAGGGCTAATGAAGTGGAAGAAAGTGTCATAAAGTAGCAGTGAGTACTACAGGGTAGTACAATGAGTACTACATCCATCTGTTGCAGGTGTGTCCTCTCGTGGATTTGATGTTTCTCGTTTAAGAACAATTCTATCTCTGCATATAGATTACATTTCTTCTTTAGGTGGAGTAGTGTAAGGGAGACAGTTTATATTTCTAAAAGGAGTTTGGTTCAACAGTTTGAAATTTGAGCACAGGATGAGCTTAAATGATGTGCGTGACAAAAACAACAGTATGGCCGCTTGGGATATTATGATACTAAAAGGTGTGGCTCATTGCATACCTCCAACCATCTTTCAACATCGGTGATTCAGATTCAAAGTAGAGTAGACAGAAAGGAAAGTGGGGTATCTTTGATGGTATGAACAAGTGACACGCACATCAGTAACTCTTGCCAGTCCGGATAACACTCATATCGCACCTTTGACAAAATGACAACTGCAATTATTTCGAGACGGAAATCTTTGGGTACTATCACAACAATCAGTGTTTCTCACAACCATGACAATATTGAGCTTGGACTGCGAGTCTGATTAAATTTAATGAGATTCTCAGTTGAAGCGTGACATTGTATCAAGTGAGTGATTGCTCCTCAACAGGTGAGCCTACAATCGCTCTGAGTACCGCTGTGATAAAACCTCATCATACATATCCCCACATGACATAGAAACACAAAGAAACACATAGAAACATTATAGTCACAACTTACAAGTGCTTCATGTTTATTTAAGTCAAAACAATTAAATCACACACACAAACACACACACACACCATATGAATATTCAGTAGCAGGCGTGGGCTCGAGAACTCAACACGCTTTATGATTTTCTTTCAAAAGCTTCCTACATAAACAAGTATAAAATTTCGTCAGTATAACGATGGTCGAGTACCACACCCTTTCACTGTTATACTTTCTAAAGACACTTAGCTCAAGAAGACATTATCCCGAGAGTCGCACGAGGAGGTTGAGTCTCACTTTGTCCGCGACCTTTCAGGGGTCGTGAGGGATTAGCTTTACCTGAGGGCGGTGCTCAGGTGCTCTCTCTCTCCGACTTACTTTACCATAACCTCTATGCCTCTATGAAATCAGGTACCCATTTCCGACAGCTGGGTTGACTGGGGTTAGTTTGTTGGATTATAGGAGTATCAAACAGGAATTCCTTTCACTTCGAACGTCAGCGCTTTAACCACTCGGCAATCTGCTTCTCGAGATGGAATGTCGATGGTTAAACACTCTCTGTGATTTGGCAAACACCGCTAACAGTAAGGTCGAAATACATTTACCTGTTACCCAGTGACAATCGTCTGGAATGTTTCTAGTCATTAATAAATATCAATCTTGCAAATTCGTTATGGAATGTGGCACAACACCAAATACGGCATAATCGTTTCCCATTGACAAGTTGACCATTGAAGACTGGTATTCAAGCTGATCACAAGTAGCTGAAGGCATTTTGCACAGAACTAGGAATTAAAAGACTGCAGAAGGCACAAATGACAATCATTATCACTATTTCCTTCACGACAAAAAAGCTTTGTAAAAGATTAGCAGTTCGTTCTTTTAAAATCTGGAGCTAACTAAACTCAGAAGGAGGCAACGTACTCTTTCAGCATTATAGACATGACAGCGTTCATCCTCCCACAAAACCTCAGTAGATCAAGGAGATATTTCTAGTTTGTAGCAGGTTACACATTGTAACACACCTGTGCGATAAGTACCTGTATAGGAACAATACCAAGGACACATTACGCAGTTAACACTTCGTCATATCTTTGTCTAGGGTGACTTGTCATCATGTCTGTTGACACGATCAACTCATTACAAAACCAGGACACACCTTTGTGCTCTAGGGTCGGTCGACATTTTTCATGATCCCATTTTACTTAAAGCCATTCACAGACATGATCTTGAGTTTTGAGAAAGAGCCCCTCCCTACAGCCATTCGTCTTCTCGATTTTTATCTCACATGAAGCAAGTTAGCATCATCGCCACGCCTTTAGCCCCCAGGAAATGTGGGGAATTTTTTCTGTTAAAGATTTGAACAAAGCAGTTGACCTGTAGATGTCAGACATGCCTTCTACTTGCACTAATGGCAGTCGGCTTTGCATGTACTGATGAATGGCGCTAGTTACTCACATTATGAGAGTTACATGGAGAGTTACATGGAGAGATCATGGCTAAACCATTGGCGACAAAGTTTCGTAAATCAATTTAATTTTGTGAAGATTATTTTTTAACCGAACAGACAAAGATTGAAAGCTGTTTAATAACCTCAGTGTGTAGTCCTAAAAGGTCTTGAGTATCTTTTTTGTTGGTATGAAGAAATGAATGTAAGGTGAGAACTTGTTTACATCTACAGAACTAGACATAAAATGACTTGATTTATTTGTTCTGCTTTTAGAAAACTTAGCAGACTGAAAAGTAGACTGCAGACTGTTATCAGTTACCGCCAAGCTGGAGTCACGCTCCAGTGTCACAAGTGTTTCATCACGTCCAGCGGGATCTGAAGGCGATAGTAGATAACCCAGAAGATGATGCCGGCCGTGATAACATACTCGCCTGACCGCAAACACACACGTGCTTTCCAGTTTGTTGGAGAGGGCAACCGACTGGCCTAACAGTCGCAAGAATCTCTTTATCTCTCTCTATACATTATAAAGTGTGTGTGTGAGGTGTGTGTGTGTAAATGTGGATGCATATTCGCCTGCTTCAGAAACTATTCGGGGCAACTCTTTTTTTTTTTGGACAAGCAGAGGGTTTAACGCGAACACTTTACCTAGTGACCCAGTTAACCTGCCAGAAAGGATGAAGAAGGACATAAGTTCAAGTGATGTACAGCTGAACGAGATTTTCGATGGTTTATAAGGTTTGTTGCAATCTTATTGAATTATAGAAGAAGAAGCTGTTTCAAAGTCTGGCGGAACGGTAGGGAGAGTGTTCTAAGCAGATCTTCCAGCACGTGCAAAGGTGACACTGTCCGACAGACAGCAGGGCGGAGAATGTGGAGTTCATGTTTGTTGTTAGTTTTGTAGGAAAGTGCTTCCACCTTGCGGCGATTTCGCACTGTGGGGGAGGAAACCGGAGTACCAGGAAAAAAATCCCCGACGCCCAGCCCTACGAACAGGTGTCACAGAAAGTGTCCCGAGACGAGATCTGAACCCTCAAGCGCTCACTGCAGTGTTTTAACTCATTACTCTACGGGGCGCCCGCCGAATGTGGAGTACAGTGCGGGGAATGCGGAGTACACCACGAATATCCCTGGACTGCTTGCAGACGATTTTTTTTCAGTCAACTACTAGAACGAGGCTGGTTGTTACAAAGCTTCCGGTTTAGCCACCGTGGTTTAGCGAATGACCTCAATGGCTGCAAGAGTAACAACAATAAAGAAACACACAAAAGGTGGTTTATACTGCTGCATGGTACAATGTAACTGTGCAAGTATCAAATCTTTCGGTGACAGTTTTTTTTTTCGCTTCAGCGGGCAGGTACACCCACAGGGCAAGACAAGCTGCTCTCATTCACGCTATAAGCCGCGCAGACAAAAGTTTCAATCCACTGAAAGCCAAGATTTATTCAAGGCACTTTGAAGAAGAGTGCATAAAAAAGGTACTGAACCTATTGTTGGCTCACTTATTTACCTCTTACTTTCCTTTACATGCTTGTAGTTCGCGACTATAAGGCTTAGACAATTTTGTACATAGCCAAAGATTTGCCCATAAGAAAGTTTCACCCAAGAGATGTGAGGGTGGTAAGTGGCTACATGGAAAGAGTGAAGTCTAGAATGACTTAATGCTGGAAGGTAAAGAGGATCTTACTGCCAGACAACCGGAGACTACAGGAGGAGATCGTGCCAATGGACTGCTTTTCGCTAAAGAACAATGATTCAGTCTTGTCTTTTAAAACAAATGACGAATTTAAATACAACTTCTAGCCTCTAAAAAAAAGTCAGATATCTCTATGAGCTGGCACACGCCGACGTTCAATGAAAGGAAAAGAAGGGAAAAAAGTGGAAAAAAATGCGTACATGAATAAAGATCGGCTATGTGTGCCATTAACCTTCTGAACTTAAATCTTAGACAGCTGATGTTAAAGATATTTTAAATCCCCTTTAAAATATAAACGCCTTCTTTAAAGCCACGCGGTGTGTGTGTGTGCCTGGTGCCATAAAAATGACAAATTAACCAAGATTTGTATCAGTCATTTTTATTTACTTTTTACATAAATTTTGAAATGGGAGCAAAAGCATGTCAGCGTGTGTGTCAGAATATTTCAGATTTCAGAACTTTTTTTCAGCGCGTGAGTCGGTGGACTGTGGACATGCTGATACTTCACAGCTACACACACCTTCGATGGTCGCAGTTAGTGATTCTAGAGGATCTTGATAACACCAACCATAAAGTATCTCCAGCACCAGTAGAGTCCAAAGCGTTTAACAAACACACAGGAAGTCGTGGGAGTACACAGCCTTTGTTTAGGTAGACATTAAATGCTCCTCATGAATAAGCACTTACACAACACCTACACTAAGGGTTTCAGTACCGGAGTACCCGGAAAAATCAGGTTGACAAATAAATAAATAAATAACTAAAAATAAATAAAAAAATGAGGATGTATGTCTCGCGGACAGTACAGTTAAGGCTACAAAACACACACACCCAAACACACATAACACACACACACATTAGAGAAGAATGTTTTATTAGTGTTTTAGGAGTTTGAATTCATAAATTGCAGGTATTTAAATTTTCTTTGGCTATTCAGAATCCTAAAATAAAATAATATTTATTATTAGGTGGTTATTCTGTTCAGCAAGAGTTCAGTTTGGTCAAGTACCGCCCTTCCCTAGCGCCATTGCACGCCCTCACAACCCGGAACTGCATAAATCCCCGTGATGTATTCCTCACATTCCTCTCCGCCCCCATACCCTTTGCTGCAAATAGTCACAGTCATCTACACACCTTGTGAATCTCTCTCACATTCATCTACACACCTTGTGAATCTCTGTCACATTCACCTACACACCTTGTGAATCTCTCTCACATTCACCTACACACCTTGTGAATCTCTCACATTCATCTACACACCTTGTGAATCTCTCACAAAGACATCAAATTTGTAAAATCCAGCTAAACTCGTCAGATAAATAACAACATCGTAGTCATGCTGATGATATGAGTTGATTGCATCCATAAGTATATTATGTATGTCAACGTGCATATGTAGAATATAGCTTTATATTGGAGACTGTACATGTGTGCGTGAGAGAGAGAGAGACTTTCCCAGTGTAGCTGTGGGAACTACAAACAGCCGTGTTCTCGACATTTATGACAGGAGTCAAATGTCGAAGTTCTTTTTCTTAAACGATAGAACTTTCATCGCGATGTTTGCATACGCAATAACAAGTAGGTCGTGACATACTGTTACCTGTATTTACCTCACCTCCCCCTTTATGTCTCTCCATTTTTTCTCCATCCTTACGTCAATGGCAGGTCACCTGCCTGAAAAATATTTATGTAAGTATCTATGTCTTGTAGTCCATGTCTGTCTGTCTGTACGTCTATCTGTCTGTACATCTATCTGTCTGTCTATGTCATTAGAGATAAAAGGAGGTACTCGGGTACACATTAACATAAAAGTTATTAAGGTCCAGTCAGCCGGAAACGTGAATGCGCATGACAAACGACACGACTTTGAGAAATACTAAAAATGTGTCAGCAGGCAGAGGCATCGAACCAGGATGAGGAAGACACGAAAGGCACACAGGCAGAATACGTACCATTCAGTTCTTTGAAAGGGGAAAAAAAAGGGGGGAACTTTTTGCTACAAGCCCAGTTAAGGAATCCCGATGACGAACGGCTAAAAACACATTAAAACATGCTTTAAGAACACTGAATAAAGAACTGACTAGTAAAAAAATAATCACGTGCGTGAAGGTAATCGTTCAAAAGGCTCACGCTGGTTTCGCAAACACCATGGACATTGCCTTCCAGCGCTACGCTAATATTTGCACAATAACCTGCAGTAGTTTCTATGATTATTTGCTTAAAGTTCAAAGCAAACGCCTGATATTCGGGTGGATCATATCTGATTTTACACGCTGTCACTTAGGGCCACTGGTTTTATTCATTCTCTGTCGTGGAAGGTTTCCCAGAAATAGAAAATTTAGAGCAAAGAAGACTGAGCTGGTCTGAGGACCTCCCGGTTTCACTTGAGTCAAGAGACTGGAGTCAACATTAATGCCATCTTCATCTAGTCTGCTTCTTGCTGCTTGCCATCCTGTAGCCATGGTTATCAATTGACGAGAAGTCGTTGCCCTGGGGCAATTCAAAGACAAACGTCTTTGTTTCAAAGTTTTAATGTCCAGGTGTCCACAGGCCCGGTTCTACCTATTAGGCGAACTAGGCAATCGCCTAGGGCGCAGCGACCGAGGGGGGGGGGGCGGAAAAAATGGCCTGCTGTTTTTTTGTTTGTTTTTTTTTAAGATGAATAATTTTATGGAAAAATATCATTTTCACAAAATGATATTAGCAGGACACTTTTCCTCTGCTTGTAGACTGACCACCACGCTAGTTTCTCAGTACATGTATGACAGGAAAACCCCATTATCCCATTATCCCAGGGCGCACTTGCAGTGACCACAGCTAACCAGCAGGCAAGTAGAGGGCGGAGGGGCGGGGAAGGGAAGTGAGAGGGGCGGCGTTGGTGGGAGGCAAAGGAAGGCAAAGGACCAAAGGCACTTTTTCCTCAGCTTGTAGGTTGACTTCACCACCGAGTTTTTCAGTTCGTGTAGTGATGTAGTACAGCAAAACCCATTATTACAGGGCGCACTTGAAGTGACCAGCTAACCAGCGGGGAAGAAGAGGGCGGAGGGCGCGGAGGATAGTCAGCGGAGGGGCGGGTTGGTGGATGGGACTCAGTGCGGACCCCTACGATGGAGTGGACCACATTCCACTAATACCAAGCTCACCTTTCTTTCTTTTATCCTACTTTAGAAGAGGTTCCACACTTATGCATTGAAAACACTGCAGGTGAGATCAGGGACAACAACACTGACTTGAATTTGCTACGCGAGTTTCTCTTTGGTTATGACAACAGTTTTATGCTCAGTATTGTTTACACTTACGAACTTTCAACCCGAAGGAACTTAGCTAATGTCACGAACGCGTTCTTAGTTAATAAGAGTATTAAAGTCTTTAGCAGACAAACATCAAGGTAGAGCCATTTGAAGTTTATAGCATATCTATTTACTGACACTGATGGCCTATATGGTCTTGTACTTACTGTTGTGACTCATGGTCGTGAATATTTAACTTTCTTATTAATTATTAAATTTCTGTTCGATTGGTGTATTACGCTTAATTTAGTTGCCAAATTGTAATGTTTATCTTTATTATCTAAAGTGCATCTGTTTGTCTACAGTTTGAATTGATAGCTTGTTGTTATGCTCCATTGACAGAATATTTGAAATTGGTTATTAAGAGATAATGCGTATTAAGACCTACAGTCTATACACTGTATACTTCTCTTGTTTTCAACAAACCCTATGCTGGACACCACGCAGTGTTGATCCCTGGACTGTGTTTGGGGAGCTGCCACCATGATTTACAACTTTGCATTGTTAGTGTCCAGAAGACTCTCTCTTGACAGACTCTCTCATTGCCCGCCCACCTGTGACTCGCTGTGAGGTGTGACTTTGGATGGGAACAAAGTAGCTGCTATCAGGGTGGTCTAGATGCTGGAAGCTGTGATCAGCTTGAGTTTTAGACCACACAGCAAAATAAGACCAGAGCAAGGTGCTACACATTTCTTGTCTCCATCAGTGTGCACTCCATAAAACCTTTTACACGAGTGTTTGAAATCCTCTACTCATAAGTGTAGGTCTGATTTAGGAGGCATGCAAGCATCCATATGTGTATGATGCTAGCCTGCAATTGAAAAACAGACGTACTTTTTCTTGACAAAAAGTAGTTCTTACTTATAAGTTATTAATCAAATCTGACGGAAAATTCTCGAAAAAGATTTAATTTTAATAAGCCATTCTTTGACACTTCTGGGTTCTAACGCCTCTGGTCGTAATGAGTTCTTGTAGAAAACCACCTTTCTACTATTTTTAAGCAGCAAACATGTAGACAGTTCGGTTTTACTTGTTAGTTCGTCTGTAAGATGAGAAAGAAGAGAACGATTGAAAGGACTTGCCGATGGAGGTGATGGGTGGACAGGCCCACAGGGTAGCGATAAATCTGTCACAGTTAATGACCAGTCGGATCAGATTAGAAGACTGGACAAAGGTGGTGCGATGTTACTTGATAGTTGTCCGTGAGACGAGAAAGAGAGAAGAGAGAAAGATTGAAAGGACCTCAGTGGGGTGGCTTAGTGGAGAAGGGTAGAGATAAATCTCTACCACTTTAAAGAAAGTCAGATCACATTACCATGGCTGGACAGCCGAGACTGAGGGAAGAGGTAGTTGTAACTTTGAATTAAAACCCACAGGACGATGTACAAACCTCACTTGTCTGAGCGGCTGCAGACATCTCGTGCTGCTGTTTGAATTGACTTTGTAATCGTCTGTTTGGGTGCTTGGAGCTATCATCCTTCCACAGCTGAATCAGTAAACTAAAGGTTGTGAAGTGGATTTAGCCGTGCCAGACTGAACAGTATGCTACTGTCCTACAGCCACTTCATGAGAGTTTGTAAAGATAAGTTCGCATGAATTTTATACACTGTGACATAGCTGTATATATTTCATTAACACGATTTATGTCTTTCTTTACATTAATTTCATTTCCTTGTTTCTTATAGTGCTTATTTTGATTGTGTGGATGCAACGGGTTGCGATAGCGGTGGTGTCACTTTTTGCAAAACTTTTCATTGATCAAACGGGTCCGTGACAGTCTGGTGGTCTTTAGCACATCACAAGCGAGTTGAGTTCTGAGACAGACCGCAGCAATCATTACTGGTGATACTTAAGCCTAGCTTACTTTGAAATTTCTGATAAAAATAGAATTAAACGTATATTTATTCCAATACGAGTACGAGATCTGTAATGTCAGTGACTCATAGAGTCATATATACATAGCGGTAAACAAATGATATAACATGGTTCACTTTTTGTGAGGTGGGGGAGGGGCGGGCGCAGAATTTTTCTTTCGCCTAGGGCGCAACACAGCCTAGCGCCGGCCCTGGGTGTCCAGATTCCGCAGTTGTCTTATCCATGGACCTACAGTTATAAAGAGGTGACAAATGTGTCCTATGGTAAAAAAAGAAAATACAAACAAAACAAACCAGTGTCCTTGAGTTCCCCATGTTACCATGGGAAAGCGAATTACTTTTGTTTCATAGCTCCGGTCCTCGCAGGACGGGACTAAATGGTCGTGTTAGGCCGAGAGCTACGGAGTCGACTTCATTGCTTTCCATGACTTCTTCTTTCTCGGTGTCGTCTTTCGGGACATGGCTGCAAAGTCGTGTCGTGTCAAGTTACAAGTAAACATGTTCGCTTAGAATGTCAGGGATGTGCAGTTTATTCTCCAGCGACTGTATGTGTGTGTGTCGTTTATTCAAGTTAGCCACGGTGTTCCTTTCTTGGAATCTGGGAGTGGTGTCTGAATAAGCTTTGAGCAACACACACATGTAAGTGGGGCATTGCAAAAGTAATAGCAGGCAATGAAACGGTGTCAACATAGCCAACATAATAGGCGTCCTTTGATGGGTTATGCATGAATTCAGCCATCTGGCTAGAAATGTTTAGAAATTTCAATGGTTATTTAACATAAGTCAATTGAAATAGAACATACGTCATGAAGGGACACTTCTCTAAACTTGTTTTATAAACTTGCTGGATGAGGCAAAGAAGTCAAACACTTGTGCACCTGATGTCTCTTCCCAAGGTTGACAGGTTAACAGCTCATGTTGGTTGACAGTGGGCATGGTGTTCCGAGTGAACGGGAAAATAAAAATTCTCCCTGTCCTCTTCCAGCCGACCCTCTCTCACTCAAATCACGACCTTAACGTTTACTCTGAGTCGATCTTGTTGTCTGAGCATTATTTATTTACATGGCGAGTTGACACATCTTATGATGGAGAAAATAAACACAATAAATAAGCATACTGCCTATTTGCAGGTCAACTCACACGAACTAAACATCGTCTATGAGGTCATAGAAGGAAAAGAACAACCCTCCCAATTTTGTTGAAGAATGGACAAATAGCAAAATTTCTCACCAGAACCAACTACCCACATGTCCACATTCTGCTTTATCTATCAGAAAATCGCATGCACTATTCCTTAATTAAATGAAGAAGAATCAAAAGTAAGAACAGCTCTAAACACTTTCATTTGCAAATTAATAAAGACACAAATTGATACAATAATTGACTTACAGTTCACAAAACGTAAAATGTTTGGTATTCACGTTACTCGAAGCACTCAACCCATCCTACCGAACACTGATGGAAATGTCCTTTATTAGGGTGAATGAAAAGTGACCAGACGACACAATTAACCCATCCTACCCAGCACTAGTGGTCGGTGGAGTTAAAAGAACTGAAAGCATGCATTCATGTCTGATCGTATCCTTGGGCTATAATTTTATATTTTTCTGCAAATCAAAAATATTACCTTAAATTTAACTACATCAGTTTTTAAAAGCCTCGTTGTGGTCTCTCCTTTTTAAAGTAAAGAAAGGTTGACAGTGAATGACTACAGGAGGTGGGCGATAGTTTGTTTGCGAGTGGGAAGGAAAGGGTTAAGAGAGAGAAATGATCCCCAGGCCATGTGTGCACACGACTCATGCCATAAACACTTTCTTCCACTCAATGTTTACTTTTATATTTTATATCTCTTGATGCCTTGAGGGTAAGTATATTGGCCCGATGACAAAAAAATCCTTTTCATCGACAGCTCATAAACTCTACTTTCTTGTCGATGACGTGTGCTGCTTATTGCAGTATTCTTCTCTTGAATAGTTTTCAAGACGATTTCTGGAGTATCCGGAACACTCAGTCTAAGTGTAAACCTTATTTCTGCTTAGTTACAGGGACTTATACAACTGTATTCAAATCAGTCAGCCTATGAAATCAGTCTTCTGAGACTGGTGCACGGGTGGATGAACACGCACGGCGTAGGAACCAGGAAGGCAGGGAGCCGCCCCCTCAAAAAAAGATATTGAGGGGACAATAATGTGAACTTGTTCACTGTCAGCATGGAGTCTGACCCCTAGCCCACCACCTACCCCTAAAGCCGACCATCTTCCTACTCTACTCTGTGAGAGGGAGGGAGAGAGAGAGAGATAAAGTAAAAGAGGTAGAAAGAAGTGTAAAGAGAAATAAACCACTCTTCAGCGCAAGTCGCAACACAATGAATTTGTAATTTAATTAACTTCGGTAGTAATCATGTAGACTAATTTTACTAAAATTTGGAACTATAAGATGATGGCAATGAGGACAAACAAAGCCATGCTACAAAAGCGACCTGAAAGAAACAGGTAAACACAACCCTCTCATCTTGTAAAAAAGATAATAAAAAAAACATAAGACTCTGGCCCAAGATTACTCTTCCTCTAGTCGTCCAGTGACACTCCAGGGTACCTCTCGAGCAAGCAGTCACACCTGTGGCTAAGACATCGTCACAGAGTTGGGTAGAAGGTCATGAACTCTGTCGGCGGACATATTCAAGCGAGTGCTAGCCGCCAACAGAAAGCATGGGGCAAGAGAAGGGGGACAGGCAGGGGGCGATGCTCTCAGTCACCCGGTCCTCAGTAAATTTTTTCTTTCCTCTTTTCCCTTTCATTTAAAGAAAGGATGACGTAGCATTCCTCACTCTGGGGCAGTTTTTTTATGGAGCGGGGATCCTTTAATGTCCCGTTTTTTTTATTTACTAACCTGTAACCACTCATTTTTTCTTTTCTATGCAGTTAGTGTGTTTGCTTTCCTGTCTGGCAGGCTTGATGTTGACTGTTCTTTTCTGATGACTTTCTTTTTTCCGCTTATCGTTTCCTGCAATTTCTATGTGTGCTGATATCCACTACAAACAATCTTGTGTCCTCTGATTGATGTTGTTCGTGCCTGAAGTTTCTGATCGGTGTGGTTAGAGGTGAGCAATGGGAAAGCTTAGGATGAGTCTGTGAAGAAAACTGATTTCTGTCGTAGAAGTGTTAGAACTGCCTTCTAGTTTAAACACAACCTGCCACCAGGTGCTAACATAAACACTGATTGCTGGCCAAGGATTTTAAAAGTAACATCCGTAATGTTTAGCTGAGCCATCAGAGGAGATGTGTGTCCAGTTTGCTGCAGGGTCAGGTGTAACAATTTCGTCCATAGAAAAAAAAAAGTCATGCCAGAGATAGCGATCTTGAATTCTACAAATACAGTCCGTGGAGGCCAATTAGAACCCTTTGATCGTGTGCTTATTATTTATTTATTCTTTTTTTTTTTTTTGAGCCTGTGGGATGAAGTCAGTGAGTGTGCATCGGTGTGTGTCAGCGTGTGTAGGCTACTCTAATCTTTGAGACGATGAATTTCAGCAAAATGTGTCTTCTTACGACACTTACTTACATTCTACCTTCCTCGTCATTGTTGACCAGGCATGCATGTCGTTACACTTGAAAAAGTGACTATTGCAGGCTGTTCAACAACTTTTTTTTTTCGCTTTTATTGTGACAGAACAGCGACGACATGGCCAAAAACCAGTTTATGTTGCTCTAAGCCAGAAGCCACGTCCTTAGTCTGAAAGCGGTTTAGTACTGTTTAAGTGCTGCGGATAGGGGTAGGGCACTGGTTCTATACAAAATTTAAAAAAATATATTAACCAACAAATCCTCCTCCCCTCCACTCGCCACTCTCCGCGGCAGAGACCCTCGCGCGCTGGCTGCGCTTTTGTCCGCGACCCGCCTGAACCCTGTGACGTGTCACGCCCGGGCTGAGTGCTCGCCATTCAGCTTCTGTTCCTCTCACGCCCCTACCCAGACCCACGTTTGTGCTCTGGCACCCCTATTCGCCCACCCGGTTGCCGGCTAAGAATAGTAAGGGTATATAAGCCCACCCGAGACATCGGACGGCGCAGACTCGAGGACTAGGATGTCTGTCCGTCATCGCGAGCTCCGGGTCGCAGTCGTGGACTCCACGATAAGGCGAGCCTCGAAGTTTGTCCATAATACTTTTATCTCCTGCCACACCCTGGGGCATCTGGTTGGTGTGGATTTGATTGATTGTGTGTGTGTTTGTGTGAAGAGCCAGACATTCCTGTTGTGGTCTCCCAGAGCGGTCGTTCTACCTTCAGTCAGAAAATCACATTTTTCGAGTACCGAAATTAGAAATGATGACATCCTTAGGTATTTCCCGTCATGAATTCCAGTGTATGGCTGTATTGTAATAATCATAGACGTATACATATATTGCAAGTATAGTACATCTCTGTTGAGAAAACAAATAAACAAACAAAATATACAAACTTGGAGATGGAACCTCCAAAGGATCGAGTAAATTAATGAAAAATCGAGAAAAATATGTACACCTCTTATTTACAAACTCTTTTTACCCGACAAGTGACAGCAGCAGGATGTCTTCGTGAACGAATAGTTTAGAAAGAAACGACCAGGGAATAAAAAAAAGGTAGAAATGGGTACCAAGGGGAAAAGGAAGAAAGACCTTTAGAAAGACAGACTAGCACAATGAAAAAGACATTAATAATTCTGAAATGAGTAAATGAATAACAATGACTAACAAATTTAGGGAAAATCGATCATTTCTTTAAATGTCCCGTTACTGAACTATTTCAGTAAAATTGAGAAACAGTGACAAAACGAAGGGATAACTTAATGATCAAGGAAACCAGAACGAATAAAGAAGAGAGAATTTGAAGAATTCATAAAGAGCCAATGAGAAGCTAAGAGAAGCCACTCCCTTATCGCACTGCCTTTCAATATTCACACAGAAGGAAGTTGTAGGAAGGATCTGATTGCCAGACCATCCCAGAACACGCGAGGACAATGACTAGGTCCTAGACTAGTATATATATATTCGATTGAAACCCTCCCTCCACCACCACAAAATTGTGAAGTTCAGTAGAATTCGAAATGGAATCAGGGTTTGCGAACAAGAATAAAAATGATTTTATGTAGATACATAGCGAATGCGTATACCTCTTGAGCTGCACGGTAGAACTTTTTGTGTCTGTCTTTGGAACGAAAAAAAAAAAACTTCTAAGCAACATTCTTTCTGTGGAAGATAACGGACCCAGAAGAACAGTTACGTCTCTACAGGCTGTGTTGACACAATATCAATAAACGTGGAGACAGCTTTGATGACAAAGATTATGAATATACACAAAGATAACGTTTTGGTTCAATTTTGTCAGTTGAGAAAAAAAAAAATCCAGACGATTCCTGCTGTTGTCAGCATTGACGGGGGATTTGGGGGGATGGGTTAAACCCGCGAATGCACCTTTCCAGGGAACTGATTGTAATATCGCGGAGCAAATGCATTCAGGGTGTTGTAGATAGCAGTAAAAAACGAGCTCCCACAGGACTTTAATAAAACATACCACTTTAAATCCAGTTCACGTGTTTCCTTTTATTTTTAAAACCATTTGTGTTATGACTATATGAGAAAGTTGTGGTGATGCAGGAAGAGCGGGTGAGCCTGAAAGCCCTTGGTTTGTGTTCGTAACCTAAAGTCCGTTTACCACGTACATTGTAAGCTGTGCTCAGGCTTTATTCACCATGTGCAGAATTGAGGCACGAATTTGAAATGTAAAATATTGTATTGTTGTCACCAAAAATGATTTTAGGTGAAAGGTATATGTTAGATTACTCTGAAGTAACTCTTTAACAAAAACGATCAGGAAAAAATGTCAAATATAAAAGTAAATCTAAAAGTATATTTATGCTTGGTAGTTTACTCATAACCAACAGGCAACATAAAATTAAGATAAACAGCAAGAAGAGACGATACTTGAAAAATAAAATGTTAAATAATATGTTAAATATTAGATAAATTATTTTATTAATATGGAACACTATAGAAGAAGAAATATGATAATAAATGTAAGAGTAAATATAAACAATCAGCCAAGCTGTTTGAAGGAAAGTAAAATAAAAACACAATTAAAGTGATATAAAATACCTAATCATACACATTTCTCCTTATGTTTTTTTTTTTATACTTTTTTTCTCTCTCTTTCTGTCTCTTTCTCAGCCGACCGGTAGTGTAGTGGTTAAAACACTCATTTTTCACTGATGCAGCGAGATGTAACCTCGGGTTGAGGTCTTGTCTAGGGACACTGTTTCTGACTCTTCTTTTTTTTCAGATACTCTTGTTTCCTTTCCCTCATAGTGTGAAATGAGCTGTAGAAAGTGGAAACACTATCCTGCCCAACCAACCGTTCTCTCTCTCTCTCTCTCACACACACACACTCCAAAACACACACACACACACGTCAGCATGTGCACACACATACACACACACACAAACTTGCCAATAACTTTGCGACTAGTGGTGTCAGGTGCCCGGATGTGCGTGTGGTTTTGATCGTCAAAAATCTCGCATGACTCAGAGTGTGTGCAGGTGTATAAATTAAAATTTAAAAAAACTTTTATCTAGCTGTTTATGAACTACCTTTCTAGGAACCGAACAAGTAGGAGGCCTCAATACCTTTTCATATGCAGGAGGAAGTTTTGTCGAAATTCCGATTTCAACACGATTTCAGTCAGATAAATGGCTGTGGAACCTTGGACCCCATTAACGCAGGGTGATGACACTGAGCTGAAGATCAAATATCATTATTTCCTTATCTATGTTGCATACTTTCCACCATCTTATACATTGCGGTGCTACTAAAGGGTCGTGAGGCACTCTTTTACCTGAGTTGTGCCGATCGTCCACTTACTGGGTGTCCTGTACAAACAAGAACTTCGTTTTTCTTCTCACAGACATTTGATTATTAATGTGATCGTCAATTTACAAGATCCATAAGTTTCAAAGGGGCTGTCACTATTCATAAATGAATTTTTTCTGTGGAGTATAACACTTTACCTGTTATGAGCAGTTTTTTTAAGCACAAGTCGTGATTCTATCAGCCCACCCGATTTTAAGACTGCTGGTGCGTGTAGCTAACAGAAAATGACAGGGTGGGCACACATTGTGGTGAAGGTTTTATGTGATTCAACACTTACTATGTGTTGAGCAACTACACTTTATGGGGCAGGATATAGTTTCTGCTTATGTAAAAGCTGGCAAAATCTTCTGAATATAAATGTTGATTCAAAATATATCTTTCTAATTTCTTTATCTGTTTGTCATCCATTTCTCTCTCTCTCTCTCTCTGTCAAATGCGATAAACGTTGTGGCATTATGAGAGTTAAAAAACCCCTTTTCTCGCATCGTACATCGACTGCAGCACTTGTGTAGATGGCGCCTCTCTGTTTCCTGAATAAGACAAACATTTTTCTTACCCAGGGCTCAGACATATTCGTGAAGCATGTTTACCCAGAATGTTACCCTCCCCGACCTGGGTAAATCGGCTAACCAGAGATAGTAGCTAGAACCCCGTTTTCATGAACTTTGTAATCGTTTTAAAGCTGCTATTTTATCGGGGGTGTCCACTTCCGACAATTTTCTCCCACCCAGGGTGGTAACTGATTTAGTTTAACTGAAGCTATCTTTTCTTTATAATCGAGATTGTGCCTTCCCTCCCCCTTCACCTTCCATTGCTCATTTGCTTCCGAATGAAAATAAATTAATATTTTTCTAACACTTGCTCAAGCAACATCATTTGGTAGGAATGAATGTTCGACTTCCCACAGCTTCTCTTTAATTTGTTTGTTTGTTTGTTTGTTTTTCCGTTGTCATTTTCAAGCTTCACTCCTTAACCCCACAACGCGTGCACAGTGACACTCTTTGTCAGCAGTTGGTTAGATAACTTCACTCCTCAGTGGCTCTTTCATCAAGAGAATTTAATCAGGCCTCGTATGCAGGAAATCCCAACTGGACTATCGTCTCGATAGCTCGAGAAAATTCTGATGCCGGGGCATGAGTAAATTGCCAATGTCCATGAATACTAGCCAAGGAGTATTAGAGGGCTGCAAATAAATAAGTAAATAAATAAATAAATAAAAAGAAAAAGGTCGAAAAGTAGATAAAGTGACAAAAATGAAAGTTTAAAAGAGCTTGAAGCCCCGGGTATAGAAGTAGTTTAAAAATTAAACTTAAATTAAATATAGTTAATTAAACAATCAGAATATTTAAACTGTAGCTCTCTAATCGCTTTAGCTAAGTAAACTTACTCGTTTGCCAATTATCTATGTTCGAAGCTTCAAATCAGACCTCATCCCAATCCCTTTCATAAATAATCAAGAGTATTGTTTTGCCACTCAGGTCTTCACGCATGCACTTAGTTCACGTGTTTGCCATCGTGTCATCTGTTATGCTCCTTCTTTGGTTGGCTGTTGGTTTGTTTGTATTCTTTCTTCTGTTTTCTGAGGTACATTGACAAATGCATTTAGAGGAACAGCTGACTGTCCCCTTGTCCTTTGTCAAATCTTAGTCATCTGAATGGAATAAGACAAAGCAGTTAATGACTTTCTACTTGATGTTTGTGGTGATCTACATTATATACCCAAAGACAAATTAGGTGCAGAATAGTTGCACTGCCTAGTTGCACTCAAATCACCTATTTATATCTCCAGGAAAGTGCAAAACCACTGACTGAAGAGAAGGTTATATGCAAATGGAATATACCAATTAAAGTACGTACCTAGTACAGAGCGCAACAAAATAAGTATAATTCACCAGGGGCTAGGGAAGAGAAGAAAGGGAAGACAAGCAAACAACTGACGAGAAATTTATGGATAAAAAAATCAGACTGGCAAGAACCAAATGACTTTACAAAGCAAATGGTTTATTAGGGGAGTCCTCGTGGACATTGTGAAGTTGATGGCTGAATGTTATCTGTGTCCACAAAAAGCCACGAAGTGTTGCTTCGGGCATCACAGTGATGTCAGGTGAGTAGTAATTGTCTTTATCGCTGTAAACTGTTTCCGCCGAGAAGCTAGCTTTGTGACTCACCTGTGTGGGTCAAAGCGTCCTAGATAATGTCCGCCACAGGCGTGTTGCAGTTTTGCTAAGTAATAATATTTGTTAAAGAAACCATCAGCTTTTGTGAGCGCATTTTCATAATGCGTATGTTTGTATTTGGGGAAAGTTTGTTGTGAAGATCGAATGACGCTTTATTTACCAACTTTCAAAGCAACAACCATGCTGAACTAAATCGGTGAGTCTAGGGGTGCGTCTGCAAACAACTTTGGGTATCTTGACTAAAATATCAACTTGTCTGTCAGTTTGACGGGGAATGATCTGAATGGCATCAGGTAAAAGCTTCATACAATAATCTGCCTAAACAGGTAAAAGGGCGTTGATACTATCTACAGGTTTATTATATCGTTTTAGAAGAGATTTCTTCCCTGTACGTACACTTTATTTCATTGTTAAAATAAGTTTTTAGAAAGCTGATTTCCCGAGACATCCTGTTTATTATTTTTTTAATGGGGTGGAGTGCGGGAAAGGAAAATTTAATGTCTTTAAATACACTCTCTACCATTCCCTAGCTCCCTTATTCCCTCTTCCAGTTAATAGCTTGCATTTCTGTAGTTGCATGATATTTTCTTTAGCTAGGTGTTAGCCTTATCTCATTTAAATACAAATATAATTTGTACGGGCGTAGCCAGCCAGACCGATGTAAGAAACAGCCTGACAAATAGGTAAGCAGACAGAGACAAAGAGAAGTTACACGTAATAACACGAACATAACAAATAAAATGGTTTTCTTCTGCTTTCATCAGCTGCTTTGATATACCTGTAAGAAAAATCCGACTCTGCTGACTGGATCACGAGGCACACATCCATGACAGCCCCTCCCCTCGTCCGGCTTTTGTCACCTGACAGCCCAACAAGAAACCTCTATCTGTCAGATTCATGGTCATGAATAAATTCCCTGTATATTTATAGCCGGGTATAAAACATGTGGCTCGGGTAGATACAGCCAGTTCGTGATAGTGGGGTGGCGAAGGAACTGGCCGACGAGCAGAATTATCAACTGCGCCCGAGCGTCGTGACGTTCCGCCCAGACCCTGTCCTGTTCGCTTCTCCGCATCCTCGGCAAACCTGCCGTTTGGTAGACTACAAACAAGACTATTATATTTCTTTCTCACGAAAAATACTTTCGTCGCTTGTTTGTCAGACATAAGTCAACCGCCTTCTTGTGCGTGATGAAAGAACCACAGAACACTTGGCGTTGTTCCCTCTCTCCCGCCGTGTCTATCTTTCGTATTATTTCCGATGTTTCTCATATTTCGTAACGTAGTGTCGTCTTAATGGACGGTCAGTCTGTGTAAAATGTTGCCAGAAACTGACGGGAAATTTAAGATGCGTTTGATCCCCTGGGTTACAACTTTGGAACTCACGTCTATGCTTTGCGTATCATATACTACGTATTCGTGATCGCCACGTTCTGTTAGTACACAAAATACTGATATTTCTAACATTTACGATGATTTTTTTTTCTGTTAATAGAAAAAAATTGTTCAGACTTTGGCCCTCCTTATGTATCTTGGAAATTCCTTCAAAACATCGACCTGCATGTTATGGTCGTCTGCTGTCGAGCTGTAACTTGTGACCTGTGACCTGAATCGCGGCGACGCATTTTTGACACTTTTGAGACGCAAAACGATTTTCATGACTGGTGCTCGAAATTTCCTGTAATCTCACTTGCACAAAGGGAGATCCCCACCCTACATTTTTTTTAAATCACTAACTTTGTTAAAAGACCTCAGCAGAAGTGCTATTGATATTAAGAATTTCTTTTTAAATTGTCCTCCCCTCTCACCTCCCGCCCCTTCCATCGACTAAGTTGGATGTCAGAAATTTACAATATACAAACGACTAACCAAAACATTAATTTACAAAAATGGAAAGTTGCCTGTAGCTGGCTATTTTATGTCAGTGGGATAAAGGGTCTTTATTCAGGGTATCCTTGGATCTTTACTGTACCAGTTTCTAAAGCTGCCAGTCGATAGCGAAGCTCTAAGAGAGATAACAAGCAGTTTCGTACAAGTATTTTATCGTGTGGAGTTGTGCCCCTTAATATAGACGACCTTATGTCGGACTCCAGTAGTTGGCTCTCCAGTCCCGTGGCAGTATTCTGTGGCCATTTTAACTCTGTCACATGGGAATATTATGTAACCATGTACACTAGTGTAGACTTGTTACCTTAGGAAAGCTCTATATTGAGGTAAATAATAACTTTCTGCATCTTTTTATGGGATGTGCTTTGTCTTGAAACCAATCCCCACTAATATTGTTTCTAGTAAAATTTTCAATGTGAAGCTCTATACCTTTCAACTAATGGGAATGTTTCTTTACATTACAACTGATTTCTATCATTTTCTAGACAAAAACGCTAGACTATGTAGCAAAAATAACTTTATTTACATGCCTCTTACACATGCATTAATGATACACCATGTAAGTTATGCAAATCAGCTAGGTATATCATGCACAAATGTCTCAAACACTTGCAAAAAAAAAAAACCCAAACCAAAACAAACCCCAAACAAAACAAACAAAAATGTTCCGTTTACATGAAATTTTGCAGAGAACAGACCCTCTTGGAAAACTTTCATGTTCTTTTCTTTGGGAAAAAAACAACTCTGAGGCAAATTCCTTTTTTTAAATCTTTAAAAATCTATATAAAGAAAAAGCTTAACAAGCCATAACACAAAATTACTATTAGCAACAGATTTGGTTTGATATTAATCTCCTTTCACCACATCGTTTCATGAAAGCTCTACCCAATCAACCCAAAAGACAGCATTCCTGTTTAAAGATAAGTAGAATATAATGTTAATGAAACTGCAGTTCTCATTTTGACATGCTCTTTACATGCTTTTTCATTACAGTGGTTTATTCCTATCAAATTCACAAAAGCTGCATAAAAAAAATGATAACATTGTCACATTCTGGCTATCACAAATACAAATTTTTACTCTTCCAATGATCTCAATGGATGCACAATTTAACGGATTGAAATAGAATTTGATAGCTTTCATTACGTCCAGTCTCTTAGAAATATTAAATATCGTCTAACCAGGGAGCTGGATCTCCTGAGAAATTCTCTCCCGCAGCAAACTGTTCACTGTGTTGTGACAATCCTCCAGATCTTTACGCTTCCATCATCACTACAAGAGGCCAAGAGATCTGCTACAGGGTTCCAAGAGACAGAATTAACATCTTGGGTGTGTGCCTGTCTCACAGATGCCACCAAGTCAAAAGTGGGTGCATTTTTATCCGAGCATTCATTTTCACGAAATATTCGAATATAATTGTCACCATCAGCTGTGACAATGTCTCCTGTCCTGTGATTCCAATCAATGGCATATATAGCTCTGTTATGATAGCCACCCAAAGTGCACACACACTTCCACACTGGTTCATTATCTTTGGTAGCAATACCCTCTGGGTTACCTGGGAGATACTCCTGCCAAATCTTCACAGTTTTGTCATCTGAACATGAAGCTAACCGACTACCTGTCTTGTCAAAGGCTATGCTCCACACCGTTGAAGTGTGTGATTTCAATGTTGTAAAGCAGCACCAGTCATCATTATCTTCCTTAAACATCTGAAAACATAAAAGCGCACACTTAGTCTGCATGACCTCTAAAAATACTTTGTTTTCCAGACAAAACTTGCAAGACCACAGCAATCACAGTTGGCAAACTTAATCTGATTCATACGCACTGTTAAAAGTATTCCTAACTGACTAAAATACTAAAAAATATGCAGCAATGTGTCAGAATATATAGCAGACACAGAAAAAACTGTTTTGGATGGTGCATGCAGGGATTCAGAAATGTGCCCAGTGACTAACTTTGGAACAGTTATGTTGGCTGAGCACTGACAAACACAAAACACAAAACTAAAGCCTAACAGATGACATGCTTCTAAAGGATCTACACTTCTCTTCAAAGAATAAAATAATTTTAGGCATCAACAGCAAAATAAAAGTTGGGAGTTGGGGAGAGAAGAAAGCCCCCTTGCAATGGCAGAAGCCTGAATAGGAAATGGGGAGAAAGGATAGCCAGAAGAAACAAACCACAACAGAAACTGCCAATGATTGCTTATTGTTACACAAAGGAAACACTTAATGCAACACTTTTCTGTCAGCATTATCACACAATAAGATATGCCCAAAAATTGCTCTCCTATGACTTCCATTGTGTTTACCTTGATTGTGTCATCATAACTGCATGAAGCTAACAATTCCTTGGTTGGGTGCCATCGCACTTGCTTGACATCCTGCACATGGGCTGATAAAACACTTGCACATTCATATTCTTCTGTGTCATTCACTGCATAAAACAGACATAAAAATCCACAGATCATCAAAGGGAATGAAAATAAAAGCTATTTACTATTTTAATAAATTTGTTTCCCTTGAAGAAAAAAAATCAATTACCAAAATTTATTATACAATGCCCAGCACATAACAGCCCCTTGTAAAGGATAAATACATACAAAATTTACAATGCCAATCATTACTGCTTTGTGAATCATTCTCTATTCACCTTCCCAAATCCAGACACTTTTGTCTCGACTGCAAGTGGCCAGGAGACTTCCAGAACTTGACCAGGATACACTCTTGACCTCGTTTTCATGACCTTCAAGTGTTGCAATGCACTCAAACTCCCCACCTTTTCTGCTCCAAATAGATGTTGTGGCATCAAAGCTGGCACTGGCTAAGTAATTACCACATGGAGACCAGCAAACAGCACGGACCGTACGCGCATGTGCATCAGCTAATACTGACTTGCAAACCCATTTGTCGCCTTCTTGTGCCCAAATGCGAACAACCTTGTCGCTGCCTGCTGACGCTAAGAGTGTTCCAGAAGGATTCCAGGCAACTCCCCAAGCAACCTCTTCATGACCTGGCAGTGAACACACCTCTTTTATTTCCATCATCCTGAAAAAAATCATCAAAAACGATGGAAGAACATTCACCGGTATTCATAAGAATACATAAAGCGGGACATAAATACTATCAAGTCTTTATCACTATCAAAGCAACTTTCATCATAGCTCTGAAACTGAGAACCTGGATTTACAATAAGTCTAAATTTACAAGCATGCATCTAAACATAAAATCTGCCTTTACAAATGTACAAAATTTTTAATTCACTTTGAAGTCTCTCATTTAAGACAAAACTGTACTACTTTTGAAGTGTGATACGCTTCTGACATGAAAACTAACAAATTTAGATATGGACACACGTGAAAATACTTCTCTTACAGAAGCCAGAATAAATTAAAGTCCTTTGTTTGGCAATCACTGAACAGTAAAATGGAATAGGTTAAGTTTCCTAACCCATAAACTGCAGAAGCAGTGAGCACAAATAGTTGATGGTGTCTAGAGCATGGCAATCTATGCCTAGGTGAGTGGATGTGTTAACTGACACGAATATAGTACAAACTCACAATTTCCACCACAAACAACACAAAACTGCAAACACCTTGTCTCATATATGCTTCATTTTCCAGCTGTTATTTTTCTGCCTTATAAAAATTCATTTGACTCTGACTTGAGTTAACATTTTACTTTACTTATTGTTTTCTTTGTTTGCACAACACTATACTATACAGACCTGATAAAATCCACGGAACAAATTTGACAGGATAGGGCCAGGTGTGATGCATCAATAGCTAAAGGATCTTCAAATTTTAGTCAAAGCTCAGGCCTAATTTTAATAATGCAAAAAGACTAAAATATCCCAATCACCTTATTAGACACACAATTCCATGCCCCTCACTTCCTGTTCAATCTATTCCTCCACTTCTCTCTGATCACTCCGGTCATGCTAGACACCTAAGTTCCGTGTATAACTCAGACATGTGCAATCTCAGTACTCAAGAAATTAAATGATCTTGTTGCACTTTCATTCAAAATAAGTTCCTTTGGGAGTAAAACATCATGCACCAAATTTGCTTTCTTTTTGTAATCTACTACAGCAGCTTCTTTCTAAACATTTTATCTCTGACAAGAACACACAAATCATTATCCAACCTTAACATCAACATGCAGTAAAATAACACTGGATTCCAACTGTACGCCACAACTTTTAGAATACAAACACCACCCTGCTTATTTTATAGATCTGTCCTGCACGACAACCAATATGTAAGTTAAGTGTACCCTTTGCTGCTGGTTCCCTCCAGTCAAATTTGTTGTAAATCCAAACCTACTGTCTAAATAATATGATGAGATTCTTTCTGAGTTTTTGTGTGTGTGTTTTTTTTTTTTTTTTTTTTGGCTTACCGCAGATAAACTTGTGCTGGATAACAGAAGACTGCAATGAGTGAATCGGGAGCTGTGCAAAACTGTCTTCTACCTGTATCAGAAGTGACTGAAAAAAAAAAAGAACAAGTGAGGTCAAATAAAAAGAATGGATTGCCACTCAACAAAATGAAAATGAATTTAATTGATTTGAAACACCTCAATATGCATTTTGTACAATATCCAGTGTGATAACCGCAAAAATGTACGCTGGTAATTAGAGTAATCACTTTATCTGTCTGCACCTCAAGGATTTTGTTAATTATTTTGTGAATCAGAAACACAAATCAATTACTGATTGTCATCACCCACAAACGCAATATCGACATGCACATACCTAAGCACAAAAATAGACGCCTTCAGTTCCGAATATGTCTAGTATCAAATGTAGTTTGTATTACTCAAATTAAAAACAAATACATAGCGAATTTGTATAAGTCCTGTTAATTGGGAGAGCGCTCGTACACTAATGTTTCTGGGTCAACCTTCACCTTGGCTTTTGACACACCTAAGGTATTTAGAGCACGTGGTCCAACATCCGTCGTATGAATATATCTACATTCCTATCAAAATATTTTAGGACGAAGAAAGGCAAGTTATTTTAAGCTGACAGCAACACAAGGACTGCGTGTCTTATATAACTTACTGGAATGCTTTTGATACCAGCGCGAACACTGGACACTGTCACAAAACGTCAACACTGCGCATGAATATTCAAGCAGCCCTTACCCCAACAACTGAAATAGATCTTTAAGCTTTGAACAACGTCAAATATTTAATTATTAAGTTTTATGGCTAACTCTACCACATACATACCTTGAGAAAAATAATATATGAATGATGGTTAGCGCTTGTGTGCGGATGTACACTTTGTGGAATGGGTGCAAGTAGGAACAACTTCCGGGGAACTTGGTGTCCATAGAAGGAAAGCATCGTCTGTTCTATGACTTTAATCTGTTGATTATTTTTGCTAGCTACTGTCAGTTTACATTCGATCATGGCAGGAAAACTGAAGAAGGTTGTTGATGAGTGCCGAGATTCAAATAATCCTGAGCTTGATCTTGGCGATCGGGGCATAGTCAACATGGTAGAGGTACCAGGACTGAGTAAGTCACTAAACTTTTAAGTTTTGACAGTAAAGATTTTGTGATAGGCAAATAATGTTACAATTCTTATGAAGTTTAATTTCAAGTACACTAGTGTGGGTAAAGTTTTGTACTTGACCACTGACATCAATAAATATTATTGCAATATGAGGAATAATAGGGAGCAATAATAGCGATGAATAATCATTGTTTACCATCCAAAATATGCTAAAGGTTTTTAAATCCTAATATATATTGACTCCACATTATGAGATCATATTGTGAGTTTTATCAACTAGCTGCAGAAAAAAACACACCAGCTTATGTGTGTTAATATTGATTCCCAGTGTCAACAAACAAGTACAAATTTGTCACTAACAATAACAGTATTTAATAACTAGTTATGACAAAATATCAACTTAATTGCAATGTGTCTTAATGTGACAAGACCTCCGACGTTAATTCCTTTATGTTTTCAGACCCAGACCTTTTTGCAAAGTGTTGTTTCATAATTTGGAGCTCTCTTAGTCTTACCTGCTTTATGTACATTTCTGCATGATGAGACTTCAAACTATTTCTCCATCATACCACCTGTTACCGGTATCCAAAAATGACAGAGCTTGTTAGAATATTAGCACTGCTTGGGTGATTTGCTTTTTTCCCATTAAACAATAGTACAATGATAAACAAATAACTTTACCAGCTTAATCTTCGTGTATTGCCATGTCTATTGACAGGAGTGACAAAACAGCATGTTCAGATTTTGTCATTTTTATGATCCTTCCACATAAATGCATTTAATATCTTGTTTCATTTTGTTGAGTTTAATCTGAATTCAGACAATCTGAAGATAGAAAATCACAAACTCAAAATTGGTTAACAAGTAGATCTACACTATATATAATGACATGTTTTACAAGAGTGAATTCAGGGCTTCTGCTTACGCAAAAAATTGCGTACAGTACGCATTAAAAGTTCGGAGGACCCCTTCAATTTTCGTCAATGGGGTCCCCTCCAAAGTTGGGCGAAGAACAGGGACCCCTTAAAAATCTGAAGAAGGGGTCCCTGGGACCCCAAAGAATTTAGCCTTAGCAGAAGCCCTGGTGAATTTATTCACAAATTTTATACTGAAGCTTCATAAGGTTTGTAAATTTTGGAAGTGACAAACATTACAGAAATATCTTATTTTCCAGTGGATTTGAAACACCTGACTCGACTGACACTGTGTCATAACAAAATAGCAAGTAAGTAATGTTTTGTTAAGATCATTCATCACATGGTATACCATTTCTGCCACTTGAAATACAAAGATGTGTGTTCCATTTATCATTTGATGTAGATTTTGGTAGATTATGCCATTGAATACATCTTCATTGGGTCAAGATATGGCATCATTCATTTCATTTAAACTATCCGCAAAAGCAAATCTCTTTTTAAAAACAAATAGGCTACATACTATTGCATACTTTTTTTTTTAAAGATCTAAACCAACAACTTGATTAATTAACATTCAATGATGATACTGTGAGCATTACTTTAGGGGCAAGCGAGCATTCTTTGAAAGGATGCATATATTTGCCATTATTTGGTTGGTTGGTTTATTACGAAAGGTGTGTTAGCTACCTGTCCACAGTTTTATGGTATATGAAATAAGCTAATTTCCTCAGAACCTCAGAAAGTATATATTTTTAGCATTTAGTTGTTTCATGAATTTGGGTGGGAGGTGGTGAAGCAAAAATAATGCATTTTCACAATATCTGCAAGATCTCTCTCAAGGGACATCATCCATGGCATCATTTCAAGTTCTTAGGAGGTTGTTTCCCCAGGATTTTATGAAGCATGATATTTTAAATATTATTTATTTAGAAGATTCTGAGATTGCAAGTGTGTGCATATGCACAAATCTGTGTGATTTTGGTAGAAAGCTAAAAGATCGATTTTTCATGGGATCACCAAGCAGATGTTTTTTCAGATCTATATTGGTTTCTTCTGGAATCTGAAAATGGGGTGAAAAATACTCAACATGATTTTGGGTACAAAATAGACTTGCATAATCCTGAGTAGTTCGTTCACCAAATAATCAGAAAATAAAGAAAGATTGACTTTTTCTATTACTGATGTGTTTACTGTCTGTTTTCCACTTCATGCTTAAAAGAGCAGTAACAAACTTGACTCCCACATATTTTGATTGTTAGATTGGCCCTTTGCTTTCTCATGCTGTACAACTTACAAATCCCATCCCCACTTGTTCTCTATAATGCATTTCTAGACAAGGGAATAGGGGGAGAGAGAAAAAGTGTTTATGATGTATGCCTGTGTATGTGTGTGTGTGCATATGAGCATATATGGATGCACTTTCACATGCTTGTGCATATCTGCTTTATTATTCAGGTCTTCCTGCCAGTGTGGCGAATTTTCTCAATCTGGAAATCCTCAACCTTTTTAACAATGTTCTTGAGGTAGGAGAACACAATAATTACAAAGCAAACCAAAAAAAAAACTCTTACATTTGTTTTCTGTGTGAGATAAGCATTTGTCAGTGCTCATGCTTAATATATCAAAATGAGGCTTATTTAATTACTTTGAGAGCAATTCATCGATTTTGCTCTGACATTAATGCAGTTCACTAATGTAAAACAACCAAGAGGAGACACCTACTAAAGAAACTGGATGGGCACAAGATTTTTCCCCAGTTTAGTGATCATTAGTAAATCTATCAGTGTAATACAATGAATGGGATTTTATCTCTTTCCTTTACCGTTGATTAAATGTTCTTTGAAAACCATTGTTACTCCATTGTCTTTGGCAGAGAGCTGTCAGAATGACATAGCTGTTTTTTTTTTTTGTTTTTTAAAAGCATGGGCATTCATCATTTTGGGCACTTGTGAATTTCACTGTCACATTTTAACTCTCCCTTCCCTCATAATGCAGGGACCCATTTCTGCTGGGCAGCAGCAGGGTGGGCAGACCCACTTGTACTTCACAGCTATGCATGCATATCACCAAATTTTTGTTTGTTACTGCCTTGATACAGAGATTCTGACTGCTTTATTAATTGTTGCCTTGCAGGTGCTGCAGAGTGGGAATTCTTTTTTTTTGGTATAAACTCTTTTCTCCCTTGACTCCTCTTTCCACAATGGACAGTCCCTTTAGTTACATCATACTATAAATAAGAATTACATTTTTTTGCTTTTGTTTTGACTGCAGGAGTTGCCCACTACACTCAGCTCTATGCCTAAACTGAGAATTTTAAATGTTGGGTAAGTTTTCTAAAACTGTTTACTCTAGAGTTGTTACACAGCATTTGTGAAGTTGCACTTCTGGTTGTTTTTGTTGTTTGTTTTTTTTTTTATTTCTTACACATCTCTATTTCTGGTCTTTTGCCTTATCACCTATGAACTTGTTCAAAACTTCTTTCTCACCACTTTCTGGAAATTGTATATCATCCTTAAAAGTGTTAATAGTATTTAAATTAATTAGGGATCGTGTTAGAGGTAAAAGTGTTCTTGAAAATATTGGGCTTTTTGTGTATACAAAAATATTTTCCACTGGGAAAATAAATTGAGACCTAGAAGAACTGTATGTGTATATTAGCAAGTGTATGCATCTTTAGATGGGAGACACATGTGCATCTATGCATTTACAAAAAATTTTCATTTACAGAAACAGAGGAATTAACACTAGAACTGTTTTTTTTTTTGACATTTTCTTTTGCAGAATGAACCGTCTAAACAGTTTGCCACGTGGATTTGGTGCCTGCCCACAACTTGAAGTTTTGGACTGCACCTATAATAACCTCAGTGAACATAGTTTGCCAGCAAATTTCTTCTGTTTAGGTGAGGAGTTCATGAGCTGTATGTAAAACATGCAGAGGCCTGTGTATGCAGCTTACTGTGTGTTACACATGAAAGAAGAAAAGAGTGTTTAGACCATAGAAAATTACACATAAAGCGCATTTTCCATACAGTCAAAACAACATATCCAATGTAAGTTCCTTTTATGAAAGTGCCACACTTTTGTAATCTTAATTTCAAGAATCAGTAATTTATGTTTCATGCAATTAAAGCAGCTGTTTTTTCCTGCTTCTTGTTTCATATTCCACTGAATGACCTTTCAGAATCCCTTAGTTGCAGCCAATTGAGCATACTTCTTTGAAATCGATAGCTGTTCCTTCTTGTTTTTCACAAAAATTCACTGCATTTATTATTAGAAATGAGCATAGCAAATACTTTATTGCTTTTTATCTTTTTTGGTGTGCAGACACTCTTAGAGCCCTTTACATGGGAGATAATGATTTTGAATACATCCCTCCTGAAATAGGACGTTTGAAAAATCTGCAGATTGTGAGTAAAACACTGCTTTTTAATAATGTCACCCACCAGTGCATTATGAAAACCTAGCATATCATATTATATATATATATGTCTAAAAACAAGCACAAGAGTGATAAATTATTAGTTGTGTTTTGTGTGTAGTTTGATGCATTAACTAATGGCACTGTTAATCTGAAAGAAAGGTATTTGGCTTGTGGCTCAGTTTAATGTACTCTTATGTTTCTAATATTTTATGTCAAAATTTAGTTGATGCATCAATATTTGATAGATTTGTTGTGGGAAAGGTAGAGACCAACGTTTTTATATTTTTTCACCTCTGCTTTGGCCATATGAATTCATTTTTTTTGGTGAAAAAGTACATAAACACACACAATTAATTGATTCCTTTGCAACCAGATACTGCAATCACATATTATTAAAAATGTTGGTATCTATCATTTAAGCCCATTTCAGTAAGCTCATTTGCCTGTTCCTTTAAGATAATATTTAAGTGACAATTGTTTTATGTATGCGTTGTATGTTGACATGTATTGGAATATATTTTAGACAAAAATGTTAATGTGTCATTTTATTAAATTTATTTAGATGCTTGACAAAATAAATATTATATTTTAGAAACCTACATTCTTGAAGAAACTTTAACATTTTCTTTGCAGTAACTGATTCAGTCATTTCACTTTGAACATTTCGATCTAATTAGTTGTATAGCCTTCAGGCACTTGACTTAGAAGCCGTGGAATTCCTGTGTGTAATCAAAGTTTGGAGCTACTCTCCAGCTTTGTTGCCACCTTTTTTGGTGTCCATATAGAAGCATTGCTCGAGGCACATAGCTCTCACGTGCCTTTATGATCCGATTTCTCTGTTAGCCATTCAGCTGTTTACTTTATTGTAACTCAATGCTGCTAGGCAAACCTGAGCAGATAAGATGGTTTTCTTTTGCCTTGCAGCTGTGTTTCCGTGAAAATGACCTTGTGGCTCTTCCTAAGGATGTAGGAGAACTGGTTCGACTAAGAGAGCTGCACATTCAGGGCAACAGACTGACTGTTCTCCCTCCTGAGCTGGGTCAGTGATTCCTCTATGATGTTTTGGTATAACATTTTATATGCGATTGTTTCTATCAACACAGCTTTCCTGAACTTTGTACTTTTTTGTGGATGTCATTATATGTGTGTGAGTGCATAGTCATAACCTTAGTTTAAGCCCACCATCTGATTGTGATAACTGAAAAACCATTGACAGGTGACTGAAATCTGCATTCAGGATTGATGGAGAGGTGGAAGGGGGAAATCTGGGTTCAAAAACTCATCTTAGGCTCACTGCTTATTCTCTGTATATAGCACCCGCCTATTGGATTGGATTAATTTCTTTAATATAGCCTTAGTTGCTGGCTTAGCATAAAACATAAATCAGTCTGTGTTACACATTGTAATTTGAGCATATATTATATAAAGGTTTTTAGCTGTATTCAGCATCACTCCAACTGATTTGTTTTGCATGTACAATTAGAAAATTTATTCATAAATTTGTGTTTGCATGTCGAAAAATACACATACATGCTCTTTTACAGGCAATCTGGACCTTGTCGGTACAAAGCAGGTTTTCAAAGCAGACAATAATCCCTGGGTAGCTCCAATTGCTGATCAGTTCCAAGTGGGCATCTCCCATGTCTTTGACTATATCCGCTCTGACACATACAAATTGTAAGGCAACTCTTTCAATTATTGTTATTACATACTTTTATTTAACTCACTGCATGATTTTTCACCCACTTTCCATTGTCCTAGGTGTCAGAAATTTTCACCAGTTACTTATTTCCAATGACAATACAATATTAAATCATTTCCAACAGTCCACAAATAGTAAAATAAAAAAAAAATTATTTGCACAAAAATTTACAGGCCAAATTAGGGAAGGTAGGTAATTCAGCCTATAAGAAAGGAATAAAGTCACAAAGGAAATAAAAAAAAAAAATCAATGAAATTCATAAAGATTAACAAGTTGAAAATAAATAAATAAAAAAAAATTTTAAAGCACACTTTTATTTGAAATGTACTGGAAAGGATGAAATAATTTTTTTCTTCTATCTTGGGATTTTCTTTAAAAAATCTAACTTAAAATATAAACGTGTAATGGGACACTCTTGCAACTTGGAACACTCCAATTTTTTTTTTATTTTAAGTTATGTGTATTAAAGAAAATCCTGAGACCTGAAGAAAAAAAATCATTCTATCTATTTTAGCACATTTCAAATAAAAGTGTGTTTAAAGTTTTATTGATTTAGTTTTTGTTTGTTTGTTTGGATTGTGTGGGTGTGATTTTTTATGAACTTGTGTGCACAACTTTAAAACCTTCTTTTGTTACTTTCAGTCTGTATGGGCGTCATATTACTGCAAATGCAGCACTCCCACCAAAGACAAATGACAAGTCAAGGAAGATTAGCCGAATCTGTAAATAAATTTCAGGACAACTGGTTTGATGTTTCAAAGTTATGTGCCCTTATTCACTCAACAAGAACCATTATGGTGCCATTCATTGACAAGAGCTAGTCTATAGGCTTGACCTAATGATGTAGAATTTCAAACCACACTTGATATGTATATGTGCTTTTGAAGCACACTTTGCCGTATTTCATCATACGTTGGTGCTAATGCTCATTCTTTGAGTGGTGCTTCTGTCCATTTTGTATTAATGCTTTATAGATTTTTTTTCCACATGACAACTCTTTATTGACGAGGGTAACACACACACACAAAAAAAGAAACAAAGGTTTTGTTCATTTACGTATAGTCCTAGATCAAAGAGGAAAATAATATCAGATTATTAGAAAAAAACAAAGCTTTCAATAAAAAAAATACTGCTTTGTAGATCGTGTAATAATTTTGCAGGTACAAATGATAATGCATGCAGAGACTCATGCATGGTTTTTTAAAACAAAGTTTCAGCATGTCTGCTGAGAAAATGCCTCATTTCTTCATAGAGCCAGATTATCGTTGGTGGATTTCATACCATAAAGAAATCATCTGCAAACTACAGTGTAGTAGATGCAATGATTTTATGAAAAGGGAGGGTATAGTACTGTAGTCAATAAATATTATCCACTTACACCCACTTTTGCAGAATATAAAAAGAGAAATATGGTCTGTACTGTTAGGCTTGAATAAGCACAAAGGGAATTTAGATGCTAACATTTGATAGTATGGCATAAAAATGTGGTTATGGATGTAGGATATCACAAAGCACCAGGACTATTCAGTAGTTTCTCATACAATTAGCTAAAGTATTAAAAGAACAGTGGGGATAGTAATAGGGGATAGTAAGAGGGTTGATATGTGTATAGATACATTCGTGCACTGTTACATTTACATACACACATGGAAAGAGAAACATACAGCCATAACCATACTTTTAAGATTGTGATGATGTCATCGTTGTTATAGGATTTTTTTTTGATAGTACTAGATGCTAGACATGTAACTAGATGTAACAGCTCTTGGGTTTCAGATCAAGGAACATGCTTATTTAACTTTGACTTCTTCTGTGACTCTAATTTCATTAGACTTCTCTACATGTGATTTGTCTGTTGACATATATAGAATTGGAATATAGTTCTCTAGATCTGACCTTTTAATTCTCAGAATATTGTTTGCATTTATCCCGCATAAATTTGTAATGTAATAGACTTCTTAGTATGGTCTTTTTATATATGAGCTGAATGTAAATAGTATTTATATCTAGTGCAATATCTCAACATATGATAAAGTGTTTGTGATAGAGTTGCATCAAAGTGAAAGAGAGTGCTACAACTATGGTGTACATCTAAAGACATTTTCTAAAGTAAATCTTTAAAGGTGGTCTTTTAAAGCAGTTAGATTTAAAATTTTTTTTATCACATGGACTATTTTGTCTTTGCATCAATGACAGTCACCACGCAGATGAAATGTCCTAATGCTGTTATTTTCAAGCATTTGGAAAAGACATTTGACTTTGATTTCAAAATTAAGTATTACATGACCAAGTTCAGCATTTGCAGGACTTATTCTGTTTCATAAGTTTGCTATTGCTTTTAAATTCTGTCACTGACCAATTAATATTTTGAAGGCCTGCAAGTAAATATGTTACCTCATCTTTGATGAAGTAAAGTTTCTACCATCTACTATTACAGTATAGTGCAGTATATGAAGATGTTGGAATAGAGTTGAGCTCTAGTACACTTGTTGATGGTTATTTATCACAATTCTGGAGCTGTGGATGATCCTGACCGCAGGCAGTAGCTTTTGCATGCTTGGAACAGCCTGCTAGTCACTGACCATTTATCATGATGCGGCGAGTTGATCATAAACAACCAGAGCCCTGTGCTTCTCTAACAGAATATTACAAAAAAATATGCAGATGCATTTCTTTTTGTCAAGAGGAGGACATGATATAAGCACTTGCTGATACTGTTCATGCTACTGTTTGAAATACTTTATGAGTCAACAGACTTCTATGCCTGAATATACAACTGTTAATCTATAGTGTATTACTTTTTTATGTTAACCAAACAAAATGGTATGAAAATATTTATGTGTATAATTATAACATAGTATCTTAATAAACTTCTTGTACTATAATTTTAACAGGAATTTTGTTGTAGACGAAAGGTTATGCACATAGAATGAATAGATATGCAAGTGAGTGTTCCAACGGACACATTTCATAATTGTTCACAATATCACTATTTTAAGCCCTACTTAGTTTAATATTTTTTTATTTCAAGCTGAAATGCTCAAGCATATTATCTTCATTACATGATCATCAACATTTGTAAATATTTGTGTGGTTATTGTAACATGTTATGTCACTATTTTATTGTTAGTTAAGCCAAATGTGACATCTGTGTATTCTTGGGTATACTACATTCTGTCATCATTGTGAATATTTGTACCTGCGACATCTTGTAGCATTAGGGTTCACTGTCTTTCCTCTGTAATATCAAGAAATGACAATGATTGTATCATCATCTCTAGCCACTGGAAATCATACTCGTATTGTATAGAAATGTACAAAGGTATATTTATAGGTGTTCATATCCATGTTTCTGAGCTTGATCACATTAGGACAGATGATTTTTATGACTATAGAGGCATTTTAGAGAAAAAATCTTGTCTGATGGTTAATACAATATGTTCCTCTCATACCAGAGTATAGGAGCTTCATGATAAATTTGTGCATTTCCTCAGACTGAGAAATACCTCCTAATTTAGTTCTACGCATTATCAGAGAGCCACATTTTATGCTGAAGAACTTTCCCTGAAATATAAACATATGATTGTAACCATGTTAATTTTCACTAGTGCCCGAGGCAGGAAGCTTCCAGAAAGATTAGTAAAGTGAGTTCCCAGTAGTTTCAATCATTCCAAGTTGTAGTCAGTCCAGCACCACTTAACCAAAACAACGGCTTTGTGCAAAGCACTACTACCATGGAAACAAGAGCTGGCAGAGGGGATGCGATTGTGTGGGAGTAGAAGCGAACGTGTGAGAGTATTGGGGAAGGGAATAGACAGGTATTACAACGTGCGTGAGTCGAGGAGGGGGTGAGGACGGGTGGAAGACGGGAAGTGGGGGTCGGTTTACAGTGCGAGCCACGAACCGCTGCTGATGAAGTTTTTCTGGCTAATGGATGGTGTCAGCTTGTTCTCTGAGTAACTGAGCATTACAATAGTGGCACCTTTACGACACCTGCACACGGCATCACACCAACGCTACCTACGCGCGCGAGCACTCGCATACCACGCACGTGCAGGCAGGCATATACGCACCCAGACTTAGTGCAGCATCTTGAACACATCTGGATCTCTTGTTCTATTTTACCTTACAAGTTTCAACAACTTTTGAACATTCTATGAAATAAACGATTGAATACTTCCCTTCTGTCGCAAGCATACACACAGAAAATATTTTTAGTGTAAGAAGAGATCGGATCAGAGCTAAAAAGTAACAAAGCTCTGGAAGCTACATACGTGGTATGTAAACGGTCTGTCACGGCGCCTAAAGAACCTTTGCTTACAGGAAATAACGGTTGTGATACATCTTCATGAGTATGGAAGATGTTTGGCAGGTGACAAGCTAGACTCAGCTTTAGTTTGTCAGGCATCTGCATTCTCGATAATTTTTGTCTTTTTTTTTTTTTTTTTATAGGGCTGCATCGGATTTGGTTTATCTATGAGTTGATACAATTTTAAGACAATTATCCCATTTTCTCTACCTTGGCTAAATATTGGGGAGGTTTCATCAGTCTCAGTTTACTACATTGAGGGTTGTTTCTAACGAAGACGGCATCAGAAATTGTACTTGGTGTGAACGTCCGACGTACCCCAACCCATTACACAGGTTTTCATTTTTACTCTATTGAAAGGTTGAGCTTTCCGAGGGCATAAAAGTACTTTGCGCTGAGTCCCACTGTGGTAAATGGCTTCTATGGCATATCGCAGCTTGGTTGTTTCCGGCCATGGTGGTGTCCTATCGTTTCTCGTAGGTGCAGATGAGGGCATGCAGCATCTTCTCTCACTACCCATCTGCTGCATGACCTTTCCTTCATGCGTTTCATCGCCCAGATGCCAAGTCTTTGTGTACTGACCGCAGGAGCGCCTGCCTGAGAAGCCTCCATTAAATGGGTCATTAAGTGTACCATTTGAAAAATGGGCTAGGGAAAAAACAACTGCTTAAACAATTGTGCGTGACCAGATTTCCAACATAAAACGGCTTCCAGCTGCTTCTTTTCTATCAAACTGTCTAAAATGGGTTAATGTGGCTTTCAAAAGATCAGCTGACTGAAAAAAAGTCTCCGAGAAAGTGTTTTTACAAGTGTTTTTTTCTTTCCCCGTTGGTAAAGAAATATTTCATCTGGGTTTTTTTTTTCTATTTTGTTTTTAAAGTGGCCTCTGGGCCATACACCAAATAGTCCTCAGGATATATGTTTTGTTCTCAGCTGCATGCTTTAGGCCATTCATTATCTGGGTTTCATATTCAACGTCAGGATTTAATTCATGTCTGGATGAATGAAGGCGCAACGAATTCTTGAGAATTAATAATGAATATGACTATCAATCTACTGCCTGTAGTCTCTCTCTTCACTGGAGTGTGAAAGTCAACTTCACCGCTTTAAAAAAATCTTTAAGGAACAACTCGTATGCTCCGCTGAAATGCAGTGTTATATATCCACCTTCTGGGCATTTAAAACATCTTTAACAGCTCATATCGCCATTGGAGTGCCATATGTCTCATATATCAACTTCTGGGGATTAAAAAAATTCTTAAGGAAGAATTCTTGTCGACACACGAGTACAATAGACATTATATATATCAACTTCTGTGCTTTAACAAAACTCATGCATAAAATTTAACAAAAAAGTTCATTCACAGGGTTGAGGAGCTATTTCATGCTCTGTATGCTGTTCCTGTGTGGTTACTGCCGGCGATTTTGTTGGAAATAACCCCAGCAGGCAGACTGGCAACAGATTATAGTGATGTCCAACAGGTCTGAATACTGTCTGTCCCTGGTGCTGAAGAGAATGATAATGCCAGAGACAGTATTGGTGACGACGGCAATAATTTAGTTACTAATAATTCTACAATTTCGCAAAAACTTCCCGTGATATATTCCCTAAGGAGGAAATCCCATCAACCAAATAGTACCATCTGCACGCTCAGCTTAGCCTGCAAACATTTAGCTACCAAAGCACGGGACATCAGGATCAAGACCGACAGACGGGGGAAAGTGTCAAGAGGTCACCTTCTTAGGGTCAGAAAACTTGTCTTCACAGTTAATCGTGTCAAGGGAGTACTTTCTGACTGCGCAATCACTCTGGAACAAATGTAAGTGGTGACGTCATCAACACGCCTACAGGGGAAAATCTCCGTATCCGTCGAGGGCGGGTGCAAAGTCACGTGGGTGGCAGTTGCAAAAGGACAGCAACTTGGTCACTGAATAACACATACAACCACAATCTATAGGCAAATGTATATTTTCATATAATTCTTCTATTCAGAGAGAGAGAGACACCACCCTTGTGTGTGTGTGAACGCCTGGCGAGAGGGAGGGGATGGGAGGGTCAGAGTGATAGTGTGTCCGAGCTCATGGCTGTGGAGAGTCAGTAATGTTTTGCTCGATGTCTTTTTCTGTTAAATGAAAGCGAAAAAGAAAGAAATCACAAGGAAAAAAATAAATAAAGCTAGACTTTTTTAGAATGCTAAAAAGCGGTGGCTTCACCGCTACTATTATTTGCTACCTCCAAAAAATTGTATCCAAAACTTTGAGAACTTGAACATCATATGGTAAAGAAAAGAAACCTTGGTATTGTCTTCAAACTTTAGAGATTTTCACGTCCGCTGGTGACGATGACATCTTCCTAATAGAAGGTGTGGATCTTTCACTCATTTACTGACCACTCGCGTGTACACAGCTCTACATTTTTCTCATCTCGTGCAGTGTTGTACATCCTAGTTGTGTTCACTTTTCCTAAAGTTTGCTGTGTATATCCAGTTACTAAATGAAATGTAGATATTGCCAGTCAAGTTATAATTTGTATGTATACATAATGGGAAAATAATAAACGATTACAGTTAATGTTAAATAATTACCTGGAAAGGTTTGTCTGCGCCGGGGTCCAAGCTGGCTTTCAGCTGCCCTGTGTGTGTGTGTGTGAGGGAGAAGGGAGAGATGAAAGAAAGAAAAATATGTTGGGGTAACATATTCTAACTTGTTTTCCTATTGATAAATTAGAAGATGAAACTTTTCCTGACACTACTCCTGAACCTTTTTACCGTTGATTAATCTATTGATTTCTTGACTGATCAATTTTAAACATCACGACATCTCCATCACCGTGGCGACCATGTTGGACTAAAAGCCAACGCGCATGAGTACACGTGCACTCGCGTGTTTAATTTGCCTTTTTAACATTGGACACTAACGCACCATCTCGAAAGAATAGACAAACGGTTGCCCGTCATTTACCGATTAGGGTTGGGGGGACGTTGGGGAAGGTATCGGACCTGGATTGCAGGGCACTCCAAAACCACAACACACCCTACCCTGAAGTCACAAATAAAAAAGGTAAAATAATGAGTTTTATAAAGAGCATTAGTCAACGCTTTTGCGTAGCTTATGAAGCGCGAACGGCACAAATTGTGTGTAAATGAGGAGTTGCTCCAAGGCCGGCCCTCGATACCATTATAGCCCCGTGAATGGCGAGCTTGCGAGACCAATATTTGGACACTTCATTTTCATCAAACTGCCGCGGGAGACGCGGTCGATGCATAGTCTTTTGGACAGCAATATTTTCCCCCGATGGCTTCCCCCGTGTGCACGCCACAGCGTCATTTAGTCCTAAAGCTTTGTTTTGGCTTATGTTGAGATTCGCAGGAATGTTTTGTATAGACTAAAGGTTGTCGTCTCCATGACAACGCCATGCGCGCCATTCGACACCCGAAGAATCTGCAGAAAGCGGAGTTATCTCTCCTTCGCGCATCACGCCAGCCTGGCGCACGTGTGAGAGGATGAGATTGTCTTCCAACACTGGATACTTATATTTTTCATAACTTCAAAACTAGGTTCGTGCAAACTCAGATTAGGCATAGGGTTTAACATCTCGCTTAACCTTTCACCTCATTCCCTTTGTTGTCTTTTAACTTCTTGTCAGGAAGACATTTTCGGAGTCACCTGTTTTCAGAAGGAAAACTTCTAACGATTGTGCTTATCTTGCCTGAAATTTCTTTCATCTGTCCAAGGTCTGCTTGTGTAGTGGTCTCCACTGCAGAGCAGCAACCGCCATCGACCCAGACGCATCGCAAAGGAAAGATAATTCCAGGCCCGTTAGAGTAAGCCCGAGAGCGGCACAACGGTACCCGACGCCGCGGTCTGTGAGAGGCTTCTGACCACACAAAGCTACCCACCAAGTTCTCGGTTGTCAGATAGCCACACAGTCACACGCCATCGGATGTATGGTGGAAGAGCTCTGGGATATAAGGTGAAGTAGGCAAAGCGATAAATATCGTGTGATCTGCAGGAAGCGTGGAGTACAAGCAGAGAAAAGCTAGGAAAAGTGTCCTGGGGCCAGCTGCTCGACTGCCTTATAGTCGTCTTAACCATCCAACAGTAGTCCTATCTTGGCCTAACTAGTCCATTATTTCGGCACCTGTCTTGGAAAAACAGGTTGGATGGGTGTATAGCGTTCTCTCAGCTGTTGTGTGTGTGTGAGAGAGAGAGAGAAAAAAAAATTTGTTTATTACACTAGAAATTGATGATGGCCGCCATTTACTCTTCCACATACCAATCACACTACAAAGCCTCCTAGTAAAAGAAAATAAGCAGTTAACAACTAACATTTTGTCTTCAAGGTCTAACATTTCCACAGTTTAATTACTCCTCTCTTCCGAATCGTTATTCTTTCACCGACAATACATAACGACTGCTTTCTGAAGTGCCACTCCAAATCCTTGACTGTATCTCTGAGATGCAATTTTTCTACAAACAGTATTGAATACTTACGTCGGTCTCCTGCACCATGACGACATTAAAACCTCGTTTCACAACATCAGGTCTTCCTGTCAACTATACTCCGCGATATTCTTGGAGATGAATTAGGCTTCTGTCGTGAATTTACGTGCAGCTCCGAAGGCTTGTAAATCTCGTAGTAATGGTTATTGGTTCAGTCGGGAAGCTCCCAGTTATTACAATATGCAAATGATCGTAACGGCCGTGTGCAAGTGTACAGTCACAACCCACACCCTTCAGACTCGTGGTTAGCGATCACTGGACCGTCTAGTGACATCAACGGACTATGAGTCTTTGCCCACAAGTAAGGGAGTGGTATGATAAATCACTTTGGATTATTATCTGTGGTCTCATCGGTAAGTACAAGGAGACGAAATACATAATGGACTCAACGTGTTGACTTTGAGTATGAATTTGATTCCTTCGTTTACAATACTATCGGTCTAGATCCCTGTAGTTAGCAAGCAAATCAACTACAAACAGTAACCAACAAATCAAGTTATGGACAAAGAATCTTGAAGAAAAAAAGGTTTATTAGTTTTAATCGAGCCTTGTCCACTCCCTTAAGCCACTCCATAAAAACATGGAGGAGAAGGGAGGCGCCGACTGCGTGGATAGAGTGCTGCTGTTGGCAGGACACGTGGCGACACTTAGACCCGGGGTGGAATGTAACTGCCGCCGCTCGTGACACTCGTCCAGCGTGACGACATTACCCATACTCCACCTTGTCACGCTCAGTGGTGCGGTGCATCTTTGATCACATCTCGCCTGAGTGTAGGCCTCTGTATGCGTCTGATATTTTAAGCCACCCTTCATCAAAGGTGAATATTGCTGTTAGCCACAGTCACACCCCGGGGGTCCACTCTGTTCTTATTCTGCTGTATCGAACTGTTTTGAAGATTGATTATTTCAGTTCATGTTGAATTTTTCGCATCAGATCCTTTTCATTTTCACGACTTTATACGATAAACTTTAGATTGCTAAAACATCTTCAGTTAATTTCTAAATATTGAAAATTGTTTTATATTATGGACAACAGCTGATCTGTGATCTAAAGCTTCCAACAGTTCTAAAAAATTTCGCTTTACAAGCTAGGTGACTAGTTGTTTTTGTTTTTTTTAAGTTGTTAACGGAATAAAACAAACCTAGTCACCACACAAGATGGTTTATACATTCATATGTATGTGTGTGAGAGAGAGAGAGGGGGTCAGACAGACAGACCGACAGACGGACAGACAGACCGACGGACGTCGAACGGACGGACAGTAAAATGTCCTGGCACCGGTACAATATCTTTCATTTGCTCTAGAAGTAACTCAATGCTTCCCGCGCAGTCCCACACGAAATCCAAGTCCTGGCGATATTACTTGAGTCCATGTGCTAGGAGGAGGAAGAAGAGGCCTGGCTGAGACATAAAGGTCAAAACGAACTGGTGTGGTGTCTTAAATTTCCGCGGGGGGAATCACTCCGTCAGACCGTTAAGACGATCGAGACAGGAAGTTGAGGCAACAATCTCAACCAATGGCGTCTTGTGTAAGGAGTTCACTTCCGGTGTGAACCTGAATGGCCCATGGAAACAGGACCAGACGACAGAAGGGAGGGGCGGTGTTGTTATTATCAGCGCGTCAACTTCTCATGTCAACAATATGGTGGCCATAAAAACCGAAACGCGCACTTCGCATCGCAAAATGGACCTTACTTTTTTTTTCAAACATCGATCTTGTCCGTGAGTTTAGCATCCTTGATTTAGAAACTTCGCTTTACACACCGTCGCTTGACATTTAGAGACAAGAAAATGGAAATGCGAGGGACGCGCAGTTCTTTAATAACCGCTCCGAGCCCATCGAAATTAAAGTTGTTTTTCTACTGTTCATACCCCAACAGACGACAACGCTGGCTTTATCAGCGACTTTGTTCAAGTTCTGATGGGCAAACGTGCATCCCAGTCCATAGCGAGGCGCTGGAGATTGTGGCATGTGGCAGCGAAAACATTCCTGATCGAGCAAAGCTGCCATAGTTTTTTTCTTCAAGCCGCCCAGTTAAAGACAACACTCAGGTTGGTATGCCCGTGCCTCGAGGGCTTTCATAACGCAGTGATTTGCGGTCCGTTCAAGGTTTCTAAAGGTTCTCCCTGCTAAATTAGCACGACTGCCGGGGAATGTTGATTTTCCTAGCGTAATTATCCAGGCTAGTATGACGTGGTGCTTGGAGAACAGGACAGTGAAGTATTGTTGGAACAGGGGCGCTGGGTGTGGCGCACCATACATCACCAAGAAATAGTCCCTTCACCTCGTCTGTTAGCAACACATCAACACACTACTGAGAGTTCGTTCGAGTCTTGCAATGAATTTCAATGAGCTGTACACCAAAAAAATATTTTGATAGCAGCGAAAAAAAAAAGTGGGATAATATTGTGTCTTTGTATATGTTCGATACATATGTTTGTCAGTATCTAAGTTCGCTGATCCTCTTAAATGTTGCGTTGGTGAACAATGCACAGTATCAACTATTTAGTCATAAGGTCTTTTTTTATAATAATACAATCTGGACAGTTTGGAAAGGATGGGTATCTAAAATAATAAGGTTCTAAGGTATCTAAAATAATAATAATGAGTATTTAAATAATAATCGAACTTGTATTACTGGACTGCTGGCAGACGATTTTTTAGTTAACGACTAAAACGAGGCAGGTGTGTACAAAGCTTCCGGTGTAGTCACATTCATTGTTACGGCTCGCCGAGACTAACAGCAAGAGGCTAAGCTTTGGTCTTGGCAGACAGACAGCAATCCACCTTTACACGTCCATGGTAATTGTATTTCACTGGAGTATTGTTGTCCAAGAATGAATGAATATGAACGAAACTAGAAAAAGACGAAAAAGAAAAGAAAAAAGGAAAGAAGGAAAGTTGTTACAATATTTCATCACACGAATTATGGTGTTGCTAATCTTGCTAAAACATCAGTAAAAAAGCCATCTGCTTGGCTGACGAGGTTTGAACCAAGGCGTTCTTAAACATTTTGCTATTATCTTAATTTCACCGGTATTTGCGTTTTCCCCTTGGGCTGAAGACTTTGACGAGGTCAATATCCGGCTATCTAGAGTCTCGATGCCATACTGGCCAACATTATTTGCGCGCATTTACACGTGATACCCTTCTTGTATTATTAAGACGATAAAATCGTCAGGAGAAACGTAAGCCGGCGACCAAATACTCATTTCCACATTTAATCGACTATCGAAAACGAGATTCCACGCGAGCCCAGTAGCCAGCAACTCTTCGGACCCAATATTCTTTATCTATTTTTGGACTTGAGTGAAGCGAGCTCACTGCAGAAATTCTAGGAGAGAATCAGAAAGATCTGGCTGACGTATTATCACCTACTACGGCTTTGGGAGTCACGGTGGGAGGGTTAGAACCCCTGATGTATGAAGACGCACGCAAGCACACAATAAATATGCACATACATATAGACGTTCACACACACACACACACGTGCACATTCAGACACATAAACATATATTTGCACAGACACAAACACACTATTCACACGCACGTAAAGAGAGAGAGAAAGAGAAAGAAAGACGGTAGTTAAAATGACATAAAGGGAAAAAAAAGTGTGTATGTGTGTGTTTGTGTGCGCGCGCGCGATCTCAAGCAAAGAGTGAAAAAGAGATAAAGGAAGAAGGAGGAGTGAAGGATGGGGAAAGTGTCACTTCTCTCCTTACGATGTAAGTCTGACAAATGTTGCCTCCGTGTACTTCTTTCCGTCTGACACCATCTCATATGTCAGCTCCAGGCAGTCCTCCTTTTGTACCACACTTCTCGTCTTCTCGCCCAAACTTTCAGACGCTGTCAAAGCTCGCCCGAACAGAGAATTTTACTTCTACAGGCCTGTCGAAACATCAGCTTCCATTTTTTCCCCTAGCCTCCCATTTCCTGCCCGACTCACAGCAGCCAAGAGCCCGGATGTGTAGCCTGCAAATCTCGAGGGAAGCCATGTTGGCAAGACGTCGCCTTGGGCGCTAAAATCCCTACTCATGTTTCCGGCCTATTAACAAGTCGGACTAAGGAAACAGGGGCTCAAGGAATCACCGGCTTTAAGGCCATCTAGCAAGACTTCCATCAGAATACGAGCAACAGGCACACGGATTTGAAACGCACACGCAAGACTCGTCGGTGAAAGGACAGCAGTTGCCTTCTCAATGTCTCAACGACGCACTCTTGCCCTCGTGTTTTGAAAAGAAAGTTGGTATTTCGCTAACGTTCTGTGTTTGAAGTGCTTATTCAAATGTCCACAAAGGTCGAAAATGTTAGAAGGTCTTTCAATATTTTATTTATTTGCTTGAAGGAAACTAGATGCGGCGTTTTCTTGTCACAGCCTTTTTACTGAAACTAGGTATTAGTAATGTAGACAATAATAGGGTCTTCACATCAAATAGGCATGTTCGTGCGAGCTTTGAGGTTGGTCGTAAACATCAATTACCTGAGACAATCGCAACTTTGCTTTCCGATTCCATCACATGAAGACACGCAGCTTCAATGTGTTGGAGCAGGTAAGCAGAACAAAAACAGAAAACCGAACTGTGGCACTCTAGCGATATGTAACTATACTTAGATGAATATTCTAAGAACCAAACAAAGAGTCCATAATAACAGCCAACCAAATGAAAGCGTCCACAAAATTTATTTAATAAAAGGCTAAGGAGCACATGGTGGGTGCAAATGCAGAGTGCTAAAATGAAAATATAAACACAGTATTGACAGTGCTACGCGGTATTTCAGAAACCCATTCACAGTTTCTTAGGTCATGTCTACAACAACATTCCACCATCATTTAAGGCTAATATTGCTTTTGAATCCCAGACTTTATTAGTTGTAATTAAGGGAATCTATCATGTCAAAAAAATAAATAGTGACGACAAATGTTTACAAATAGAAAATAACGCCGAAATTAAACATTAAGAAAAATGTACTTAATTCAAAAACTCTTTAACATAAATATTTATGTTTTTATAATAGGCATTGCGAGATCTCTGTGTATGTGTAAAGGGGTGTTAGGGTCGGTCAGTGGGTGAGAGAGAGAGGGTGGACTTGCACAGGCGTTGTGAATGGAGGTTGTAATATTGGACATGACATAAGGACTCTTTGCCGAGAGAGTTATTTTGTGATTTAAAGGTATTCTATAAAATATGTTCTTGTTTCATTAGTGCTTTTTGGTTCATCTGCAAATCATATAACTGCCAAATAGTCAAAAATAATAGAATAAAAAAACTAAATAACATTCTTTATCTTCCCAATTGACCGTTACCTGATATGTAGAGACATGAAAATAAAAAACTTTGATGTTGATGACAATTTCAAACAAAGATAAGCAGACTTGATGGAGGAAACGTGGATTTTCTTCCACTCTAGATTTTTATAGTATCTTTGCAGAAAACTGAGTTATTGATAAAGTTAGAATAGCGAAAATGACACACAGTGATATCAATTCCAATAATAAATATTTTAATAAGATTAGAGATTAGTTTGCATCCATGCGTGTCTGCTTGCATTTGTGTAATTACATTTGATGATAATCGAGAAACTAATGAGACAATTTATGTCGCCGCTAGAGGATGTATGTAAAAAATAAGACGTCCAGCTTCCACGACGCCTTCTTTTATATATATGTAATATTTTAGTTATGCAGCCTCTTGGAGATAAGATAAAGCTACATTATGCAGCATCTATCAAGCCGTAACACAGCCGAAACCTAGTGTTAACCTGAAAATAATAGTTGTAACAGTAGAATACGCTGGAGGCAAAATGCGTTTCAGTGAGTGTAAAGACAGTAAGTACCAGGTAAACAAGACACTTTCGTCAATAATGCCATGTAGTCGGCTACGATAGGGCCCACAACTGATGGATGAAGAGGGAGGGGAGGTAAGCATATAAGAGCTTGTTATCCTCATGCTTTGGTTGGTCGTGGTTCCGCGTCTAACCAGAGCTTCACTCAATTATTTGTCCTTTGACAGGCACCTGCCGTTGGGGGGAGAATATGGATACCACAGCAACTGACAGGCCAGTCCAGTCTTTGACGTGCCGCTGCCACTGAACACAACTTTGCTCTTTCCAGTGCTGGTCTCCATTCCACGTGCTCTAGAATTGTCTGTGAGTCTGTTGGTGAGACCTGCAGTATTTTGTTAGTGCCTGCTGACAAATGTCGTCTGCAAAGCTTAGGTTGCTGATCGGTCTTCCACCAATGGAAATAGAAGTATGATGGCCGTGGAGGGTTTCGAGCATGATGTTCTCCAATGACAATGACAATGACAATTCTTTATTTACGAGAGGTAAAATAAGCAGGAAAATGCTTTTTTCCATTTAACCCTCGCCCTTTACAGGGAAGAGAATTAACTACATAAATGAAATAATTAAGAATTATAGAATAAACTGTAGTAAACATGAAGGAAGATATTAAACAGCACCAGTGATAGAAGACATCTTTGGCGTAAGCCTATTATGGTGCGACAGTAACTCTTGGAATATTAACATTAACTAGAGCACGGATGGATGTTCCCTCTCTCAGCTTGATTTCTGCTTTGGTTCCAGTGAAACACATGTCCCCGCACAGATCTGTGGCGTATATACATGGTCCTAACATTGAGCATTATACACTTGGCGGCACTCATCTCCTCTCCAAGTGAACCACAGTCGGTGCTGGTCACGAACACGTAGACGCGGGGCTCTGGCCGGTACTTTCATCTTGCTTGCTGAAGGTTGTCTGTAGGGGGGTACTCAACCTTTATCTTTCCCCAAGATGTTTCCTAAGGCTAAGGTGTCATTTTTCCTTCGCTAGGATTGTAGAGCCATAAAAGTATTGTATATCAGTGTCGACCACACCCCTTCCATGCTGATAAAAAATGGTGGTAGCGGCCACCACATGGCCTTTGAAACTAGCTAATCAGGGCGTCAACATGTTAATCTTGTGGTCTTATACAAGCCTATCTGAAGTGATTGGAAAACATATTATGATCTTCAAAAAATTACAAAAAGAGGGATAAAATATTAGGTGAGCCTACTTCGCCATTTTCAAACGTTTGTACCTCGTTTCCCTTCCAAGTGCACATAGGGAGCCACCGCTTGTCGATTGTCATTAGTCACATCCGCTCCTCACCCGCTGCTGGAAACGTCCCGTCAGACCTTGCACATCACTTTGACTGCCTTCATCGATTCCTTGTTAGTCGCCTCGATTTGTCATCGCACATCTACAGTTTACGATGTATTCTTAACAAAAACAACCCCTGACCCCATAGCTGTAAAATGTGAGTACGTGCGATGGTAAGTTATGGTGGGTATGATGAGTGCCAGCAGGATGTCAATGCTGCTCAAGGAAGGGGTAGTGATGTCAGGGTAGGTGTTCTAGGCGGGTAGCGCGTTGTTGATCTCTCCCAGCTGCCTCGGGGGTTAGGGCAGGGACGGTAAGCGCGATGACGTGCACGCGCAAGCCTTTTGTGTTTGTTGGGCACAACCACGTGATCTGTTCTTGATTAGGGTTAGTGACTTCCAGGTCTTTGATGTGGACACACAAGGAGAATTCACGCGCGCTCACACACACACACAGAGGACTGAACTAGTATTTAAATGATAACAAGTTCATTTCAAGCAGTGAATGTGAAAAATAAAAATCGCCAAGTAAAAATACAAAGTATAGAGCAGTGAGAATCAACAGCAAAATTTATCAAGATATACTGATACTGTACAATTTTTAAAGAAAAACCACAGTACTCTTTTCACGTTTATAACGAATGTGTCTAATGAAAAAAGCCAAAATACAGGGGTAGGAGGAAAGAAAAAAGAGAGTTCACAAAAATTTTCCTCATCATCATCTGCATAAGCAAAGGATAACTAATTTGTATATTGTATCGTGTTTAACGTGTCAGAGAGTATGCCACTGTCAATCACATTCTAATATATTTGTGATCTCTACATTCTTATATATATATATAATCGTATGATAATTAAGACTCTTGTCGCTTGCATGGACATGAATGACCCTAACAGCACAGAATGCCTTAAACACATGGTCACATGATCGCATAGAAAGTGTGTGGGACACATGTACTTCCCCATGGGACCAATGTGTGTTTTTCGCAATTTTGTGCGTCTGGGGAAAATAGTAGGGGAATGTGGGGAAGTAATTTTCACCCACGTTACTCGCCCTTCTCTTAATTTTTGTATGTTTTGTTTTGTTTTTTGAGAAGAAAGAGAGAGAGGGGGAGGGGCATGAGGGACAGTCTGTTTACCTATTGCCCCCAGACGTTTAACACAAACGTTAGCTGAAATTTGATTACCGGCACAAAATGATGCTACAGACTGAAGGTCCTGGGAGTAATTAGGCGAGCAGCAGTCTCCTCCCTTTTGCCTTGCATCATACGGACGACTCCGAAGTCCGTCGTCTGCGATCGGCCCCACAATTCAGTTAGATGCCCCGCAGACAGGTCCGCCAAACAGGGGCAGACAATGCCATTTTCTGCCCCCGAAAAAAACTGGCATAAGCAAACTGCCACAAGAGTCTGCGTGCGATTTACAGCTTTGAGTACAAGCCCTGAGCACTGTGCACTCGAAAGCTGTTGCATATTCATGAGCCTCGCTTGGCAACCTGCGGTAAGATTGCAGAGTCACGGGGTTTGGCGCGAAACCAATCTGCGGCAGAGTGGCTGGTCCTGTCCTGACCGCCGACCTGTTTGAACAAGAGACAGGTCGCTACACTGATCATCATTTTCGAATGAATCACATTCCCATAATTCTGGGCGAGAAAGGGGGATGGGGAAGAGTATAACATGGTCAAAGTGAAACTGGGTGAAATTAGACCAAAATCATGTATCCGATATGTAGTCAGACCTCCTCGGCGAATTGATTGAGGACTTGTCTTTACGTACCGCGCGGACAGGTGGCGCTGAAGCAGTGATTGACGAGCATCCTTCACTACACCGTGCAGAAGGCAAATCAATGACTTTCGGATGCTGCCGACACCAAAAGGGACGCCATCTTTCCGTCCTGGGTGATTTGTATCTGGCCCAGAGAATGGCGCGACACAGTCATCATATAAGCGACTTTCTCAGGAGGAGGCTCATTGTTTCTCAAGAGTATCTGCGGGACTCCTCGCCTCTGGTCTGAAGAGTGCGTGATAGTCGGTGCAACGTACAGAAATAACACCTGGAACGGGTTCTGTAATGGAAAAAAAAAGATTTTGGTGAGATGGAAATGTGAAATAAAATGCTAGTCTTCTTTCCGTCTGTCTGTCCACAGTAAGTCTTTGTGAGATCTCTCTCTCTATATATATATGAGCCAAGGTGTGATTAAAATGTACGTGTTTATCTATATATATTGGTTTCTTATAAGGCACATGATTAAATATGTATATAAGGCGTGTCGTACTTAACAAATTACTATAATGATACTGATCCGCCTACAGAAACATACACGAAAGTAAACAAAAGAAAGGCTGAGAGAGAGATGGACCTGCGGATAAATGTAGAAGAATCAGATCCATACTGTCAGCGCCATCGCAACCTCCACAGCACTTCCACGCTGTCACAACCACTACGACATCATTCGACGATAACCTCCACACCATCAGGACCACACAACCACTACAACCACCACACCATCGGCACCACACATCCACTACAACCACAGCACCGCCACATCACAGCCACTACTACACCATCAGCAGCACCACATCACAGCAGCGACTACGCAATCGCTACAAGCGTCACCTTAGAACAACACATCGCTGGGGACGACTGTTTCCCAACGCTCGCTAGTGTTAACTTTGTTGAGCAATCTGATGTTATAAAAAGTTAAGCTATGATAATGGCGTCAAACATTATCCGCCTCCCCAACCCCTCACAATCTCTCCACCCGAGCTGAGCTCGCCAAATACATGGAGGACTTGCGAGGGGAGACGTCCTGTGCATAGCAATGACCGCACCACCCCAACTCTCACACCTCGTCCATATCTATAAACGTCACCAGCATCTTGACCTGGCTCGTGCCGCTCCACCAGAGGCGCGTGAAGTAAGCCGAGCAGATCACAAAGGTCAATCGTCAACCTCACAGATTGCGGACAATGGCTACCAGAAAGTGCGTGCTGGGATTCACCGTGGCTTCAGAAAACAAGCAAGGAAATAAATACGTGTAAACTACAGCCATACAGGGGTTATGTTATTTCCCTCTCTTACTTTTTTTTTTTTTTGGACATTTTCTAAATATTTCATTTGTCAAGGTTTTTATTGCGTTTTAGCGAAGACAGGATTTCAGAACGATCAGACAAAAGATATCGGTGATTTGTTTTTCTCAAAATATTGATGTATGTGCCACCTTAATTTTGTTTTCCATTTTATACTTCCTACACCAGAAGACCGTGTGATAAGGGAGACAATTGTACCCAGATTCCGTTTTTCATTTCTTTTCCTAACTGTGCTTTTGTCTGTTTTCCGTTCTCGTTTTTCTCTTCTCTCGCTATGTTTTCTTTTGAGCAAAGGTGGATGATACTTGTGGTGATAGAGAAAGATAGAAGAAAGAAAGAGTGCTTGTTACAGTTTACAAAATGCGTATTACTCCAGTCGGACTTCATGATGTGACGACCACAGATGAAACTCGGTTACCTCGTTGTCTCCCTTTTTTACTCTCAAATGGTTTCGCGGAAAGTCGGTTAAAGCGATTGAGTGTGTGTGTTAGAGAGATTATTTGAGAAATCATTATTTTGAGCTGGGAAATATTCAGATTTTTCATTGAGACAACTGCTGAAACAAATTTTCCATTGCCTGAGTACAGAATAAAACAATTAGTAAACGTAGCATAAAGAACTAACAATATTTTTCATATAACATATTGTAGTAGATTTGTAGTCGTAACGAGGAGTTAACACCGATAAACACGAGGACAGATGAAGGAAAAAATGCCCGATGTTGTTTAGAACAAAGTAATCTATTTTAAATAATAGACTGCACACAATTGGAAAAGGCGAATTCTCCTACGCCTCGGTGCAACAGCGCTTTTGTGCTCATTCCTGTGGAAAGTAGAGTTTTTGGCAAGAAAGGATGTTGCCTCACACTGGAAAACAAGTAAAAAAAAAGCTATAATATTTTTTTAACTGGCTATAAATGAAGTCATAAATTCTAAAACTCGTTTTCTTGGTGGGCGAAAGGTTTCCATTTATGTTCTGTTTAGGCGCACCGTGATTTTTCAGCGTCATTACAGGCAGAAAACCATCCTGCTTCTGGAAACCGGATGTTGCATTTGGACGAGGACGCCAGCAGCACTAACTACCTTGCTGCACTTGCTGGATGTGACGTACAGCAGACTACATTAAGTTCACAAACATTATAAACCGCTTGAATCAGCGTTAGTGTTTGTGGTTCTTGGCCGGGGAAGCAACAAAATTTGCCTCCTCATATCAGGAACCATAAAGAGCGTGAGGGCAAAGACTACATCTCAGTGACAACATCCGACATTGATCGCACCGTCTTCATATTTAGGAGACGGCAGGTCCTTTATTTTTGGACGCTTCTGGCCCAGACCAAACACTCACTGCTGATATGTTACAGTCACCGAGGGGCAGTGCTCACCGCTTCGGTTCATATCCCACATCAGGGTGGCATGAAGAGTTTTTTTTGTTTTTTTTGTTTTTTTTTTTTTTTTTTTAATCTCGGAGTCAAGCGCATGGTCATATGATACATATCTTATCGCTTACAGTTTCTCGCTCTGGTGACAGCAAACCGGAAGTTTACTGGCAATGCACTAAGGTGACCTCCCTTTTTGATGGTCTTGATAAAAGACTGAGTGCTCCGGCAGCCCTGGTTAGCTACTCCGAAGTTTTGTATGATCACTGATCCGACATGTGTCGTGTATCATGGTCAGACCTGCAAACTCACAGCAGAATACAGAGCTTTGAAAAAGCACTACACAGAATTAGCGACTGGGATGTCATTCCCAGTTCTAGTTGAACAAAGACACAAGAGTGCCAAGCGAAATGCCGACCATTGTGGTGCGTGCGGCTATTCCGTCCACGTTATCTACAGACCATCAGGTGCATCACATGGCCGGACTGCAGATCCAATGAAGAATTCCTCAAGAGAGCTCGACTATTCAGAGCTGGAGCTGCGAGTGGTCGTTCATACAAAAAGTTTAGAGAAAGGGTTCAAGGTAGCTTTGTAGAAATGACAGTGGCCCCAGACAGGGAATGTGAGGAGAGAAATAAAGCTTTAAAGAATCCAATGTCATGGCAAATATCTTATTACAGTCTGAATGTGTGAATATTCAGACTAAAATGTCTGTTAACAATCTGTTCGAAATGGACACGGTGGGTGAGCAGGTTGAAGCACATGATGCACAAATAAGTCCGTTAGCTGTCTCTCAGTTCTGTCTCACGAAATGTTGGCAGCGACGATGACGGTGATGACTGATATGGATGCTGGGGATGATTTCTGTCTACTACCTACTTCGCCCCATTTCCCTTATAATCGTCACTTACAGGCGTGAAGCCGTCTACAGGTTCTGAGAGTCACGAACTCCAATCTGCAGTTTTGTTTGTGTGTAGTGGTCACACAACACTGTCAGCCTCCTCACAGGGTCGCTGGCGGGAGGGATGCGGTGTGTGACGTGCAGACACGATTGTACAAAGTCTCACAAGGCACGCGAGTTCTGTTAACTTCATTTAATCTCGCTGGTATTAACACTGATGCCAAATGTCTAGGGACATACTAATGGTCTGGCCAGTCTCCAATCTCCCCTTCTCTCTCTCACACACAGTGTACGTATAAGCACACTCTCTCTTTCCTCGTCTTCCTGTGTCTGCAGCTTCGTGAGCGAACAGATGAGGAAGGAACAAAATATAATGATAGAGAGAAGGTGCTATTCTGTGACATTCACCTGTGTATGGTTATAGATCAGCGACATGCGTACTTACAACCATTCTGTGGCATGGGCCGCTGCTACACACACTTATGTTAACTGATGCTCCTCTTTCCTGAAGTATTGATATTAAATGAGGATGTCATTAGATGAAACCCCGCCCTATCTGAAATATGTGGCCCTGGATTAAGAATAGTCACAGGAGTATTTTTTTAAATAAAAAAAGCAGTTCAAATGTTTTAATTTTCCCGAGATTGCTATAATTGGAAGACTAGGAGAAAATTATACATTTTATACCTTCATAATTGCTGACGGACGCTTCTACACACTTTTGTACACCGAGAAAGGCTACTTCTGGAAATCAATACTCAAAGTTATCTTATAAATGTGTTATACACACACATATACAAGTCTATCCCTATGTTATACATGCAGATGTTTTCAGTGTTATTCTTTTATGTTATAGCCTTTGTTCCCTTTTTCAACAGTTTATTATCTCCAGCTGTGCAGAAATAATGTGGATCAATGTGAAAGTAAGATAGATACTTAATTAACTATTTATTATGCTACAATACTATAGCTCGAAAAATAAAATGAAACACGTGCAAAGTGTATATAAGGATGTGTTCTTGACATCTTATAAATCTTAGGACGATGCACCATATAAATAAACAGTGAGAGAGAGGGTAGAGAGAGCGAGAGGAGATGGGAAAGGTAATGGTGGTATAGTAAAGGAGGGCTGGTGAGCTCCGTATTGACAACGTACCAACCTTTTACCCCTCGAGCAAGCAGTCACGTGATGGCCTTAGTCTCACGTGACGCAGCTGTCGACAGGAGGAGACTGGGAGGCACGAGCGAGCTTGAGAGGAATGGCGCGCGTCTTGATGAAGTGGCACGCCCGCCGCCCTCTCCCCTCAAATGGACAGGGGGAAGAGTGCCAGACCTCGCAGGAAGGGCAAAAACTTCGGCAATCAAGGTGTGACAACTCAAGCGGGCGGCTGTTTTTAAATGTTAGGTTCTCTTTCTCTCCAGGGTCGAGTGCAAGACAAGGGGGCTGTTAAGAGAAAGCGCGACATCAATGGAAAGGTTACACGATTTGGCAGGACTGAAAAAATAAGAGGAACACGGCACACACAAGCTGAAACACTTTAATGATCGTGAAATTTGTGAAGTTTTGTAGTAAATTATTTGTCGATAAATATGTTTTGTACTATACAGTGATTACTCGCACAAACAGTAGGTAGTCGCTATCTAATGCAAACACACACACACACACAGAATACACACATACACACAAAGTAGACATTTACACGTACAATACTCAGACCCTTATGTGCGCGCACGCTGTCATAGACTTATTTATCCTTATTTCCATGTTTTTATTGCTGTTAATGTCAATGAATCTGATCCTAACTAAAGCCTGTCCGCCGGTTCCACGCGGTTCCATTTCAGCTCTGCCGCCTTTTGATAAACTATGAAATTAAGTAATTTTTAAGCAGAAAGCTTTTAAATATCAACAAAGCAAATCAATATTTTGATAGAGCATTTAGAAACACCTGGTTTTAGGAGAAAATGCAACAATTTGTGTTTGTCCTTTTCTTTCCATCAAGATAAAAACCAGAGAAATCATACTTGGTCGGCACTCGATGAACTTGCTGTAATTTTGGAGAAGATTCATAACAGCTGGGAAGTCATCTTCACAGGTCATATGACCTTTGACTGCAATTTTCTAATGCAGGAGAGCAGTAGATTGTTTTTCTTCTAAGTTCATAAAATACAGTAGACATATTGGTTAGTAACGGTGATCCATTACCGGACCAAAGCTTTGCAAGAGCTCTCTAAATAACCGGCACGTGACGCCATATCTGGTCCTGTAATGGCCGGGCTCCCTGCTGAGGTTTTGCTACAAGAACGAAGGCCTTTCTGGGTGAACGTTTCCACAATCGATGGAATGCAGGTTGAGGGAAGTATACAGAGAAGGATCACAACAAAGTACCTGCTCTATGGTATTTTCATTTTAAAAAAAACAGTGATAAGGGACAGAGTACCTGTAAACTGCTGGTTGCCAATGTTGCTGGTGAGGCTGTACCCAAAGAGCTACATGTTCCAAAGTGAGGCCCTACCTCTATGTTAATGTAAACAGATGTAGACTTCTGGCTACTGGTAATCTGTGTTAATGTAAACAAGCGTAGACTTCTGGCTGTTAGTAATCAGTGTTAATGTAAACAGATGTAGATTTCTAGCTATTAGTAATCTGGTCCCAACAACGGTCTTTATATTCTGATATTGCGACGACCACCACGTGACCCGGGAAACACAGAGCAAGACTACGATGCTAGTCACGACCATCTGCCAGCGGGAAAATAAATAAAAGACTTGCTGTTTCCTTTATGGTTACACCCCTTGTGTCATAGATTCTGCAGATTACCATGCAGGCATTCGGGGGCTCATCAAAAATGTTTAGTTTTTCAATGTCTTTATTCACTTGTATTTAACAACTTTTGCTTGGTGATTGTATTTACAGTGGAATCTAGGGGCATGATCCCATCCTACAAACATCTCCATGCACGCAAAAAAATTCCAAGATCCTGACATAAAAAATAAAGATGTATACGGCTATGTTGTCCAGACTACAGGTAATTGAAGAGGTGAGACTGTGTATTTAGTAGGCACGAATATCCTTAGATATTTGTAACGCCACGGACCTGTGTTCTTTTTAAGTGATGTGATATTTGTAGATACCTTTTGTCAGCCTGTCATCTTTGTCTATCTACAGATACACTTACGTCATCCTTTCTGACCTGTTAACTACACAACACTCAGATATCACTCTGTTATCAGAAACTCCAAAACTAAGAACAGGACACGACATGCAGCTTTTACCATAAATATATCTTTTCAACTTGAATACTTCAGACGCAAGAAATGAGGAATAGAAAGTAATTTAGAGAAATGTGGTCAAATGTCTCTCCTAGCTTGCTTCCAGGAGTTACAGCATAGCAATATTTATCAATATATGTATATATCTTCCATTATCCAATTCCTGAGGTTTCAACTTTCATACTTCACAAATAAATATTTCAAACACAAACATTTTGGTTCTTTAGTTTCTGAGATCCTGTGGCTGGTGCTGTGAATTAAAAAAAATAATTCAATGGTCAATGGACAGTCCAACACAATTTCGGACGCCATGTAGACACATATGTTTTCCATGGATATGTAACCTTTACCGACATTAGGCATCATGTTGCTCCAGTCGTCCTCCCAGCTTCTTGTTTGGTTTTCCAAAAAAGTTATCATGGCGCCATCTGAAAATAACATTAAAAATATCGGCGCCATAAAAGCTGAGCTGCAGTGAACAGATTCGACAACATTATCGATAGGTTTAGATATGGCTGGTAAAATTATTTAACTGGCATTCTAAAAAGAAACAAAATTAGCCGCAGAGGCCACCCCGGCGAGTCGAGCAAGACCGCCGAGAAAATGCTTTAAATCATGCTCACACTCGTTTTCCCACTCTTTTCGTTCAGCCATCTTTCCCTGGAGCTTCTTCGCTGCTTCTCCGTAAATCGCAACATTTTTCTTCGTTACTCTCTCTCTCTCTCACTAAATCCCCCTTCCTCTATCCCTCCCCCCAATAAAAAGTTGATCTACTCCCATCCCTCCTTTCTTTTGACCAGGTATCCCCTTCCCTGCTTTCAATACCGATCACCAGTTTTCAACAATAATGGATGCCGGTCAAGCTCGATGAGTGAACAGTTAGTATGGAGTCCATAAAACCGTGCTGGCAAGTGACAATGATTGATCAGGGAACAAGAGTATTTTGCCATGGCTGGCGCGATTTCATATTTCACCGGACCAGTGCCTCCTCGTCCGCCATCCCCGTGCGCCAGGGCGCCCCACCGCATTCTTCTTGCGACCCCGAGTGCAAGCTGGGAAACCTGGCGTCGCTGACTTTGGTAATATTTTAGACAGGTTAGCCAGCCAGACTGTCCTGTAGCCACTGAAACGTGCTCTCGACAAACGAGACAAAAACGAGACAAACGAGGAGGTTGTCCGCGGTTAATTTTATAGGTGGTGGAGGATTGTTGCCGAAAAACATCCCTCGCAGCTTATAAAATATACTTCATTTTGGTTAAATCTGTTCGAGCGTAGGTTTGATTCAGTTTTACATATATCACACAGTTAATCATGAACTCTTGCCGCACGTGATATATGTATATATACGTATATTATATATTACGTATATATATATATAAATAAAACAGAGAAAGAGAGGATGATTCCAGTCTGTCGCCTGTATATGCTCCTCTCTGGAATAAGATGAATTTAAGCACAATGTATGAGAAATAATTTTGGCCATAAACTACAGCAGACATCAGTAACCTTTCATTATATCTTCCTATGAATTTTTTAGGTATTATAGAAGTTTCAGTTAGACCTCTGCCACTTTTTACGAGCGACTGGGGTAGGGCGAAGGTACTTTGTGTCATTCTAGGCGTGCGGTTACAGTAGAGTGCGAGAAATGTGATGTCCACTTTTTCTCGATTACTTTTGTGGTGTCTACCAATGCGGGCAGAATTCCAAACACACTCCAGCTTACTGGGAGGTAAGATAACCAGAAACATCCATCCATATTGTTTTGTTGTTGTTGTTCAGTGCTTCCAACCACCAGCAGTACCAGCATCGTAGTGAAATCAAGCTCTCTTTTCTTTCTATTTTTGTGTCCAATGTCCGCCAGTTTTGTGAGGACAACAGTTAAAAGCATGCATCCTTTTGACATCTGATTACTTTTATATCAATGTAAATTGATACATTTGAGATGGTCTCAAAGTTTTAAAATATAGCCTTTCTACTTTTTCATACCATAAAAATTCACTTTTGAAATGTTTCTCATTAAACACAACAGCCAAAAAAATTACAGAGTGAGAGGCATTCACATATACAAACAGGAGTGCCTACACGTGTACATAATGTCTAGTTACACATATATAAACACACACACACAGGTACACGTGCTACGTATATTTTCAATTAAACAGTCGGTGGAGAAGTCCAGCGATGGTATCATCTTTATCTGGACGAGGTTCAGCGAATGATGACTGCCAGTCCTCGGTCATTAGCAACTGTCGTGAGAAATTGGGTGGTTGCTAAGTCTGGCAGTAAACTAATGGCAAAACGAGTGACAGAGTGACTGATGTGTCGGCACGGGCCTGCTGATCACCTCCGACTGGACAGTATCCGTTATGGTATCCCGACCTCCAAGATTGTGTTTGTCTTGGAGTCTAGAAACCGACAGCAATTAGTGGGCTGAATGTGTGTGATGACAGAGATCAGAGGCGTTACTCTCAAGACCTCAACACGTCTGATACTGTATAAGCTTTTCTTCTGCCTGTCTTCATATTTGTTGTGATTCTAACCGCCCGTTGTTCAGATAGATTAATCTATTCATATTTTACTTGCTGATAGTAGATAATCGTTTACAATATGAAAAAATATTCCATTAGTCTATACCGTGTTTGAAATACCTTTTTTTCTTCCACTTTTTACATCATTTATTTTAGTAATGTTTTCTCCCAGCAAACATAGACGGTCCTGTTTGTAACGCCTGACACCACTACAGTGAGGGTTAGGGTTACTATCAGAAAACCACATTGTTTCTGTTAGTTACAAATGCCTAAACGTAACCGTGTCTCATGAACTTATAAACACAGCAAATGAAAATACTCAGGTGTGACTATCAATGTGAAGACGATGGAGACTAACGCCAAGTTCCAAAGAAGCATGATACTTCGTCGACATCTACATTGTCGTTCACTTTGATCTCTGTTCTACAAAATGTCGATATATATATATACAGATGCTTGGTGGCTCTGTTACTCAAAAGATAAAAATTGGTTTACTTCGCATTTACATTCATCTCGTGGGAACTTTCAGTCTTTATGAAAACGAATAGCGTGCAGCTTTGATCCGACTGAATTAAAATAATTACTATTTGGTTACCTGGCGTTTCTTCTGTTCAGTCAACTCAAAACACTTTTTATGTCATTATTTTTTTTTTTTTGAGTGGGATACAATTACAGATGAGTACAAGTACATTTTTTATCACAAATGTCAAATGAAAGAAATAAAAAGATAAAGTGCAAGGAGATGGAAAATAAAATTTGATTTTCTCACGTGAAGAATTAATGGTTTTGATGTACTGTGAGTGAAGTATATGAACTGAGTAGCGTCGGTGCTTGCTACGAAAAATAAAAATGTCGTCGAAGACTTTGTACGCTTGATTTTTAATATGAAAGATTTTGATTATTATTTACCTTTGTTACAAACGGGTGTTTGAGACCTCACTTTTCTCAGGCCCAGAGTTATGAGGGTGGGGCTCGTCTTCTCGTACCTCGTACCTTCAACAACCCTCTATGAAGTCAGGTACTCATTTCCGACAGCTAGGTTGACTGGGGAAAAGTTGCGTTACACGAGTATCGAACCTGCGCATCTGTGGGTTCAGATGTCATCGCTCTCGCCCCTCGGCTATCCCCTTTCTCATCATATTAAATACTTGTACCCGGGCTGAGTTCACTGTTTGTGCTGTGAGCATGCTGGTAGCAGGAACCGTACATAAACGGGAAGAACCAAACATTCTTCGTAGACACCATCACCAAATGACGGATTTTTTTTTTTTTTTTTTTTTTTTTGAGTACAATACGATGAGTGTGGTTCAACATGAACACGGGATGATGAATGAGTTCATGATAATGAATGTGTTTTGACATGAGTATATGATGAAAGTGTTTCATAGAATACATGATGATGAATTTTTTTTTGCGTCGACACATGTTTTCAGCCTTTACGCTTACTTTAGCATGTTTCCGCGATTTTATTTATTTTTGTTCTTAAATGTTGGCTCGGCTGCGATTATTTATTGACAGTTCCTTGTGACAGGTCCGGCACATCTGTAGAACATTTGGCCCTAGAAGCGAGTTTTCTTGAAGAGCACATGTCTGCATGTACTTGTCTTTGACTGAGGCTGTCGCCATGACATCAGTACTCATTACGGAGCTTACAGCGTGCGTACCGTCAAATCAGCGCCATTGTGCCGCCGCTAGCGGGTCTCGACCTCGGGTGCTTAGATTACTGTCGGCAGGCAGAAAAATATCCTTTTGCGTTTTCTAAAGCAGACTCAGTGTGGGATGGTGCTTCTGCTGATGGAAAAATGGACAGACAGACAGACAGACAGACAGACAGACAGACAGACAGACAGGCAGGCAGGCAGACAGACAGAGAGACAGACAGGCAGGCAGACAGCAGGCAGGCAGGCAGGCAGGCAGGCAGGCAGGCAGGCAGGCAGACAGACAGACAGACAGACAGGCAGGCAGGCAGGCAGGCAGGCAGACAGACAGACCAGAAAATAGCTAGAGTCAGGACGGGGATCTCGTGAAAATCCTCTGGAAGAATAAAGGTAGGCATTAAGCGAGGGCTAGGTGGAGTCCGTGAGGCGACTTTGTGGTGATCCGGCAGGCCAGCCCAAGGGGTCATGTTCGTTTACCCTGCAGGCGATTGCCGATACCTCGCCATCACACGGGATCAGAGATCCATTTCCTGCCAGTGGGTTGATTTTGAAATAAAAAGTGAGATTTGCTTTCGCATTACACATGCAGGCACGCACAGGCACGTGGGGGTATATATTCATTCATAACACACACACACACTCCCACACTCTCTGTCACACACGCACACAAACAAGCCCACACACCCACTCACACACGCACTCTCAAACACACTCTCACACACACACAAATACACTCACACTCAAGGAAGAACACCAGCAAGCACGCACACACACACACACACACAAACACGTACACACGCACGCACGCACGCACGCACGCACGCACGCACGCACGCAAGGAAACACACAAACAAGCACGCACGCTGGAGTGTTGCAATTGCTGGATACTTCAGTTTAGAGCATATTACCAACAAATCTCAGTCCCCTGGAGGAATTTAGTATGTGTGTAATGAAAATACGCAGAAAACTCCCGTGAATATCACAGAGGCTGCTGTTTTCGTCCAGCAGATCATCTCCTAGTTTTTTTCTTCGAGTTTCTGACTTAGGAATCCCTGTAGGCATCAGCGAGGGTTTTGCAAGCTGTGTTGCCATAAAACTTCTCACTTCATGGCCCATTGTTTACCACTTCTTTCTTCCTTTACATGTCTTGTTCGTAATCAGAGAGAGAAAGGCAAAATAGAGCTTTATTATTAATTTCTAGAAAAAAAAGAGAGAATAAGGAAAGTTAATCGTATAAAGTCAAGCATTTATTTTAATAAACGGTTTGTAGCAAGGATCGAAAAAGAGAAACATAAATATAAATTTTTACGGAAACAGCAGGAGACTGGATTTCTCTTATCTGCATTCTGATGTGTTTGTTTTTGTCCTTGGTGACTGGATATGCTATCGTAAACGCACGAAGAGAGAGAGAGAGAGAAGGGTGGGAGTGATAAAATATATGGAAATGAAATTATTTTTACATAAATATTGTATAAAGATGTTAAAGGATGTGTATGTTTGACTCACACAGCTCTAGGTCATAAATGATGTAGGACACATAATCTGATATGATAACATGGTTGTTGCATGACCACAGGTGATGGTTAGAGACAATGAAGGTGTGACTGTGGGGGCGGTTTTGCATTGACTGTAACCTGATGTTCCCAGTGTCCTCGCTTGCTTGCAGGCTAATGTTTGAAATGTGCTACATTTAATGGATTTACTTTGCACAGAAATACATTTGTCAAGGATGTTTTTCTTTTTTTTTCAGAAATATCAGAACTAAGCTTCCTTTCAAAGCAATATCTATAGGCCTTTCGTGATGTCTTCATTTTCCTTCCCCAGTACTGAAATGAAGGAGACAGTACTCACCATTACTCCGTGTGAGTGTGTGTCCTGTAACATGTGCCATGATAGCATCATCACACTGGAAGGGTCATTTCAGTCTGGAGCTCGCCACTTGATGCTGCTTGATGATGTCTCACTTCCTGAGGTGTCTGTGCATACAACGGGTGGCTATCTCATTCGTCGTCAAAGAAACGGAAATAGGAAAACAGCCACAGAACGTGTAGAATACTTTGACAGCAGATGTTGGCATCAATGCAGCGGGGATCACTTGGAGGAAGTCCTTTTTATGTCCTTTTTGATAAACTTTATCTGCACCCTTTCAACAGTTAAACGAAGACTTCATTCAAATTGGGAATCAAACTACTCCATATTTAGTTTGTTTGCCATTACTTTTGTTTTTCATAGACAAATAAAGACACGTTGAAAGTCTTTGTAATAGTATATTTTGGTATATGGTCGTTGCTAGTGCTATTGGTCATGTGCTGTAACATTTTACTGCAATTTCTGCTTTGTGATCACGTGGACATTCTTCCTGACGATGTGATCTACTTCATGAGTTCATGTGTTCTGCTCCAGACCATTGACTTTCCCATCTGTAGATGTATCTCATTGACATCTTGGCACATGGATGTCATCCGGCAGAAGAACGACCTGGCGTTCCAATTAACTTCATAGAGAGAGCCACAGGAAGTTTGTCTGTGATGTGTTTTTGTGTTTGTGATGCGGAGAGTCTGCCTTTGGCTGGACACCGCCATATAAAAGCTTAAATTATTATTTATTAATGAATAATCACAAAAATAATAATCATAAAAATCATAATCATCTTGATCAATACTTGTAGAGAGCAAAATCCCAGCACTTAATATCGTACTGACATTTTCATTTCTATTTAGAATGTAGGTAAACGAGTTATCGTACTAGCGTCTCTTCGTTTATTTACTTTTTCATTGCCTAACTCGGAGAGGAATCTTCCTTTTTTGAACGTAGTGACACGGCATTGTTTGTTTGTGAACAAGAAAATACCAACAGCAAGCGTTATTTCTCTTATAAGTTAAACACAGAGGACACAAAGAGAACTTGTAATCGCTACTGTAGACTGGTGGATTCGATTCGAGCATTGCCAGTCTTTACTCTTCCTTCGCCATGTTGACACCGTAATCTGCGACTGCGCAGGCGTGAAATGGACGGCACCGCCTGGTGGCCAAAGACCGTAGCCTCTTGGAAAAACTGCGGGACACGCCAGCTCGCGCTGTCACCCTCGTTTTGATAGTGTCACTGCCCTGATGCCAGAGTCCACCGCAGTCACCGGTAACAGTTCGATTGCAATCGGACACACACCCAGTCCCCACTGAAGTCCCGCACACTGCTGTCAGTCTGCCACCAGAGGGGTAGGATCAAGGGAGGGGATGGTTGCTGGACCGTAGATAGGGGTCTGAGGTCCAGATATATCGGGGAAATAATAATAATCATAATCATAATCATAATCATAAACGTCATATCCCAGCCTTATGGGCAGCCACATGGGGATTTTTTATTATTATTGGGAGAAATTTAAGAACCCAACCAAGACGACAGGAAAGAAAGGGGGATAAAAGCGTGGAAAGTCTAAATAAATGCATAAATGGAACAGGAAATCGTGGAGACAGAAGAGAATGGAGGACGAGACTAGCCTGTGAAGATTTCAAAGATGGAGAGTTTAGAGCTGCCATTGTTTGTCATCGGAGAGATGATAATAAAGAACAGATCAAGGATGAACCTCCGGATGTCGCACAAGGTGAACACAGTTTTGCTGTCTCTAGTCATCAAGAAGTTTAGCCACATGGAACAAGGCTCCTCTAGCTGTCCACGTGCACAAACAAAAAACTGGACTGAGGTGAAAATGGCGTCGTGGAAGGAGGGAAGGAAGGACTGTTAGTCAACGAATCAGCTGAAGCCGAAGAAGTAAAACAAAATGTCATAATCAAGAAACATAGTTCAGCAAAATCACTAGGATCACGACAGGTCAAACAACCGATTCCAAAATAAAAATTAACTCAGATAAATAACAAAATCCAAAAACTATGTATAGCTGCGAGTTAGACATGATCTCAATGCCACGTTCGCTTTGTCTTCGGTCTGTAGCGATGGATCCAAACTTTTAACGTGTTGGTAAGAAGGACCGGTCAGTATAAGAAAAGGTTGGTAACAGTGACAAAAGCAGTCGAGAGAGAGAGAAAAAAAACGAGGCAGAGAGGATTTGAGAGGAGGTTATTATATTTATCTGCTATTTTCCAATGTGGAGGGAAGGATGGTAAACGTTGATTAAGCTTTAGTCCTTGAACATTTATTTCATCAAACTGTTTGTACCCAGAAAAGAGATATGAACACATGACTTCAAGGTCTGTACAGTATTGCTTATAACAACGTTACCATGTAGGTGTCAACTTCTTAGAAATATTGGTGACAACGGCTCTCACGCCCCCGAATGCTCGCGCGTGTGTGAGTGAGAGAGAGAGAGAAAGGTGGAGACTGGTGGGTTCACAATTATCGGGCGGTCTGTCGACACTTCAGCAATCGAAGAGGTTTACTCTAACAAATAAAAGTCGGAATTGACGTGCATGATGCTCCTGTGAGTCTCTCAGCAAAGCTTCGAGTGCCAAGTCAAACAGCACTGTGGACACGGCCACTAGGTCTCAGACATAATGGCTCACACCCATCATCGCCCTCTTGGTGCGATGGGGTCATCCACGACGACGAAGAGAGAATCGACGTCATTCTAACAGGCAGACATCTGTCACGTGCCTGGTAGCAAGACCAAAGACAAACAGCAAATCAGCGCCATTTTTGACGAGAAAAGAAATAGTACACACAGACACACTGTATATCTATGTATTTGCATATATAATGCAAATATAAATTTTACACACATTTACTGTGACTCGATTATCATCAAACACATACTTTGCCTACAAGTTAACGCAATCTGATATGATCTTATGCGATGTATGTTGTAATTTTATCCTGAACTTACATTTGATAAGAGTGGAAGAACAAGAGAATGAGAGGAATACAGCACGGAGAGAACAAGACCAAAGTCATGGGGTTTTTTTTCCAGAACAAGATGAAGCTACTCCACGATTACAGAGTTTATGGCACACAGAAAGGTAAAGGGAAAAATAAAGTTGACAATGCAGAAATAATAATATTTATCACTGTGAGTAAAGATAATGGAGTTTCCTGTATGTAGACAATGTCCAAAGAACAAAAAAGGATTATATTAATTTTGTGTAGACTTGACGAACTGCTTTGGTCAAGACGCACACGTTACATAAGCAATCATCAAAACACTTCTTTGTAAAATACCTCTGCTTGCATAAAAATCAGAAGGACTAAGCGTTAGGAAGTCTAAAGACAAGGAAGAGAGGAGGTTAACAGACAAAAAACACAAGATGTAAGAAACAAAAGAAGGCACAAACTAGCAGATAAAGAATAACCGGATGTCCAAGGCAATGAATATTGGAATGCAGACGACATAAAGGATGGGAATGTAGAAGACAGAAAAAGTCAATGCATAAAATAGAGAGCAAGAACATGGAGACAACAAAAAGTCAGGAATGGAGGGGGTCACCGCAATGTGCTAACATGTCGAAGTTTTCTTGTAGAAATGTAACACATAAAAATATTTGTCACGTGTTAGTGACGACCCTCTACCATCAACCCTGACACCACAACCACCACTTCGTTTCCTCCACCATCCAGATCATCACCATCACCACTTCACCTCGCACCCACTTCACCATCACCACTTTTATTTCTCCTTCTTTTGCTCCTCCTACATCTTTTCTCCACCTTCTCTCCTCCTCCTCTCTTCTCGATTAAAAATGTCTTCTCCCTGTGATCTGCATGACAATGCTCTCTATTTTTTATTGTTTCCGTTTATCCCGTGTCTGTTAACTGCCTCTCGCCATGTTTGTATTCATTTTCTGCATCACAATCACAAATCAGGATCAAAGCGGACCGACTTTGTGTTTCTAGGAGAGTGGTAGAGGTCCCTGGTTGTCCCAGCACCAGAAGGGATGAATGCCAGAGAACCGTTTTGAGAGACCGACATCGGAAGGTTAGGCCAGGGGGTTAAAGATTTTCGCAGAACCCAAAAACGAAAGTGTTTGAAGGAGATCTGAGTTTTGTAAAGAAATAGGAGCCAGCCTGACAAGTTGATAAGATAACGGAAATATCAATCAAGTGTTCTTAAAAAAACAAAATGTTTTCTTTGTTACTCTTCCAGAAAAAAAAATCTCATGGAATCATCTGAAAGCATAAATAATTAACGATCAAAATAATCAATCAATACAAAAAGAAAGGTTCGGCATTTTTGTATAAATGTGTGTCTTCGAGAGACAGAAAACATATGGATAATATATGGTTATTAGTTTGTTGACCTTCGAGGTCTGATGGGGACATGAGAGGAGACAGCAGCTGACACATGTCCTGACTGGGATCCATCCTGGTCTGTTGACATTTCTAGATGTTTCACCATTTGATGTTACTTGTCTCTCTTTCCGACTCCTTCCACATGTCTTACAGAGTAGTATTGAATTCAAACAGATACATAACGGGCTAATTAGGTAAGAAATAACACATGCATACACGCGCACACGCACACACACACACACATAAGTAGAGCAGTGTGAGGAAAGAAGACAATGACAATGAAGAGAAAGGGTTCGAGAGAGACAGACAGACAGAAACAGAGGAAGGAAAATAGCAATTTTAAGAAGTAACAAGATGAAATGTGAGCCAATGCGCAGAGAGATAAATGTGAAACTCGAGAAACACAGAAACAGTTCTGCTTCACAGCCCCGCAGTAATCAGTCTCCACTGTGGCGGGCTCCAGTTCAGTCTCCTGGCACGATTAAAAGAAATGAAAACAGAGGAACTGTCATGGCGGTTTGTTCTGTTGAATGTTTAAAAATACTACAAGTTGTTTTGTTAGTCCAGTGGAGAAAGCTAGGCTTGAAAAGCTTGTAATGAAATATATTAAAATAAAAGAAATATACAACAAAAAGGAATCATAGTTAAAGGTAATGAGTAGAAGATCTTGTATCAGGATGCACCTTAGATACTTCTTATGCGACAAATTTCACGATTTATATCTCTGACTCTTACAACTGATGGACATCTCACCTTCCACTAACCTGTACGTATACAGGTAGTACACCTTGGAATAAATGTAGTCACCGAGTCATTGACGGGATGCTGAGCTGACAGTTAATTTCTAACTAGTGAGACAGATGTTACGCAAAAACATCTTTTCTCGTGTTTTTTTTCTTTTTACTGGCATTAAGAGGTGGCAGTTCCTGTAAATGACGATTTGTCAAGCCGACTCATTGACCTGTGAAAAAACGAAAGAACAGTTGAAGTACGCTGCTATCAATATTCATTCAATCTTTTTTGTGGCAGCCAACAAACAAAATGTATGGTCAACGCTTTGTTCTTTCTTCATTATAACACCATTAAAGAAGTGCAAATACGGTTTGTATGAAAACAGCCGGCGATGATAGACTCCCAACGATAGGACTGAACAAGAGAGCAACAGAAACTTGTATAGAAAAGGCAAGAAAATGTCACATAACTAATTTTCTGCTTGATCTTATCACAAAGACTGAAAGAAATTACTAAGTGTTTATGGTACCTTCATTTAAATATTTTCATTCCTCTCTGTTCCTGCCTGTTGACTGTTGTTATCTATAACAGACAGTACTGGAATGACCTACGATCATGTATATTATCGCTTATCTGGTATTTTCATCTCATTGAATTTTCTAAAAATTTACTAAGACTGCAATTCACAAACGCACATATAAAAAAAAAACAGGTGGAAGAAAACTTGTAATTCAACATTTTAAACGATTTTAAATAGATATTCGCGAACCATAGATAAAAAGGATTTTATATTTGAAGTAGGGGGAAGCTGCAAAACCGCTGTATGTTCCTCCTGAAAGATGGACATTGTCTGTTTAGCGTGGCGACTCATTGCAATGCAAGTGTACTCGCAAGACGACCTCTGACTTTTCGAGACTTGTTGGCTGAGAGCGTTGGTTCTTGCGTACGTCTGCTCCCCTCCACAACCCCTCCCTTGGTTAGCTGGCTACAGCATCGATCTTTCAGGTGACGAAAGAAAAAAAAAAGAATATCCGTTAATCAACAGCCCACCCATCGAGCTTCTGTGCATGCGCGTGGGACCAGGAGCGCGCGCGCACGTGTTATGAGGGCGGCTTGTGCCTCCGTCCGTGTGGTCATTGCAATATTCGTCCCCAGCACGTGCTCATTTGCATGTAGGAGTAGGCGTCGTCGACCAATGGGAGGGCGCGACGCATTATATTAGAAGCAAAATGGAGTGCGGGACGCGAGACAAGGACAGAAGACCAACGGAAGGCAGAGCCTCCCATCCTCAGTGACAGAAACGAAGCAAGAGAGACAAACAGCTATCTGATAGAGAGAGCCAACTGCTTCGCTTCCTAAAAGTTCGGACGGCCCACCATTCTGCCGCCAGAGTTTATCAAAGTCTTCAAAGTTCCCAGAAACACCCGCGCCAACCTTCCAGACAGCTCGCGACGATTCATCCCAAGGTAAGGCTAACGTCAGTAAGAGTTTGATAGGTGTACCCTAGCTTGTTGTGTTTGCTTGCATCTCTAGGTTTGAAGTTACACGAAGTTTCATGACTATTACATTCGTGAGCAGAATGAACTTCATGTCCATGTGTCAAAGCTGGAAACTGTCATAACTGACACTCTAGAAATGCTAGAAACTGTCTGGAACACCAAGTACACACGTTAACCGTTTTCCAACTCTGTTATTATTCTTCTATTTAAACCATACAAAAACTTACAAAACAGGGCACAATGAATTTCTGTTAATTTTCGAGTTGACTTTTATTACTTGAACTTAAAGCGTATTATTAATTCATTTCGCACTTTCTGTGATATACTGGATCCGTTTCCAGATATACCACCATACTAAATGTATATATATATATAAAGATGGAGTGAGAAAGAGATAAGGAGTGAGGAAAAATTCTTAGTGTGAAGGTTTGTCTGCTTCAGGCTAACTAGGCACCTAGTGAAATAATTTTATAAAGAGTTTAAATATCGTATTTACTCTTTCCAGCAATCCTATGATGTTTACTGAAACTTTTAAGTAGTGCTCCCGGCGGCTAATTTCAGTTTTCCATGCTTACCACACCTTTTGATGTGTGTTTTTATGGTCCTCAATGAAAATGCAGGATTTCCAAGATCTTAAACTGTGACTGCTTTTTTTTCGAAGTTATTGTAGCGTGGTGTGTAAAGCGGGTAGTCAGGTATCTGAGACAGGGAAAAGCAATACCAAGCCAATAACTAAGGTAAAGCAGCAGGTCTTCGAACCGGGTGCCACACGAAGAGAGAAAAACACCAAACGTACACGAAAACGATCTGTACCCATGATAGTCGGTCTCTGTTGGTGACGAGTTTAAACGTTGCGCCAACTGTCGGACATGGAGAAGTTTCCTTGGAAGCATAAAAACAACTTTGTTGAAATGCATTAGTCTCATGTTATTTTACTGTAAACAAATAAATCCATCCATGTGTGAAATAATTATAGAGACAAAAAGGTTAAAATGTTAAAATTCTTTGGAAAATAAAGCGACATGATGCAGAGATATTTCAAAGACTTAAATGAGTTTGAGGGAAAGGGAGTTCGATTTAGAGAGAGCTCCTCAGTCAAGAGAAGTTCACTGTTTTCACTTTATAAACATGTGTTTCATATTTCCTCTCGGATTTTATGTGGGCTCGTTAATGCAGGTTTAAGCCTTTGTCGTTGAAAAATCATTAGACAAAACCAGCGCTCACAATTATTTGTAAATTTGAGAACTTAATTTGTAATATTTGTAATTTAAACCAACACAGCTAAAAGCTGGCTCGCTAATTCTTTTGATTGCCACGTGGACGCGAATGTAAGATGCGAATCATCGTTCAGGGCAAGAGGGCGAGTTGAAGCCCGGATCACGCAAACCTCCATCCCCATCCTTGTAAGTCACGTGTCCTCTGAATCACACACACAGAAGTGACCTCTGTCCTTTCATACAGGTACAACGCAGGATGTTAGCAAAAGTATGCAAAACCGCAATATTACACAGACTTTCCACGTGTAACAGAAATGTTGATTTTTGAGTAACATATCCGATGAGATTAATCCATGTGAAGTTAAAGACACGTTATTTCAAAAGAAATATTTTATTTTTTCCTTTGAATTAAGCTCTCTTTGAAAAAAAAAGAGAATGAATTAAGGAAGACAGAATTATGAATTATGGTGCCGAGATGACGTCACAAGCAGAAACTACATTCACAAGCGTTCACTTAAACGCTGCACGAGGCGTGGGCGTCCTCAGAAAGCGTTTGTCCTGAGGCCAGAAGCACAGACCCTCGCTAGGTGCTAGCTTGATGGCTAAAACATAGCAGTCAGCTAAAAAAACTCACGTATCCTAATCAGTCCATCGTCAGCCATCCAGCTTGCGCCTAGCGAAGTGGCGTGCACCCGGGCCCTGGTCTAATGGAGGGCCAGCAGACGGTTATCGCACGGTTGGGGGGAAAAACTGTTCGGGGTACCCGCCACCCAGTTGTTTCGCACAGAGAAAATGCTGGCGTTCCTCTCCCATCAATGTGTGTACTCCAGCTCATCTGTGATTTGTGAAACAATATATCCCACAGGACATCAGCCACCAGAGCGGGCTTATGTTCCCCGAGCTGTGGTGTGCATTAATGTCCTGAAGTTTTTCTCGCACGGCACTCAGCAACATTACAAGAACCACGCGTCCATATTTGGCCATTTGATGCCGGGCCAATATCGCTTCTTGTGGGCGACCTGCGCTAGAAATCCATTAAATGGGCAAAATGCGTCTTTAAACACAGCGCCTAAATGTAATAATTGAAATCTCATATGTTGGACGCAGACAATGCTGTTTTCAGCAAAGATCAAGTGAATTTTAAGTGATTACTTGAAAGGGATGCCAGAGGGGAGGGCAAGAGTTTGGGCTTGCACTGTGTGGTTTGTGTGCACAAAACTGTGTACAAAAGGATAAATTTAAATCAAAAATACTTTACTATGTATATATTTATATGCAATGGGCATGTGAGTTTATGTCCTGCTTGATTGAAATGTCCGTTTCCAGAACATAACCTTATTTCCTACTGCCCATGTCTGTAAAACGTATGGAGTATGACTTCGTCTGAAAAAATGCGCTATATAAATCCCACCATCATCATCGTCGTCGTCGTCGTCGTCATCATCATCATCATCGTCGTCGTCGTCGTCGTCGTATAATCATTGTCATCGAAACATAGAATAAGTAGAGGTTGAAATTACAAATGAGTAAGTCTTATTTGTATTTCTTATACTATAACTTAAACTCAAGGTTTCTTCACTCTAACAACTTTGTGCGTCAATTATACATCAAATAATCAAACAATCCCGTTTGCAAAAGGCAAAAAAAATTCTGCTTTTAAATAAAGAAAATATTATAGTTCGCTTCTTTATTTACTTATTCAGACGTAAGCATAATCCCGCAAGGGCAGAACTCATAAAAGGCAGTATCTAAAACGACGACATTTAAACACTTTTATTCGAAAATGTTAGTATCTACTAAGTGTACCTTAAAGCCCGTTTTCGGTTCCGTTATAGCAGTAACTTCTTTTTCAAACTGCTCTCTCTTGCCCGGTTGCTACTTGCCTTTAACCGCTCACCCGACTTTCCCCTCTGAGAAACAAGTGAGGTCTGAGGAAATTGTATTTCTAACCAATATCCACAAGTAACTTTAAAACGAATAGGTTTGAACAAAGTGAATATGACCGACAACCTTACCATGTCTTAAACCACAAAGTTAGCCTTGTAATGGCCTGCTAGTTCGAATCCCCGGACACAGCTATCCCCAGCACTGACACAAGGGGCAAGTCACCTAGCTTTTTATTTTACTATAAACTTTTGTGGATGGCTTGCACAGTTTTAGGTGTAAGCATACATTTTCATTCAGTTTCAATACCTTTGCACCAATTTTTTATGAAAAAAAATGTGTATTTCAGAGTAAGGTTCAATATAGACATATTCCTCACTAGTATGTGTAAACACCAACAGGCGTGTTCGTACATTTGCCCCAAGCATACGGCTTATGAGATAGAGAGAGAGAGTGAATGAAGTATATACCTGTCAGCATCTGTGACTTGATCACTGCAACTTGTACAGGGGAAAATTGGCCGACTATCTACTTACCCAACAGCATCCATCATCAAGGTTGTTTTTTTTTAAAAAAATAGAATCGTTATCGTTTGGGGATGTACTGATATGTTTGGAATTGCGATCAGCGGGACACACAAACACCTAACGATGCAAATAGTGCAATCATTGATTTCTCTTTCATTCACTGGTCTTGGACAAAACGGAAATTGTTTATTTAGAAATGCGAAAATCTGTCTGAAATTTAGAATGCATCAAAGTATTGAAAATTGAGTATTCAACATTATCATCAATATATCAATCGGTTATTGAGCCTCAATATTACTATTACAGTGAAAATTTGTTGCGCATTACTCTTTGTAAATTATCAGTAAATATAGTCCACTTGCTCAAGTATTTCATCATAGTCAGTTTTTCCTGCTTTTTCATTCACATCTCCTACTCTTCCTTTGTCTACTTCTTTTTTTTATTTCCCTCTATTCTTTCTCTCTTCCTCCATCTCTGCTCCTTCTGTCTATTCTAATCAACGTTTCATATGTTTGTTCTGTGGTAGCCCGGGAAACAGCAAAGAACTATTGTACTATTTCTTACTGTTTGTGTGAAAGGCTGTGAAAGGCATTCTGATGTGTCGCAATCTGCCAACTTATGAGCAATTGGCACAAAGTCCTTCAATTTTTTTCTGTTCCATTTTTTTTTTCTTGGCAATACTGGCACAAAGCGCCTACCCGAGAACCGTGAATGGTACTTAAAGTATTGGGTGCCATGCTGCGATGTTCTGAAGCCACGAGCAGGCGCCACGCGTCCGTGGGCAGAGGAGATGCTGGACGACTCACTCCAGCTTCCGGTCCCATTAGTCTCCGCACACATTCCCAGGCTTCAAAAGGACCAGGACAGAGAGAAATTATAGACACTGCACTACAAGTGCTTGATGCAAAAGCGGGTTAAACGGAAAGACAAACTTATACTACTAGTCCTCGGCTGTCCTTCGTGCTGCACAATTCACTAAAGAAGCGAAGTTTTCGCCATGAAAAGAACCGCAATCAGGAATGTGGGAAAGAGCTTAGGGAGTTATAGTATTGCCCTAAGTTTAGATTCTTATGTCATTTCAAACAGACAAAAAGGGGGAGAGCTTTTATATTTTTAACTCAAATGTTACAGCATATTATCATATCCACAATCAAGAGAAAAGATGGATGTTGGTTCAGATAGAATGGAAGAACAATGAACACAATGCAGCATCATTAAAGATTTAACTGTCTTCTTTGTCCAAGTCCTTCTGATTGTAACTACGTGCAATCACTGCCGGATATAGCTAAAATAACCAGACTCGTATAAAATTGCCGATTTTGCCCACAGAAAGCAATGAGAATACAATTTAAGCAATAATGTTATTTATGGTGCTACAAATTCTCGGGCACTAGGGAGTGGACGTATTGGTTTAGAAAGTCTGGTCTAATCACAAGTTTGAGATAATGTACAGGAGACATACAAAGACACTGCTCGTGTGCGTTGTTATTTATAAGAAGAGAAAATAAAAGTGTTATGGGAGATACAAATAAATGTTAAGTGGCCAGCAGCAGCAAGAGCGCAGTGAAGACAGATGAGGTTAGAAGACAGGATGAGGATCCAGCAATCATTTCACAGACAGAGCGAGCAGTGGCAGGGAAGGAAGAACCGCACGTATTTTTCCCTCGCCAAAAGTCGGCATTTGCGTGAATAAACGCGACATTTTCATTGTTTCCGGCCAAAGACACGTGTGCAGGTTCAGTGAGCCACTCCGTCTTTGCCTAACCCCGATATTTGTGCAGGATAAATGCAATGGGCTCTTTCCTTCCCGTCAATAGACCCTTGAAGAAAACCCGAGCAGAACTTCAGCATTTGCTCAGGATAAACTTGTTACCCCTTTGGGAATGCGCTCGCTCGGGGGATTGTTAGATACCAGGATGCTGTTCTTATGAACTAGTTCAGACCTGTGGAAATCTTTTCTTGCTTATCGCCTTATTGTCAGGTCCAAAAGTCATAGAGACTTTTCTGGAGTTTTTCTCTCGAAATCAGTGTTCGGGAAGAATGTTCACGCCTTTCTACCGACTTTCTAATCTATAACCTCCCGCACACTCATTAATTCCCTTTGGATGCGAATTATTCAGTCTGCACGCGTCTCTCAATCATAATCAGACTCGATGCCAAGAGCAGACAAATGCCATCATTAACGACATCAGGTCTGGAGGAAGCTGTTTGCCCCTTATTCCACAGTAGGCTCGTGGAATTGGCGGGCTTCGTCGATGAATAAGCGCAGACGAACTCGTCACGTCAACACGTTGCAGATGACTAGGCCTAACGCCAGAACGTGACAAACCAATATAGAAAGTCAGGAGAGGTTTTATTGAATGCTGAACGACTCATGTTTCGCTCAGTTACATGTCTACATGTCTGTATTCATTGGACACGTTTCTGTTCTGTTCACTTTTAGACTTCTTCCACTGATGTCGTCTCTCATTCTCTAACTGCCTGTCAGGGCTTTGCATCTCTTGTTTATGGTCTCCTTTTATGTAAGTTCTATGTCTGCGTGTCTCTGTGCTACACATGAAGTATCTATAGGATATCCACAAGATTTTTCAAAACTATCGAGTTGTTTTTGTATCTAAAGTTACTAAACATTAAAGAGCTAAAACAAATATAGTCTTCAAACTGTATAAACAATCGAAAACAATACGATAAAAAAGGGAAAAACATGACTGACTTTATTTGTTATATCTTTCTTTGCACCTGATGTCTTTTATGTAAAAATTAAGCAGCCATGACAACAGCAAAAAATAATTGATGGACATTATTTGTGAAGTCTACTCGTGTACCTGCTGACTTTTTCAAGAACTTGGATGCTCTCGGGACACTTGGTCTTCAGCTCTCCTGCCATGGAGTCTTTGAGTGGGTGTGATCAATGTGTCATGCCTCTTGTGGCACCAGATATAAGAGCTGTCGACCACTTGCGCACGCCGCAGCCTCCGGCCATCAATGCCATCGGCTGTTTGATCACCTGACTGACAGGGTGTGGGAGTGATCGCACAATCCTCAGCCGGATGCGTTTTGGAATGCATTCATGGTGAAAAGATTTGTTAAAAGAACAAAGGCTTGAACAAATGTATCAAAGGTTGTAGGTGGAGATGGATTTAGAAGGTAGTGACAACATATTATTTGTAAGAAAGGTATTGGCCGTGCATTTCGTAATATTGATAATGCTGTGGCTATAAATAACTGTTACTACTGTTAAGACGACTTTACTAAGACAACACTAGCTGGACAACATTAAAAGACCATGTTATTAAGTACTGGATGAGGATAACGCTGAAGGGAATGGGGGACTAGGGAACGAGGATGTTTGAGAATGACTGAATATCGTTAAAACAACAGAAACTACAAGATGATTCATTCTTGGATGCTCCTCGAGACGAGAAATGAACTCTGGGCAGCCAACCTCTTCACATGACTTGGTGTCCAAGTGAGAAATAACACAGAAATAATTGGCTAACTTGCAACAATTAGTAACAGTGTACTTGAACAGAAGGGAGGTGGTGTGCTGATGATGTCAGAAATGTTCCCGATATGCGTTCATGATCATAACTGTGAACACGAGTACTGCTAGTTCGTCATTGGGAAGCCATCTTTTTTGGTTTAAATAAATGAAATTTCAAACCATGTACCACCGACCAAGTCTAATACAACACATAGCAACAAATATTAGAAAATTAATGCATCTTCCTTTATCTACAGAATAAATCTTTCCCCGTGGCCGTTTCATTATAAATACATGAAATTTCTCTCGAACATTGTAAACAATCGTTTCACTCAACAAACAACGTTCATGGCGCCTTCAGCTTTACGAACATCACAATCATGTGAAGGCGCCTCATAAACCGTCTTTTTATGTGGTGTTAAAACATGTTCCACGCCGTGTGAAAAACTGGAGGCTGGTTATTGATGCAAATGCCTTCATTGTACTGGGCCGCGGATATATAATATTTTTACAGGGACGTAACTGGAATAACAAAACAGGAATAGAGAACGCCATTTGAAGGAATATACCCAACGCTTGAGAGATAAGATGAGCACCAGTCGATACGAGGCTGGTTATAGGGTTCATTAACTGTGGGAACTGTGAGCAACGTGGCCGGGACAAAGGCGTCCTTCACCATGGCAACTGTTTACTTGCCATGAAGAACTTGCCGCGTGCAGGGACTGATCAAGGTGCAGGCCAGTTGTGGAACAAAGTCTGGCACGTTTCACCAAAGAGTGAAACTGCATGGAAGAAGTTTTTCTGTTTAATTTCCTGCATCTCTCTTCCTCTTTCTTTCTCTCTTCGTGCGAGGTTTTGCTTCCACGCGTCAACCGAATTACAGTCAACATCTAGTGCGTATGTGTGTGCGTTTGGGGAGTGGAGGAGGTTGGGCATAATGGGTGCGAGCTGAGACAGCCAGGCACGACCTGTCAGTAAGACGGGAAATTAAACAATTCCACCAACTGGTAACGATTTTGTAACGATTTCCCACGTCACATGACCTCACCATGACGTCATCTAAAAGTGTGTTAAAAATAGAAAGATAGCATCAATGCCAAAGTTTAATAAACACTCATTAAAATAAAAATAATAATTATCTGGTTTGTTTGTCATTGGCGTTGGCTTTAAAAACTTGGCTAAAATGAAAGATCTGTATCTAACTTTTAACTTCTGCGTGCATGCACATGGCCTACAAGCATGATGCTGAAATTAGACAGAGATGTGAACGAAGTGACATCGATGGTTAAAATCTGAATTTCTCTAATAATTATTATTTTCCTTTTTTTTTTGCTCACTGCCTGTTGTTCGTGAAGACAGCGTTGCGTGCAGTGCAAATTGTGCGCAGCCCAGAAGTTTGTGGAAATTAAGTGGAAGCAAGTGCTGCTCAAGGAGAAACTTTCAGGGGCATATGCATACTCTAGAATATTTTGCAAAATAATTTAATACTGTCACGTTATATAACTGTTATGCTACTGCTACTGCCGTCACTATGCGACCATCTAAAACAGACTTACTAAAAGGGTAGGCACGCGGGTACATATTATATATATAGGATGCATACAGACCGTCACTCATCTTACTTGCAGGGCTCCAACTAATAGAAGCAGATGACTGTGATACAATTCACCATCCACACGACACATGGAATTTCGCTACAACCTCTTTTTCTGGACATGGTGCTTTTACATCAGTGTCCATATAGAGACATTACCCATTATTACAGATATCGGAAGTAGTCGACTACATTACCTTCCATTAAGAAACAGAGAGATAGAGAGAGGACTGGTTAGTATGCTAACGAGCGTCTGCCTTATATCTCTTTGTTATGCAGTCCATCAGTGTAACAGGGTGGAATAAGAACAAACTTTCATAAAAATCTGTTTCCTCTTCGTGCATAGATTTTCTCCCTCAGGCAACTTATTGTTGGACATAAAATAGTTTGTCTGTTTTGTTAAAATGTCTTATTCTTATGTGAACAGAACAATATTGAGCAGAGTATACTTACTGTATATAAGTACTTATTGTTCCGCAGGAAATGCGGATGTGAGATACACAACCATCTATGCTGTTATCAGATCATGTTCAAGGAAGGTGTTGCATTTTCTTGTGTCCATTGTAGTTGGAACTGAAACCTACCATAGCGTTCTGCCATCAGATATTTCACACATAGCGACCACAAGGCAACATGTTGAAAATTCAGTTGCTATTTGAGAAAGAGCAGAGAAAAAAGTTTATGCAAAGATAAATCTGCTATTCAAAAATCTATCGACAGGCCAAACACAAAAGCATAAAGAATAAAAGAATTTAGGTTTCCTGTTATTCGCGTTAGGTCGCGTTATCCATTACCCCCTTTGTGAAAATAATTCGTTATGGACACTTGGTTTTCTATTTTTATTTTATTTTATTTATTTATTTATTTATTTTTGTTAATAGTGTCTATGAGGACGACTTCTTTCAACTTTGTCTTTTCGTATCAGAGAACTTTTCTCTTTATTTTTCGCTAAGATGTTTGCTTATCTGTTGCTTCTAAGCGTCGAAAAGGTGCCAGAGATTTACCAAAGTGATTCAGTAAAATATCAGTTCGTGTTGACTTTCGTTTAAGAAGTTTATTTACCAAGTGACTCTACACTCGCAATAATATGATGGAAGAGACAAAGCAAAAGGAAGAATAATCAGGCCTATCCTCTCCATATGCACATACGACATATGCACATACTTCTTTGCTTGTTTCCTCTTCCACACTCACAAACACAGCAACTGCCTCACAGTCCACAAAAGGACACAATCAACTAGTATCGGTCCTGACACGAGCTACGGCAAAGAATGATTTTGAAACATCCTTTATTCTGGCTAACCGAAAGGCTATGACACCCACAAGGCATTAATATTCAGACTTTTCCGTTTACCAAATAAAGGATACAAATTATATTCACTTTGAGAGATGTATCTCCACCTATAGAAATGTTGGACTTTTCTTGAATGTTGTGGAAATATCTTCAGTCAAAAGGAACCTCGATCGTCTGCTCAATCGTCGCTCAAAGTGGTTCATCGTGTACGATGTGCATGTCAAACATCAAAGCCAACGTCCCTTCTTGACTTAATGATTCGGCAAGAGATGAGTCTTTTCTTTCAACAGAACAAATACTTTCCTATCCGCATGTCGAACCGATAGAAATTAACAGACGGTCCAGGACCAAATGCTAGAAGAAACTCAGACACCAGTAAATGTCCTTTTGAAGAGAGGAGTTGTTACGCTGGTGTAGAGTATTGCACATTCCTTTTCCGTCGTAGCTGAGAAAACCGGAAATTACTGGAGTCATCCAAGTAGCTTCCAGATCGCGGACCTCGAGGGGAAGAGGGTCGTGCTTAAAAGGTTTTATAGTTTGAAACCAATGGGGGTGGGAGGGATTTCTTTGAAAGTTCAAAGCGTCTTTTCTTTGCCTAGTTTCCTCGCCGGTATTTATGTCGAGACTAATGACAATATTCCTCTTCTACTCAAAAGACCACAGATCGTCCTGTAAGCCAGGTTTGTAGCATTATTGGCAGAAAAGGAATAGTAGGGTATTGCCGGCGGATCTGTGCAGTTTCCGCTATGAACAGATAACAATATATGTATGTGGCTTTTTGAGGGCAAAAACGGGGACCAGGATCTGAATTTTATAGGTCATGAAACAAGGCTAAGTAATAAGGGATTGGTTTTGATGAATCACCAAGCAGTGTTTGAGAAGTCAAGAATCTGGTTTTGATGAATAAAGAAGGCTTAATTGAACGAATAAAATTGTTCAATTGCTTATCTATTACTTTATTACTTATTTAATTTAAAACAGATTTCATTAAATAATGTCCGATGTAAGGGGACGCCATGGGGCAAGCACTGTCTTGTACAAGGCAACATCCTGGACAAAAATGCAGGCATGAAAATGGAGATCATTATTGATGAGCGACCACAATGCATGAAGTTTATCTAGATATAAAATTAAAGCTCTGAAAGTGCAAAGACTGAACCATGACTTAACCAAAACTCTGGTTAAAGTTTTGTTTTATTTGAAACTCAAATTTCATTTTATTTTTGATGTAGGTTTGCCCTGCTTTGCGGGCTAAGGTGACTAAATAATGGAGAAACAGTTTTTAGTTTAAATGTTGAGGGTTCAAATGTGCTGGGCCACCAGAACTCCTATGATGTTCTCAAGAAAAACGAGAATCCTCAAGTTTAAAAAAACACACACACACACAGGCACACTTGCACTCAGAAAGACTTTATCTTTTGTAGCCATCTACATCCAATATAAGCTATTTGCAAGTTTAAAAAAGATTGTTTTAGACTGCCACACACCTTCCTGGCTACAACACCAAGTAAAAGCTGGCGAAGCTACGTTAAAATACGTTGCATGCATTACACAAGCGCAGAAAGCAGATTTGCCTGCAGGGAATAAAGTTCATCTTTATTGAAGATTCCGATTACACATATCTGGATGTGACAGGCAGCCTCTGTGCCATTACAGCGCCCGCAGGCTGAAAGATATCTCGTGTGGAGCCAGTTCGCATGGCGATGCCCTTCGGTCGCATCCTGCGTCGACTAATGTGGTCGGACAATGCACTTTTTTTACACAGAGCAATCAGGATTTTTCTCCCTTTCTGTTTCATTTTGTTTTCTTTATGTATAAGTCTCTTTGGCTGAATGGCTGTCTATTGACATATTTTTAATTCCTTACCTAAAGAACGCAAAGAAACAGAGTACATTATAGATGTGTGTACTAAAAAAAGAAAGAGACAGTTAAAGAAAAATGAAATGCCAAGGAAGAAGGAAAGACGGAAGAAAAAGATGTGACGGGTAGAGTAATGTATAAAACTTTGAGCGAAGTGTTCATCTCACATTCATATCATGTTATATTCAGCAAATGCGTTCGGAAACATAGCTATGGCTGAAACAAAACAAACACAAGACTCACAGACTGCAGTAGCTCAGCAATATGGAGGCGACACAAGACATTAAGACGCCCCCGTAGGAAACGGCCAACAGGCTCCCGCCGGTGACGACAATTACAGAAAAAAAGGGAAGAGCCCACAGTCAGGGAGACGAAGGACCCGCCTCACACAGAAGTCCCTTCATATCTCTCTCCTGCTGTTCCCTCTTTTCTTCTCCCATCTGTGTGCTTGATTGCGTGTGTGCGTGAGTGCGTGTGCGCACGTGTCACGACTCCTGTATTTCTTCCCTTTGCTCACTTCGTGATGGAGGTGATGCTCTGCAAACTCTGTACTCATGTTAGAACATTCTTTTTCTTTGATGAATCTTTTCTGAACATAGAAGGCTTGCCACATATCTACTATATCGTGAAGATACTGGCTAATACTGGTTAGTATTGTAGGAGTTGTCTCAGCCAGAATCCTCCAGTACTCCTACTTTCCCTTTAGCTGGTGTGGAATTTCACATTTAAGTAGAAAAAGTAAGCAAACTTTTGAATCTGCTTTGTAGTTCATCTCCTGATGTTTAAATAGCTTTTGACTAGCAACTAAACTCCAAACCAATCCATCCCATGTATTTTCTTTTGGATGATTATTTTGCTGACTCCTAAACACTCGTATTGTGGATGTCTTGTTTACTATTAATGACTAGGATTTGATCAAATAAAAGATTACAAATTTTGTTTTAGTACAATTTCAACTGATCCTGAGCAAGAACGTGAATATTCAAAAAGTTACTTGCAGATTAAATTGATGTTCGAAACATCTGTGTCCTCTACAAAGGCCTCCCATGCATACAACACAGGATACCCTTGTGACCTTAAGCAAGCTAACTTTTCCCCCCATGTGTAAATACTAACAACTTGAAATAAATTGCAAATCTTCACAAAGTTTCTGTTCGTCGCTGGCAAGGAGATCTTAGCTGTGCCTTCACTTCACCTTTTAACAATTTGCGCCAACATTTCCTGCCGGGCGCCATTGTCTACTGGCGGACATCCTGGGTGTCACCAAGGAACCTTTGCAAATGTCCCTCGAGCAGTGTAACAGAACGACATTTCTCATTTATGGGGAGAAGGATCCCTTTTCTGTTGCTTTCTAGTCTGGAAAGGAAAAGAAAAATAAGAACCCAGAACATTTTTGATCTTGATACAAACTTGTAAGATCACTTGCAGTCCTGACCCTCGGGCCGAGGTATACTCACACACGGTGGGCGAAGAGCAAAGGTTACAACGATCATCTTGTCGCCAGCGGACGTGTCTTTGAGTACACGTACTTCTTGATTGCACACTGGGGCTGTCAGGATGAAGTTTTTAATAGGAAAACCCGTCTTTGTTTCGGGAAATAGAGAGATGATAGAAGAAAAGAGTTATTTTTACTATATTTACTGCTTAGTGGGTTATTTACACATCCTGGATGCTTGGTATTTTAAGCGCTCCTGCATCACTTACACCTTAAACATAATTTGTTTCGCTTTCCAGAACTTAGAAGGAAGAAGAAATGATCGATAGAAAGGAAGAGTACGGGACTTTTAAAAAAAGTTCTGTTCAAGATCTCAATATTCTCGAAACACCAGACACAAAAGTGACTTTCATAGGATGATATAAGTCTAGAAACCATGTGAGCATCAACAAACTGTCGGTTCAGCTTGACCCTTTGTCTATATACATGTCTTTCTCTCTGTCTTTCACTCTGTCAGCCAGTCAGTTCGATGCATAACTAGCCAAGCTAACAATGAGCAACACGATTTAGCGCTAAATCAAGCTTTAAAAATAATTAATTTCAACCCAAGAACAGTTTTTTCCTTTTAGAAGATTTCAATTTGCTTTGATTTGATTGTCGACCAGACGTTAGGAACTCGCCGGACTCTCAGAGGACCCGTTCACGGTGCAAGGACTTGTTTTTACTATGGACAACCTGGTCCAAATGTTGTGAAATATCGAGAAGAATGCATAAGAACCTCGTTAAAATCAGCGCTGGCTACAGACAGGCAGAGGCAATGTCTTTGATAAGAGAAAACGAACCTTTGTAATTATTTTTATATGAAGTGACGTGTTTGGAACGCCGTGGTAAACTAATGTCAAAGGTTAAAGTGATGTGGACCTCGAAGGTTGAAAGGCACGTATGTTGTGTTTTTCCCCCAGTAATTTACCTCCATCCTCTTCCTTCCACACTCTTTTACCATGTGCACAAGTGTGAACTTAAAGATTTATTGAACAAATACGACACATTTTCTTTTCTTTAATTCTTTCTTTCCTCTTTCATTGATTTTTCTATGTATTGTCCTCTTTTTCTTTTCTTTCTTTGGTTACAGGAGTATGCTCTGGTTTAGCCTTTTGTGGTTTCTGGCGTGTTCTGTAGTATGGTCTAATGAAAGTCTATTTAAAAACATGAAAAACTGGAAGCCTCTGACCGTCCTGCCATCTGCTAGCATGTGAAGGACAGCCTGCCACCACTCGAGACCAGCAGAAGTCTTTAATTACACACTAGACAGAGGACAAGGTACTTAAAAACTTGACTGTCGTCAATGGAAGCAAATGAGGCTCAAGTCCTTGTCATGAAGAACAGAGTTAGAGAGCAAGGCCATATACAAAGTAAGGCACAATGCTTCCTCCCAGACTTAGAACTGCCATCTTCTTGCGCAAAGCAGCAGTAGCATGTCTTCATAAGCCGGAGCTACTTTCCATCTCCCTAACTGCTACTCCCATCTCTTTATCTTAACTCTTCTTTTCATTCTTTCCCAGCACGAAAAACGCCAAAGGGAAGAAGGATGGCTTGAAATGGCTGAGTGAGGATTTCAATTTTAGCACAATGAACTCGTCTAGAAACCTCATTTCCTGTCCTCAGACGTCGGGCTGGAATTTTATGGTGCATAATACGAAGCCAGTTTCATCAAACAGACAAGTGACACCGATACTGCTCACCTTCTCTATCTTACTGGACACCCCATTAAAAGGAAAAGAAAACATTAAACCCATCTTTCTGCCTTGCGAAAATATTCTAGAACTATTTAGGTGTTGTTGCAGGTTTTTTTTTAAATTTCAGCTGTCTTTTTGTCAAGCTCACTTTACTCCGCCTATGCTGGCTATTAAAATATTGGGGCCTAGGGATTGGTGGACTTAATGTGTAGCTCCACCATGCCAATCTAACCAAATTTAACATTGACCTTTTACTTCAACTGCTTTGGCGTTTACTAAATGATAAGGTTAGCTGGATGATGAGGTCAGCTGAATGATGATGTGAGCTGCGTAATGTACATCCTCGGCCTCCCCCAGGAAAATGTTGCTCTCGAATTTCTTCGCTCATTCATTGGTCTTTACCTTTATTTTCACTTGAGAAGAAAAAAACACATCATAAAAACTTTAAGTGACCCTAGTATTATTCGACCATTGAGAAGTTTGGAGATAGTACACGCAATATACGCGCACGCGCGCTCACACACACACAGCTCATAACACAGAGTGCACTCTTTTGAAAATTGTTCTGTGGAGAGTTTTGCCAACCTTGCATGTCACCAAATTATCCAGCACTCCCTTTTGTCTGTTGAAAACGTGGCTGATAATGCTGTTAGATTCTACCACTGGTTCTGGTCGAGTGAACCTGTTCGGTGGAGGGTTTGGAGTCACATAATCATGCCTTAATATGAGTTTCATCGCTCCAGGGCATGATATAATTAAACCTGACACTGTCAGACCCACGCACCTGCCGGCCTGGGGATTATACTTCAGTACGAAAACACAATGGAGAAAAAGAAGATTTTGCGGGATCGGGCAGTGCGTGTGTTGACACTCCAGGTCCTCCATTTGGGCGCGATGCTCGACCTCAACAAAGGCTTTGGATGCTGAAACGGGATGCATTCCAAGACCTGTCTTTATGACTTCATTTAATGCCCGGGTGGGCAGTGCGGGGAGTTATGAACCTCCAGAGATCATTCTAAGGGAAATAAATCCAAAGAGACGCCTTTGGGAGAATGGATACTCTTGGCTGCAAGTAATGGCAAATCAGAAAAGCGTTACCAAGGGAGTGCAGTCCAAAAGTGATGCTACAATGGCAAGATACTCGCAAGAGAAGGGGAGAGAAGTTTGCCAGAGTTTGGGATAATGTAGATGGCACATTTGTAAAAGACATTTGTTGCAGAGTCAGTGTGTGCTGGTTTTTTGTGATCGCTAACGGTTGTCCTGGGAATCGCCCATTGTCCCTCCCATCCTAAAATCATCACATACACACCGCCTGCTTTGAATTTCTGATATCAAATGCAGTTGTCGATAGTGTGTCAGCCTGTGTGTTTGTTTTTACTTCAACTAGAGTGCATTCTTTTCAAACGCAGCGATACATGACAAATAAACTAGTCCAAGTCTTTGATATGTATATATTGTAGTTTTTATTGGATTACTTGTACATCTCCTCTATCTCTTTTTTGTGTTAAGAGCTGTTCATCCGTTTTGCATCAGCCAATATATATTGCAGTGACCCTTGGCTTGATATTAAATTCAGAATTTATCACTTTTGTCACTATTTATCATATTAACTTTGAATGAATATCAAATTTAGTGGGACAGATGCTAAAATGTTTTGTCCACTTCGTCTTGATAAAATGTTTCTCATTTCCTAGCACAATATTCGTATAATTTCTTTTCCAATATGAAGCGGAAGAACAGATTAAAATTCTACAGAATAGCAAAATTATTTCTTTGGCTTGTTTTCGGGAATATTCAATCACATTATTTGATCGCTTTTGATGTGTTAATGCAATTTCAAAGTCGAATCTTTTTCATTTATGCATTTTTTGAATATTTGCAAATTTAAAATAAAATTAAATAAAATATTAAAGATTTTACTGCTTTCACAAACTTTTCCATGCCCTTGTTTGCGATATGGAGGGCTTTTCTGCAAGTCACAAGTTTCTGTTCTGTTTGTACTTATTTCATCTGTTTAATAGCTTTTAAAGGCGCTTCTGCTTTCGAGTTCAATCATGCGGAATACATCTTTTGAAATTTATCATGGATAAAGACATTTTAGAAACAGTACTCAGAGAACAATCAAACCAATTAAGTGGTAAGATCTGTTTGACTCAACAACAAAAAAAAAAAGAAATAATGCGGGAATTATTTCTATTTCATTTTGTACTGCTGTGCTAAGTAGCGGGAAGGAGAGTAACGGAGGGAGATCTGGGAGGGCGAGCTGAAGGCGAGGAAGCGATGGGGAAACCTGCGAGAAAGACAGAGAATTTTTGCCACACTCATTAGAGAAAGCAATAATTCGAAACTCCAAACAAAAAACAACTACACGCCCTTTTCTCTCAAACGTTTTCTCAGTCCTGCCAGCAACGTGTCCTGCCAGCGAAGCTCGGTGACACCTCAGCCAAACAACACTCGTTAACAGTTAAACACTCAAGCGAGAAGCGAGTCCTCTTTAAGAACTTCTTGATGATCTGAAAAGGCAACAAGGCGCCTCATTATCATTTAACGGCCGTTTTTGCACCCACAGAAGTAAAGCTGCGTAATGCCATGGTAATGGTCCAATTAAAACTGATAAAACAAAGCGTGTCAAAGCCCGTATGTGGTTTTACGAGTCCAGAGACTCTTTTTTTTGCGTTAGCACCGCGCGATTTTTTACAGACACACGAAAATGAATTCGTGGACATGTGACTTGTCTTCGAAAGACTAGAACTTTTTTTTGTGAAGTAGAAAATGTTCCTTCTGCGGAGTCTGTATTAGAGGCCTGGTGTGTTTGTTGTTCCTGTGATCCAGGACAGGGTTCGTTCCATTTACACTGGAATACTAAAGAGCATGACTTGTAGGAGGAAGGGAGGCAGCCGTGTATCTGTCTGCCAGTCAAGAGTCAATACCAGACTCAATATTCTCGCAGATTTTCCCAGACAATTCTCCATTCAGAGAAGGGACGAGGTGATACGTAAGCAGCATAATTACTGTGTACCAGTAGGATTGAGGAGTAAAAGCTGTTTAGTTCTCGTGCAACACTCAAACCCTTTTCCCTGTAACAACAAAAACAAAACAAAATTAACAAAAACTCATGCGAAATACAAACCCAAAACCCAAAGAAAATGCGATAATAGATGTGGTTTAAGGAAACGAATGTCGTCTTTGGAGAAGAGGTTTTCGTTTCGTTGCCGTTATTGCAATTGAATTAAATAACCTCCCAACCTCCATTTCCTTTTTTCTTCCCCTCCCATGTTTCAAACCGCCACCTATGTCTTTGCCAACCGTCCCCATGCAACTAGTAATTGTCTCAGCTGATGATGACCCCCTGTCTTGCGCGCGCACCCAGAGCTGACAGAGCGCTGGGCGGAAGTTCCTCGCCCCTCAACACGTGATCACAAGCATGCGCAGGGAGTCGTGACTTGCCGGCGACGAGAAATGACCGGCGCGGCGACAGTTGGAGATCGGAGACTCTTCCTCATTTCCACGAGGAAGCTTTCCTTTACAAAATCTCTTCCAGTCTTCTTCACTTGGATGCACTTTAAAGGAAGGTTTTCGTTTCTACAGGTCAGTGAACATGTTCGGGGGAAAAGAGCTCTCAGGAGGGCAGCTACCCGTGAAAACAGATGGCTGGCAGCCGGCCATGAGAAACTCGTCACCGGGATGTTGAGAGAGAGATGCTTTTGCACTAACCTAGAGTTATTCCCGCTTTCTCCTCATTGACTGTCGGCACGTTGGAACTTGGGAGAGATGTACATGAAAGGACTTCATAGACAGGCTCAAAGTCTGATCGAGAAATTTTGCACGCACTCTAGAATTTAATTGAGTAGTTCAAAGACACATTTCTACTGTGGAAAATGACTAACGAGACAGTAAAACTCAAGCATACCTGGGTGCGACATTGTTGAAATTTATAAAAAAGCAAAACTGAGACAGATAATGAAATAAATGCAGACTGGACGATACCAGCAGGTAATAACAGAGACAGAAACTGAAAATCAGCAACAACAACAATCATCATCGTTGTCATCTCTGATTGGTCTAGCTGTCAAATGTTGGGTCCCTCCCACTCTCCATTTAGTTGTATGTCAGTAGTTATGATTACAGTTACGATCGTGTTTTGATTATTTTTCAGATTACTAACCAGATTGAAGACACAGATACCATTAAAGAGAAAGCAAAGAACAATGTACCGTCGATACATTAGGCTGCAGACTTATTTAAAAGTTATGGCTATGAAGCAATCATCTGTTTCTAAACCTTGTTCCTTACACATCGAAGCTCCTCAATGAAAAATAATGTGATTTTCGAAAATGCAGACTGCATAACAGTAATAAAAAATAAAATATACTTCAAATGATGTTAGGCTGTTAGACGGCCTTAAATTCAGATTGTAAAATAGCGAGAATGAGTAGAGAAAGAATGAACAGGAGTCAGAGTAGATTAATATTCATAAAATAAGATGTGTACTGAATGACATCTTCAAATAGAAACACTGAAAGCATTTTTTCGTATCATCGGAAGAATTCAATATTGCTGCTTCACAATGATGACTAAAAGCTCAGGGTTTTGCAGAGTGAACTCCACTTCCTTTAGTTGCTTTCAGATCATTCCTCCACATTGAATTTTTAGTTTAAATGCTCCTGCATAAACAGCAGCAACAACAAAAACTCTTGGTTGCTAAGCGATTGTGAAAGCGAAAGCAATAAATAATTAGTGTCACAAGTGTGCCATCTTTTAAATAAGATATCTAAGACCTCAAGACTTTGTTTTACTCAAACAGACAAGAATTCAACAAAAAACGATTTTGTGGCGAAAGAAATTAATATTGCCTTCACGCGCCTTGGTAAATTGGCTTTGAATTGAGTTTTTCATTTTCAATTTAGTGACATTACATTCCAAGGAAAACACTTTCTGCTCCCACCTCATTGCCAGACCATTGAAAGCATCAATGTAATAAGAAAATAAGCATGGCTGTGGCGATGCTTTATTATTAGCATCTTACATTAGAGACAAAAACCATCTTTGAGCATGTGTGCATGTCAAGGAAGGTGAGCACAATAAAGCTTGAAATCATGTGCGAAAAACACTTCTTATTCCGGCTGAATAAATCAGTCTTAATGTTCTCTGACGCAAATACCAGGCTGTGCGCTCTGTCCTATAGTTATTGTTAAAAAGCATTATGAATTGAAAATAGAATATCGAGCCTGGAAGATTTTAAAAGTTACTGCCATCCCATCAAATAACAGACTTTTTTTTTATACCGAAGTTTTCACGACAAAACCTTTCTTCGTTTAAACTTTTTAACTGGACACGTTATTTCGTCGGAAATTCTATGTCTAATTTGACTCTACAATTTTCTTTCTCCCCCTCTCTCTCCCTGTGTGTCCGTGTGTCTGAGCAAGTATGTGTGTGTTTGACCATGTGTGTGTCTGTGGGTTTGTTTTTCGGGTCAGCACGTAGGTAGATGAAAAGAAAAGATACAAAAACAAAGACTGGAGAGCATTTTATTGTATCTTTATGTTTCTCTGTCTTAACGGGAGGGTGTGGGGTGCATGCAGATGAAAGACCGAAAACCTAGCAAATATGTCCGTCTGTTTGTCTCTCAGTCACTGCATTTACCCGACATTTTGTTTTCTATTCCTCTCTTAGGACTGGTTTTGTTTTAAAAAGTCATTTAATATATTTGGAGAGAGAAGGGCAATCACACTGGCCAACAGAGACAGCGACAGAGACGGAGACAAATGTTCAGCAGGAGAGACAGACGGACAAAGAGACAAAGGGATTTAATGAGACCAAAGAACACCCATCGACCAGTGACAGAAAAATAGTTCTCTGGTACCCACAGTACCCTGTCCATCCTTCATATCCCCACACTCTCTGCCGCTAAAATCTCGCCTCCGGTAATTATTTGTTAATATAAACATTTTTCTTAAATTGAAGGCAACGTTTAATAACCACAAAACAAAACCAAACCCAAACACACCAGCATTCACTTACTTCCCCTCTCTCTCTCACACACACTCACGCCCGCGCCATTAAGAAAAAGATTTATTTCATTTTTTCAAGGTGCGTAACTCACAGATTGCATGCTCATATTTTTGTCTGTGCTTTTACGCCGATGTAAGAAGCCCTTAGCCGCACATGCTTACGCACAACAGACGCATTTATCTGCTCTTTAGCAACTCCCAGCGCATGGCTTGACGCCCAGCTAGCCGCGCGTGGTTTCTGAGGGCGGAGAGCGGAAGGCCATTGTGAACAACGTCAGAATGATCTCCCCTTAGTGCCATTTACAGAACGTGCGCCGCCAAGCGAAAAGCTGCCGGGAATTTTTTCTTTTTCTTTTTTTGGTAATGTAAGCGTTCAATTCGCGTGCGATGCAGACTGGCCTGCTCCCCAATTCGTTTTAGTCACTGCACACGAAGGCTGAACATGATAAAAAGAGAAGGAAGGGGAAATAAAAGGATAGGGGGCAGAAACACCAAGAAGGTGGGCGGGGTGGGGGGAGAGAGAGACAGAAAGAGAAAAGAGAGAAGAGAGGAAGGAACGATCTAAATTGAAGCCAGCTAAAGATGCAATCTTTTTATCGCACCTTTTTTTGCGTAAATGCACGACTTCTTTCTGGAGAATGGCGATAAATAGAGGGTCGCGAACTTTTGTTGGGTGGTACGTGCAGTGCTTTCTGAGGCCCGCTGGCACCTCCAGGAGAGTGACGTGCCAGAGGGTGTGACTACTGGGTGGGTGACGCTCCTGAACATTCACAGCGCCACCACGTGCATCATTCACCGGCACACCCGAGGTGGAGGGTAATAGTATGATGATACCAACATCCGGGGCTGGCTAGGTCAGCGGAAAACATTGTTGACAGACGGGCTGGCGGTTAATGATTCGCTCCTTTATCACAGGTTTCCTTTTATTAACGACAGCCCTTTGCTGCCTGCCATAGTTCTTTACAGATATTCTAGTCTTTAAATATATAAAATACCTTGTGTCGTTATAACAGACACTGGAATGCAATGCTCCAGTAACAATTGACTCACGTCTATATATATATAAAATTACATTTTACATATACTGTTTTAACCTAGAAATGTTTTGTTCCACTATAAAAACTAACATTGTGGTCCAGAGTCTTTGGAGTTTCTTTTTACAATATTTAAAATATGAGGTGTGCTTGATGAGATAGACAAAAAGACAGACATACAGATAAAGAGAAAGACAAAGATAACAGGAAGAAGAAGTGACACGAAGGAAGAAATCTCATCACACTTGCGTCAATACCTCACAACAGGTTGCGTGCCGCAGGCGCCGTAAAGCTTCACCCTGCGCAGTTTTTACGCTTATTGGTAATCAACCCTTTCACTTCAAATACTCGATAAAGGGGCACTTACCTTTAGCCTTGCCGACAGGAGGGTGAGGGATAGTCTATTTCGGTCATGTGCGTTCCTCCATCAATTGTAGAGAGCCTGTGGGACTGCGAGCCAGGGCGCGTGCAGCCAACCCTCGGTATAGGGGCCCGCTATTTCATCAACGTGTGAAGAGGCTTCAATTTTCTATTAAGGAATAAGTCCGGAAGGGAGATAAAACTTGTCCCTCTCTCCCGGGAGAGCGTGCATAAGTCGTCACAAGTGTGTGCGTGAGTGTGTGTTTGTGCGTGTGTGTGTGTGCGTGTGTGTGTGTTTGTGTGTGTGGGCGTGTGTGTGTGTGTGTGTGTGTGTGTGTGTGTGTGTGTGTGTGTGTGTGTGTGTGTGTGTGTGTGTGTGTGTGTGTGTGTGTGTGTGTGTGTGTGTGTGTGTGACATTTCCGAGTTGACGAGAGCAGCAAGTGATTGCACGAGCTCAGATTGGGAAGCGGGCGATGATTCTCTTTCCCAGAGCCTGACGACTCACGCAGCTCATCAAATCCCGGTTTAGCTAAGCAGCCAGGCTTGCAAGTTTATCCTCCCCAAAGACCTGAGCTTATTAATGGAGTTTTCTCCGCCGATGGACTTGCTTGCCTGTGTTTCGAGTGTTAACCTCAGATAAAACACAGTTGTCATTCACCCTGACGCCAGAGCATCTTGCTGGACATTGGACAGAAGACATCTGGCTGGCTCTCAGCAAAGTCTCATTTCTGTCTCTTCATTGTCGATAGGATAGCATTTATTAATTCATCCTTGTCCATCAATCTCTCCATTTATTGAAGCCTTGGTTAATCAACCATTGATGCAAAACATTTTCATAGATTGGAAGCAAAATTTGTGAATAAAATATTGCTTCCAAAAATGTTCTCACCGAAAGTTGTGTCTGCACACTATTACACAATTACACACATTTCTAAATGACATGAGCTATCTTTAGAAAATATAAATAAAAGGTAGATCACTTTTCCCACTCAACACTAAAGATTTAAGATTTGTGTAGTTGAGGTACACAGACTGGCTTGGTGGTCTTTCAATGTCTGTATTTAAATTTTATAATTTGGTTTATTGAGAGATTAGGAGAGAAGATGAATTTCTCAACCTTTCAACAAGCAGAAATTTATTGGACTACCTTCACCTCTTCTTCACATTATCTTTAAGACTTCTTTTAATTAATGAATAAAGAAGAAAGTGAACTACATTATTCTATACTGTAAAGACATACAGCCACACACATGTAAACACACAGAGGCACGCACACACAAACAAACACACATTCTAATTAAGGTTCAGATTACATTTTTGAAATTTAGACTTTTTGTACTAACTTAGGGAGTGCATTACTCCGATCAGTTCCTGTAGGATTGTGGGTACTATTCACGCAGCATTAGCCGTGAGCTGATTTTTCCACTCGCGGAGACAGGAACAGGAAATGTGTGTGTCATCTAGCTAATGGACAGAAAAATGACTTCTTTAAATTGCCAAACGACTTTTTAAAATGTTCTGAGACTTTCCACCGTTAGACTTACGGCTATTTACCCAGAAAACATGAAAGTTAAAGGACTTGCGAAGGCGTTTAAATGGCAAATGTCGCCCGCCTTTAAAAGTGACCGTCCTCTAGATAATGGTGATCATTGTGGCTTGTTACAGCCCTTGATGTTTAACTGGATACATTGTGCTTTATTACTGTGCGGAATTCTGACGGAGAGAAGAGATAAGGAGAAAAAAATAATGCCTCCTCCGTGAATCGTGCTTAGCTAAGAGACCGACAGAAACTTTCAGTAACCATTGCACTGACTCATGTAGAGTTTATTATTATCAAAACGTTTGATAGAAATGTTTCCTTCTACACGATTGTGGTGAAAAAGGTTTTTTATTTATGTCTGGAAGTTTTAAATACCAGCATGAGTTTAGTTTTGATGTTTAAACTACTGGTTAGTTTAGTAGCATTTATTCTGTTCGCAAGAGACAAGGGCGAACAATATGTGTGAGAGAGAGAGAAAGAAAGAGAGAAGACTGACGGAGAGATAGAAGGATGCTAGAACTATAAGCTAACATTCCTAACCTGTTATCTGTTGCAGAGAAGACTGATGGAGAGATACAAAGATGCTAGAACTATAAGCTAACATCAGTAACCTGTTATCTGTTGCAGAGAATCATGGAGATTTGTCAGTGTCTGCAAGTGACGGTCATCCTCTTCTCCTGTCTGCTGCTCGCCACAGTGTGGTGCGAGGAGGAGCAACATGGTATGTGGCTGGAAACTTGAAAATAAACGTTTGATGTATAGAAAATTTAAGAAAAAGTACATCGTAGGTATAGTGGATATATGCGTGTGGGCGCGTGTATATGTAAGTGCTCGTGTTAGTGCCTATGTACCTACACTTGGGTATCTGTCTAAACTTGTGTGTGTGCGCACGCGCGCGAAGAAGAAGCGTTCTACATCTTTTCTACAATCAACTTGTATATAAAATATAAAAATATTTCAATACCAACATTCTCGGTCCTTACCTGGTAGTAGCACAGACACCTCCTACTTTCTGCAATACTTTGTAAACACTTGCTGGGACATGAGACGGAAATCGATTTGAATGACCTTTACCCTGACCACGAGCCAACATCTAAATAAAATTTGATCAAATGTCAACAATCTCACATTCCTTCCTGCATCAACGTGTGAAACTGTGTGAATACCGGGGCACCTCAACATCTGACAAACCCCTTGCTGCGTCTTCGTGTTCGTTCCGACACTTTAGACAATCCTCCTCCTCCTCTTCCTCCTCCTCTTCCTCCTCCTCCTCCTCCTCCTCCTCCTCATCATCATCATCATCATGTTGTTAAGGGTGGTTAGTTATAGATGCGCTAACAAATGGTTAGTACTCCGGTACAGTGATATTTATTATGGTCAGAGTTTGATTCAGAGGACAAGAAATTTGTCTCCATGAATGTTTTCTAAATGAAATTTTGTATCGTTTCATGTTGATTATTGCGCCAATCCTGACCTTTCCTTAACCAACCTATAATACTGATACATTCAAATGAGGAAAAAACATTACCTCCTGGGTAATTTATTAACTCTGTTTGCTTTGAAAATGCTTTCAGAACACAACAGTTTTAGGGAGAAATATATCAAAGCTAATCATGTTTTCATTTCTAGAAACCAGCAACAGTAATGTTGTTTACCTAAGCGATTTGTTTACAGTGCAAGGAACTTAAAAGAGAGCTTAGCTCGATTTTCATTTTTATGTAGTTTTGTTTGATTTTTTTTAAATGACCAGGACTAATAGGCTACAATTCAGTCTATTTTCTGAAACGACTACTTTATATTATGTCATGCGTGTCTAAAACTCCTCGGAAATGGTGGACACGGATTTCACAAAGAATATAGTCCTTTAATCTAAACGTGTGGGAAATTAATGGAAAGTTTTTGGAGCCTGCATTTGCACGCACGTGTGCGTGTTTACTCGTGGGCTTGAGGGTTCAGCGAGTATTTGTACAACGCGAAAGGTCAAAAACGTGGCGCTGTGGGTTCATCTACATCGTGTTTACCCTCGTTTTGAAAACCGGAAAGGACTCGGCGAGGATAAAACTCTTCTGCAGATGAGCTACATCTGGGAGATAGGGGAACAATCTTTCGAAAAAAAATAATGTAATGATCCGAGGTGTAGGGGTACTTTTTAAAGAAATTTTGAAAATTGAAATGAAAAAAATACCGAATTTTAAAGCACAAAAAAATGGTAAGAGTAGAACACACCAGTTAATTAAAACTAGAAAAATATATAATAGAACAGAATTTTTTTATGATAACGCATTTTAAAATGCACTTTAATTTATTTTATACTTAAGATCTTCAAACATTTAAAGCATAAGACATGAAATCTTTTACTTTCATGTTTATCTTCCACCAAAACTGAGTTCAAGAAAGGGAATTCATTAAATAGTTAATAGTCTGAAAATATCATTATTGCTTGCATGATATTCTGGAACTGTTACTGCATCTTTTAAAAAATTTTGGATTCATTTCTAAAAAATATGCATGCAGTCTGCCCTTTTAAACTGTAGTCCATTTCTCCTTTTTCTGAATTGATTTCTAAGCGACATTAAAGCGTCCTCCATCCTTCCTTAACAGAAAGCATCAGCAACGGTTGAAAGGTGGCACCAATCATTTCACAAATATCGTGTGTGGCTTTCTAACATGAATGTCTTTTTGTGTTTCTCTGAACAAGCACTCCAGTGTCATTCATTATGAAGGCTGAGGAGCTTAGCCTGCTGAACAAAGATTCGGGGATTTGTCAAAAGAAAGTCTCTTAACCACACATTACATAATTTACTTCACAATTAAATGAAATAAAACGAATTTGTTAGGAGCCTCACTATCTACCGCGAATAACATTGATAATTGTATATTAATATTTTAGAGAAAACCTGAAAAAAATAATAATATCATCATCATATGACAGAAAGAGATTCAAGCAGGCGGACAAATGAACGGAAAGACCGGAGGATGCTGATACAAGCACTGGGTATACTTTGGTACAAAACTCGTGTCTGTACAACATTTTGTTGGTGTTTTGGTTTCTTGAGACACACGTGCTGTTTTAGTTCAAAGACGTTTCCGCGAGTTTCGCGAATGGTCACGTGCTTCACGATGATCGTCAGCCATCTCTCTACCACACGGGAAGCAGACGTGATGTAGGCCTACAGAAGGGACGGAGATAACCGATAACAATAATCTTCAGAAAGGCTTGAGAATCAGCAGTAATGACACCTTTCTCGCCTTCTGTGGAATGTGCGAGTGGCAGGCTTTATGGTTGCATGGCAGTTTATCTGATCTCGCTGTCAGCCCCAGTCGCCATTCGCTGGGTGACAGATGTGGGTAATCGCCGCGGATCTCCTGAGGTTTCGCAGCAGCCTTCAGAAAATGCCGCTTACAATGTTTAGTGATAACGGTCGACCGTGTCTTATTTGAGGTGTGCTCAAAAGTGTTGTTTCCTGTCCAAGAACGGGAATCCATTGCTTTTGTTTCACTGGGGTCAGAGTAGTGTTTGAGCATTGTGATAAAATATTGTAAATTGTGGGATGAGGTTTTTAGTGATGGAGTTTAGCGAGCACACTTTGATTGCACACTAATAGTGGGGACTAGAGAACAGGAAGCGGAAGAAGGAGATGCGAGTCTCACCTGAGTGAACATCTATGTGCATGTACTCACCTGACTGTCCGTCTGTACTGACATTGGTCATGGAGATTTTCATCTCAACTGACTAGCTCTGGAGCTTTCGTCTTCATTCATTTCACTAGAGGGCTCTCACTGTCTCAAGCTGTTCACTTGCGTTTTGAAAAAAAATACATTTCAATATGTACGCATGATAAAGTTGCTTTCTTGTGGTTTCAAAAAAATTGTCGTTATAAATTAAAATTTCCTCTTTTTTTTCGCTCCTATTACGGACCGGTATACTAATGCAGTCTAATGACTTTCACAGGAGACGTTCTGACAGTCTAAGCTTCCATACACAAGTGCAGTGCCTGCACTTTCTGCCCATCATCATTATGATATTATTACATGAACTACTGTAGTCGTTTGACCTGGTGTTGCTGCAGCGATGCAACGAGACTTTGCACTTAAGTGTTTTTTTTTTAATTTAGAAAGTTTCTTTAATATTTCTTTTTTTATGAAAGTAGACTCTACAGGACCTGTGACTTAAGAACCTCTTTCGAGGCACTGCATTAAAAGTCCCTGCAAATAATGAAGATGGATGCTGCCACAAATGCACAAAGGACCATTAAAGCAAAGAGAGAGAAAGAATTTTTCAAGAACATCTTTCCTACATCACTTTGTGTAATTCTAGAGAAACTATTGTATCTAACCCTGAAAGTCAGGGACGTTGCTAGGACGACAAGATGGTGAACTCCAAGCGAATGCTCAGCAAACATCATTAAGCAGCTGGTACTTGCGCCTTTTTTGTCGACAGATTATTTTCATCTTCCCATCCGGAACTTAGCGTGGCACTGACTAATGTTTGCCGAGCGGTCTTCTAACTGGAATTTTTCCAATGAATCAATGTTTCCTGCGCCAAGTGTGGTCTTCAGCAGTTTTAAGGGCACAGACGCTGCAGCAAATTAACACAATTTCCGGGACCGCTGTCAGAGGCCGAACACCGCTCACTCCAATGTTCTCAAATACCAGTTTGAACAATCTTTTATCAATGTTTGTGACTCACAATTTTTTTAGAGTCAGAATAAACTCTCCATATGGGTAGGCTATACTTACAAGATGACTTCTTTTCATGCACACGCATGCGCATTTCAATCATTAGTTTCATAAGAAAAACGAATAAAAAGGAAACACAGAAAGTAAGGATAGAGACAAACATGCCAAAGCTGCTAACATACTTCACTCTTGTCCATGTTTCAGTGTCCCAGCTTGAGGACCTGGCAGCTTCGCAACCACAAAAACGATCAGTCGGGGAGATTCCGTCGCAAGACATTTCCTACCCATCAGCCGTGATGCCGGAAGATGACGATCTGGACAAGCGCAGCAGCCTCTTCCGGTTCGGAAAGCGGAGCTCTCTTTTCAGATTTGGCAAAAGGGGATCCCTCTTCCGCTTTGGCAAGCGAGGCTCACTCTTCCGCTTCGGTAAGCGCGGAGGATCTCTGTTCCGATTTGGGAAACGTGATGACGATGTGGACGAGGAGTACGAGATGTACCCCTACGCTTACCTCGACGATGAAGATGTCAAGCGCGCAGTGAAGTCCTTTCACTGGGGTCGCGAGATTGAAGATTAGGACCACAACTCCTCAGCACTTGCTGCATGCGGTCACGGGGGCGTTTGGTGGACTGACGAAATAAACAGTTGGCTCTGAAGCTCTTTCCTCTTTTGAGTGAAAAATAAAGATCCTGTTGCTTAACAAACACATTATTACTTGTCACCTCTTTAACAGTCGAGGGAAACATGCGCAAACAAGCCTACTGATGACAAAAGAATATTACATAAACACCTACAGCCGCTAATCTACCCGACCGATAATGTATTCAAATCATCACTTGAAATGCAAAAAAAAAAATTCACAAAAATTCGTCCTAGTGAGCATTGATTGCTTTCTGAGAAAACAGTTCCTCCTTTAAACCTGAGAACTGTTTTCAACCGCATGGTTAGCTACCGATGGCTGTGGAGATGTTTGTTGAATGAAAACATTTAGCCGACAAATACTTGAATTCATTTCTCACATGTTTCGATTGATTTCTAAGTGCAGTTGTCTACAAAAGTTAACTTTGTACCATCTGTATCATACATATAAAAAATGGCATATTCGAATCAGGAAAGTGTTTCACGTTGCTGTTGAAGTGGTTCGTATGCATCTGGCAAAGAAAGGACTGCGATCCGAAACAGTTCCATCCTGAAATTTAGTTGTGAACACTAAAATAACATACACGAGAAGTCAGCTGTCTAATAAGCAATATATGAATGAAATCGTTTCCATGGTGACCATTAAACTAGTGAAAATCTGTGGCAGTTTTCATTTTGGGTCTGTATGCATCTTTCTGTGTGAAAGAAAGAAAGATAGCATATTATTTGTGCGAAAGGAATGAGAGAGAGACGGGGGGAAGGATGGAAAACAAAGAGAAAGATGAGGATTTTATGTGATGATGCTTGTGAAAAAGAATCGTCATTATCAAACCTCAGGACAAATCACTGCCGTCAAAGCAAGCTAACAAAAATTTGATCAACATTCTGTTTCCCTGCCACAACAAGCGTTTCTTTGATCACCTCAGCATGAACGAATAGTGATTACCCCGAGGAGAGGTCGTTAAGGCATTAGCACGCACTGTAGACTGACCTCTGCTCACCATATGTAAATATTCCACAGCACTCCCACGTTTAGCAGTACTTTAAAAAACAATTCTCGGTGTTTTGTAGAATACAAGCGTTATTCCCTTATGTTGAGAAAATGCGATTCTGCATGTCAGAACATTACAGAGGGAACTCCATGGCGATAAAGTTTGAATATTGAAATGCACGTGAAATAAAAATTCACCTGAAATAAAAGCAACCTTTATTAAAGCTTCAGAAATCAACTTGTTTATTATTGCGGTTAATAATAATAATCATCATACTTTTAACCTTCATCTTTCTCTTATCGCCGAAATATTGACTTAACAGTGTAAAATTAATTCTACACATTGGATAAATCTTTAAAATGACCATAGAAAATAATGTACACGTGTTTTAAAGCATTATAGGACAGAAAATTAGGTGGACAATTAGGTTGATAATTAAAAATAATTTGTGAAAACTTCTCTCTGTGGCCTGTCGACACCAGGACAAAGCAAGCTGCGGATCACTTGCAGAAAGAGTCGTACACAGAAAGCCCCGATAGAGGCCATCAAAGACACTAATATACATGATAGACATACCTGGGACAAAGTCCTAGATGATCTCATTTACTGGCACAATGTCAGCTATATGCTTTTTCTTCTCTCTTTTTTTAAAAATAAATATTTATATAATTCAAGTTTTAATATGACATCTAGATGGTGCCTGATTTAAAAAACAGATTTTGACCCCACCCCTTCACACCGATATACACAGATTCACACACACTCTCCCACATACATATTTTTACACACACACTTCATTTGTTAGTTTAAATCAGTTGGCGACAGCTTGCTACTCTTCAGCACTACGAAGATGGATGTTAACGACAAGCACCATCCTCATCGTCGTCTCAGCGTCTGTACTCCCCCTACTCCCCACTCTATCCGTTTCCCATCTCGCTGGCCCTCCCCACCTGTGAACACGAGACTTCCGATGAAGCACCTGGCCGGCGCCATCTACCTCCCCTCTGATCACTTCTCGTGTCTGCAATGAGAAGTCTCAGATTTATCTTCACCCTCACCTCGGCCTAATGTTTCTCTCCTCTAGTCAACGTTGATGTCAGACGAAGGACGCGCCATCTTGTCCTCGCGGCTTGCCGCCCGCCTACCCGGCTACCCGGCTACCCGGCTACCCGGCTACCCTTCTCTGGTGTCGGAGACTCCTTCCGTGTCTTTGATGCCAGTCATCCTGTTGCCTGGTTACCTGGTTACGAGAATTTCATGGTGGATGAGTGCGAGCCTGCGTGCGTGCAGAGGTTTGGCCATTATCTTTCTTACAGTCGCACTCAAAGGTAGGAATCCAGATGAAAAAAAAACTTGCTCATTCAAGGTGAGTAAGAATTTTTTTCAAACCAGAAAAGGTAAGGAGAAGCCGTGCTCACACAAAGCTCAAGTTGCGCCATTAGCAGAAAGCAACTCGTTGCGGTAACAGGAAGTAAATAATAACAAGAAAACATGAAAACTTCCAGAGATTTCTCGCGCAGGACGTGGGAAGCTGAGGCTCGCGGGCTTGAGCAGAGTCGATGGCTGATGGTTGTTGTGACAAGAAAATCTACGGTAGCTTTGATGTTTGTGAAGAAAATCTCCGCATGTTGAATGAAAGACTGCATCATCGAGGTCAGCGGGGCAAGCACGTTCAGAATAAAAAGCAAGTGGAAGGAGTGTTGATTGAACAAAGCGTGTGCGTGATTCGAATTAAATGCAAAATTACTTTGGAATTAATTGCCCATCTTTTTCAAGAAAGACGAATAAAATCTGTTTGACTGAATTACGATGCTTGAAAACTATTTTAGTTTTCTTCATTTAAAATAAGCAGAATAGAAAAAACCCGTCTATTTTCAATTATTCTCTTTCCTTTTATCCATCCGTGTTCTAGAATCAACCTTAGTAATTTATTTGACCTATATTAAGCCTTTGTCCCTCTTCCATTCTTCTGTACACCATTGCGCTTGGCCTCTCCCTTTATCCATCTCTCCCACACATAGAAATCTACAAAAGAACGCATACACACACGCAAACGCATAGACGCACATTTATAGCTTTTGCAGTAGCAAATATTGCGATTTGCCAATAAATAACGGAGGAAATGGAATATTTTTTCCAACCGAACACTTTCCCTTTGTTTACTCTGCTAGAATTGCAGTCTGTTGAAATATGCGAGATGTCGTCCTGGTGGCCAAACCTACAGATTTATGTGATTTACTGGCCTGCAACCACCACGGACAATTGTGGAGATAAGTCCCCAAAACTAGTTATGGTATCTGTTATTTTGGTATCACGTGAAGCACCGTGTGATAATCATTTTTCTCCTGCTGATCTTCAACCTCAGTTCATGTAATATTCAAGCATCAAACAAAACATCATCGGTCGTGTATTTCCTTCGTGGTGGCTTCGGTTTGGAACCTGCCCAACCGGATTTTTTGTTTTGTAATGTTTAGAGGTCTCGCTGATACTTTAGAAATCCAGAGATATTATGTCTTCTTCCTTCCCCTTCTCAAATTAAAGAAAAAAAGCGAGCAGATAGTAGGAAAGAGGAGAATGGGATTATTTATCACGTCTTGCAATCATGTATCATATCCTTGCAGTTATTTAACATACCTTTCAATGATTTATCCTATCTCTCACAAAAACATAACTTTTAATGAAGCTTAAACCTAATTTGAAAACTTGTGATCAGAAGGGCCGCAGGTTCCATCGCCAGGTCCTAAAGGGTCGGGATGCTATTGCTCGAGACATGAGTCACCCAGGCGAGAACATCTAGACATACAGTCAAGTCTGTCATCCTGCTCAGTGTAGGGTGTCATAAAATTTATGATTAGAAATGCATTAAAGTACGCAGGTTATTGATAGGAGATGTTGTCTGTGTTTGTCAGTCTGCCAGTTTACAAAACAACACTGATAGGAAGTGCACCGATGTTCAGCAGGCCAGTCAATGCGCATGCTCAAACAAAAAGTGATGCGCTGGAGCTTGAGTCACGTGAAGTGAGTGAGCAGTCAAGCAGTCAGTTTATGTTTAGTGTACTGCAGAGAAAAATCGCACTGGACTGGAAAACAAGAACCATCTTCACCCATTGAGCATCAAGACTATGTCTCTCAGCAAGAGCCAGTCACTCCGATCATAGCAACCAAACATTTTGAGAAGCTGGAGGCACTGACTAGTCGCACAGAAATGGTCTGTTCGTTTATCAGCATCTAAAAAAGTTCACTCCACCTGAAAACATTAACAGCGGCTAGATAAGATCTGTTTTAGGGAAAACCACAAAACCACACGAGTGGATTTAGATAATTTAACAAATATGTGTCCGCACTCAAATCCTCAAATTTCATGCTATAAATTTGTTATCCAATAAAGTTAAGACACCATCGGTCGCAAAAATTTTGACATGTCTACTGCCATATATATATATATAGTACTTTCTCCCAGAGAGAAGAAAAAGAGAGCGGTTTCGAAAGAAAGAAAGAAAGAAAGAAAGAAAGAAAGAAAGAGTAAAAGAAAGAGTGAGGTAATCAGTTAAAGTGTCATCCAGAAGAACAATCTTAAAAAATAATTTTATTGATGTTTGCGTAATCCATTTCAATCGTGGGAAATTCTTTGTAACTAATGATTTATTTTCAGAAAGGTCGATGAAGAGCTATTCCCTCTATCAGACACTGCAAGAGCTCGTACAATTACCCTCTGCAAGATGTACGGTATGACATTGAGCTTTGCTCATTAATGGTTACCTTCCATAATTATGATTAGCTAACACTTCATCGTTTTCCTGAGGGTATTTTCATCTTATTTCTGTAAACGTCCGTCTATAATATTTCTGGAAGTATCTTAAATAATTTTGAGAGCTACACATTAAAAGGCTTTGCAGTGCAACAGAAAATAACAAAAGATTAAGATTACCGTATGATTAATTGTTCAAGATGGTTACATAAAAACTTTGCCAAACTACATAAATTTTATTCATATTATTTTCGGTTAAAAACAACATTTGGGACAGTATAATACCACATATCGTAGGACAGTCACACACACACCTATAAACATAGTGCATGGTGATTCAGACAAGAGTCGAACGCAGTCCGAAAGCTTTCACTCAGTACATTTCGTAGGACCAGAGAGAACCTAAGCTTCAACTTGGGTCACGAACGACAACTCTAGTTACTGTACATCACGAGCAACAAAGTTATTAATTCCCCTGACTTGGTCTGTGTTCGGATGTGCACTTGCTGATTTTTTTTATTTTTCAATGATAAGAAACTCAGTTATAGATGATACGTGCAACAATCGTCAATTATTCGGATGTTTTAAAGATTTTATCTATCTTCATCGTAAAACATCCAGCACCAGGTTGTTACCGTGAAGTCTACTTTCTAGAACATTACCTGCCTTCAATTACACTCTAGTCTACACACACTGGCCTCCTGCACGCGAGAGAGAGTCAGGGACGAATTAGTTGCAAACTAAACTTGCAAACCAGACAAAAACAATATCACTTTGTGAAAAGCTAACGAAACACGACGACGTCTGTCTCTCTCACTAGACACACATGTTTTAGTGTGAATTGGCAACACACATATACATACACACACCACACACACACACACAATATACATCAAATCGTAATCTAATATTCTTCCTTTAATTGTTAACTTATTTTCATATATCCAACAGAGGACAGTCGTGAAGTCCTCTGTCATTTACTTCAACAGCTCTGTGATGAAGACAGCGGGTATGAGAATGAGGAGACGAGCAGATGATATCTCCTGCTTTTCGTTGAGGTAGAAAGTATTTATAGTTCAGCACCATCTAGATTGTTAATCCTAACGGGTGGCCCAGAACCTAATCCAAGATCTGCATGCATAATCCCCATTTCCAGAGCAGGTCCTCGTCGCTCCACAAAATACACACGGGTACAGGGAGCCACGCATGCCAACCTGACTACACCCGACCTGCTATCACCACTGTACGGTATGTACACATGTATGTATACATTTGCATTCTACGTATTTGAGTAATCGTGGAAACTCTATAGTCGGTGTCGGCATTCAATAAAATAATTATTTATGTAGTCAAACCATATGATTGCAAACTTTTCAAATTTGGAAAACCGTAAATCCTCATAAAAAAAATTTCAAAGTTCATCTGTAATGATGGAAGAGTATTTTCAAAAATAAATCCAACAGTTAAAATTAAAAACTCTTTTTGAGACGATATTGAATAATTTGGTTTTGAAAATATCTCAAGACAGTGCACTAAGAAATTGCAGGTCACATGGTATTTTTTTTTTTTTTTTTACATCACCATACCCATAAAGAAACAGAAGTGTGTGTGTAAAAAGCCAAAAAATATAACCACCACGAAACAGTATTGTGAGATACCCAGTTAATATTGCACCATTGTCATATTTCAATCAGTTGCATAAATTTTGTCCGATCTTTACTGACACATATTTTTAAATCACAGTAAATACTCGGGATAAAAAGTTACCCTAGATGACAGTGCACTGTTATTCGAAATCAAAAGTGACCTTCTGAGTACTTTATGTAGTAGTAGACGACGACGACGACGACGACGACGATGATGATGATGATGATGATGATGATGATGATGATGATGATGATGATGATGATGATGATGATGATAAAAGTATAAGTATATTCTAATATAATATATGTTTGTTTGGAACTTTATGTTTATACATATTGTGTAGATAATTTTTTTTTGTTAATTTCTACTTCGTAACCTACTTCCTAAACATGAGCTTTCCGTTCCTAACAGTTACCATCTTTCACTTGAATTCCGTACAAGAAAAAAAAAACTATATTTCTGTAAGTCCCACCACATAAATTTTTTAAAAATAAAAGCTCTTTAAAAAGTTGATTCACCGATGGCTGTCTTTATTGTAAGCTAATATGTATAAATATTTAAACATTACCAGTCAACATGCTCAATCACGGCAGTGACACATACAAAAAGAGCCGACATTAACAAATCTTTCACTTAAGGAAAAAATTCTTTTTAAAACTGATTGGGATCAACATGTGGGAGATTTTGTTGTTAAAAATAAACTCATCATCTTTGGCCAGAAAATACATTTTTTAGTTAAAAGTTATGCGTTTCCTTGCACTGACATTTTCGCGACAAACAGTTTTTGCTTGGATGTAGGTCTTGGGGAAGCTTCCTCCACTGTTCAGATTTTGCTATTTTCTGTCTTTGAAAATATTTTTTCCGGCTATGTCGTCTATGAATAATGACTGTTTGGATTGGAAAGTAATGACCGGAAAGTGATACACTTTGTTTAATTCATATACTCGCTGTATTTGTTGGTGTGTTTCCTGTGCTGCTTTCCTGAATGGTCCAGTCCTCAACAAAACGAAACAAGAACAATTACACATAAGTATGTATGACACGATAATCTCAGTTATACACTTGTTTCTGTTTCTTGTCAGGTCATTCAGTTTCAATTAAGTGAACAGTCTACAGGTTTGTGAACTGCTCTCTTTAAACAAAGTTATGACATGTTAAACAGTATCTTAAAGCAAAGTAGTTCTCTTTTATGGTTTACTTTATGTGCCTACAATGAACATTTTGTAAGCAACATTTAATAAGTATTTCTTACAGTTTATTAACATATGTTGCCGCTCACTTATTTTTATCGTCTGAAGTACGTACTGTTATGATTAAGATATAATTTATTTACTGAGTACAGCAAAATCGACAGGAAAGAGAAAGTGAACAGCGAAATACAGTTTCTATTTTTATAAGTGATTTTTAAATACTTTAAATGTAAATCAAACACCGGTATTATGACGATAAGGGAGCAATTATTTAAATTATCTCGTTCGCGATTCCGATTTTGACTCATTTATGATACAAAAGCACTTAAAAATCCAGAACATTGCCACCTTTGGTTTTCAATGAAGTGTTATAGAGTGTCACGAATAGAGCCGATAAACCTCTTAAATAAGTTCGTTTGTTAAGCAATTGCTGGCCAAAAACGAAACAAAAACCAGCATGCTGACTTATGCCTTATGAAATTAGGAATGAACTACAACACTTTCTGGATTGGTTTCAGTGTTGGAATTAGTAACCTGAACCGGAAAAGAAGATATCTTGGAAATGCCCTCATTACGTCTGTTAACACCAGAGTTATTACAAGTGAGAAATTTCTTAAATTCCATACTAAATTTGCTGCCACTTAGACAATACAAATAAAAATTGATGGCGCTGTTAGAGTACCACATTAAACTAATGATGGCGTACAGAAGACGACGAACAGCCTCCTTTTCATAATTGTTGCTGACATCGTCAAAGACATAGGGCTTCATTAGCAGGTAGGCACAGATGGGGCCGGTAAGTATTAAAAATGTAAAAGAGAGGGCGAGTAGGGTGGTAGTCATGGACGAGGCCGCCTTTTTACGGGAAGTCATCTGCTGGGTATCCCCCAACTCAAGGCGGCGACGGAGTTCCCTCACTGACGTCATTACCGTCCTAAGAAGGACGATATTGGACACCAACAAGATGGTGAAGGGGGCCAGTGAAAAGACCAGAAAGTCAATAAACGACCAATTTCGATCCATGAAGTTGTTGTAGTCTTCTGTAAGCCTCCAACATTCCTTAAACACCGTGCCATTCTGTTCTCCTCCGACCAGTATTCCCCATCCAAACAAAAAATGTCCATTTAGGATCATTAACATGCATGTGAGACAGATCAAAACGGTCAGCATCCTTCTGGGTGTTATAAGGGAGCTTACACGATGTGGAAAGACAACCGATACCGTTCTCTGTAAAGTAACAGCCACGAGCAGCCAGGCAGACAAAGCACCACTCGTGTTAGTCAGCCACTTAAGGCTCTTGCACATAAAGTCATTGGTCACAAGGATGTCGTAGTCGAACTGATTTACTAACCATCGTCGAAGAAGGCCAGAGTACAACAGCGCGATGTCAGCTATTGCAAGGGTAATGAGATAGAAGTAGACAGTAGATTGTCCTCCTTTTCTGATCAGTCGGGAGAGAACTGCAATGGCCATCACATTACCGAATGTACCGAACAAGAGAATCAACGGAGATATCACCACCCAAGCCATGTTGCCTGCTCTTGAGAGTGGTAAATCGTCAACACTGATATGTACAATTGCCACCGACATTGTTGAGTTCATTTTGTTGATGTTGTTAGGATTAGATTTTTTAATTATCTTTTTCTCCGACAACTTGATGGCTTTGAAGCTCTATCAAGTTCTGCATCACGAGGACATTACTAAATGTCTGTATTTTGAGTTCACGCTTAGGTTTTGTGATACTTTATATACCACCACTTTTCATGTCCTCACTGAACATTCCTCGCTTGATGTCTGTAAGAGTTTCCACGATTTGCTGTCAGAGGAAAACAATTTGTTCCAAAGAAGTTCCTACACATGGCGATGAAGATAACGGCGATTTAAACGATGACGAGGAGCAATGTCTTTGATATTTTAAAGTTCTTCTTTCCACAAGTTTGAAAATAACATGATCTCTTCCCGTCTGCTGAAATTATACTTTGGTAGCAGCTGAGCAGATGGCAGTTGTTATCGTCAGTAGCTTTCATGCAGATGGAGACCAAGTGAGATGTCCAGCATCGTCGGTGTGTGATGTTGTGGTGTTTACTAGCATGTCAGGGTGTGAAGGCGAGCACGGATCTCTGGGCTTTCAAGTAGTTGCACAGTTCTTACTTTCGGACACGGACACATGTGGAAAAATACCTAGTGCATAAATACTATTTAATGGACAACAAAAACAGAGCTCTCTGATTTTACTGTTTGATCTACCATTCAGAATTCTAATGTTTCTAAAAACATGTTATTTATTTGGATGTTTTAAATGTCAAGACAAATATAAAGAGCAATAACATTTTTTGTCACGAAAAAATATGATTATTTTCAATAAATAAGGTTTTAAAACAAGGTTTAGTTTATTCAAAAATAAGTGTTAAGTATGTGCACGCTAAGTAGCTGGAATATATTTTTCTCCTAGAAAAATGTCCAGAAATTTGTTATTATTTCCTCGTAGCTTCTTTAATTGCTTCAAAGATCGTTAATGTCGAACGATTCCAGCATCTTGTTCATCCCCAGTTACGCCTTAGCGAAGATTTTAATATTTTGAACAAACATCACTAGAGACAATCAAACTCCTTTTGTAAACAGGAAACTGAGCTTCGGGAATGTTGGTGAGCTCATAACAAAAGAGACCTTTACTTAAAGACTTTTTTCTTTTGTTTCTCTTAAACGGGAATACAAATCGTGATTGATTAATTTGAAACAAAAATTGAGAGCTGTACTAAGCTACTGGTGTAACAGACACAATTACAAAATCATTTACTTGCATACAGCATTTACTGGGTGTGGTTTCAAAACGGAAAAAATGTAATGACTTAGAAAACACTTGTTTCGTCAGTCTCTTGGAATAATAGGATTTGTTTTGAGACTGAAGCTTTCCACTTAATTTGATGCTTGGCAGACCTATGTAAAACTGTCAAACAGCAATCAGGTATCGTGTCTTTCTTTCGAAGTTGTAGTTTTAGTTTAAGAACATTTTCTTTTCCTTTCAAAGAAATATGTCCTATCAGGGTCCGGCCAGACTTACTTAAAATAAATAGTCTCAGGAAATGTGTTCGGCTAAAGACTGAATTCTTTATGCTAGCTGCGTGGTGAGTGACAGTCATTGTAGTTTTATTTTAGAAGAGGATCCCGCATATCGACTTGACTATTTGACACACCATACACTACATTTATCTCAACTTAAAAGTTTTGTGACATCATTGGTTGTTAACGCTTCCCGGAGGGTTGAGACCTTGTGTAAGCCGCGACTTACGGTAGAAAGTCTCTTCACATAGACACACACACACACGCACACACAACCTAAGCGACAAAGTAAAAGAGAAGTTCAAATAACCATGGTAATTAATGGGGTGAACATGACTAGTACTCTGTGGACTGTGTTATGAGAAATGCTCAAGGAACAGGAGCGTTTCCAGTGCAGATTTGAAAGATTCAGTTGTAGATGTGTGGTGGATATGGAAATGGAGAGAGTTTGTTGTATTAATATTTGTCATATGTTAAATAAAGCCCAACTATCGTGCCCTTTCCACCATTCCTGAAAAGACTTAAGGTTTCAAGTAATGGTGAAAATGATGTAAACTGTTAAATATGCGGTTTCCTACTTTAGTAAATAGTCGGCCGAGATGGAGTATCGCCAATATCTAAGCACCGTTTTTTTTTTTTATGTACCAGCTAATCTGCAGTCAAAGGGAGAAAACTGTAAAAACACACACACTACACGACTCCGCGGTTACTGCCCCTTTGTTGTCATGAAAATCTTGTCCTGCTTCCCCCTCTCTCGTTCCTCAAGGGGAAAAACACCTTAACATCATGAATCATGTAAGGCATTTTCTTGATCAAATGTATTTTCAAAGTAGAGTTTGTTCGAAAAGAGCGAGTGTTGTGACAGACACGTGCGTTGGAGGATGTTTTGAGCACAGCCCGTGCAGACACAAGTAAGAAATGGTACAAACTAGATGCTTTGGCGCCTTCTTTGCGGGCGGCCTTAACATACAAAATTATCAATGTTCAAAAAATTTTCACGATTTTTTATTCTCTCACCCTCTAATGGGTATTGAGATATTAAAAATGTATCCATACATGTTCACACATATTCATATCTTTTTAATAAGGTATCTATTATTCACTTGTTGGTTTAAGACAACCAAAAAGCAAACCAACAGCACCAACAACAACGAAAATTAATTTTAAAAAAACTAAGTAGTTTTTTACTGTAATCTTTGGTTGCCTTAGCAGGCGTATATGTTCCCACCCCTGATCTAGATGGTTAGGTAGTTAGAATGGGTGGCTGGAAACCTAACCGAGAATCTGTGTCAGCAACCCCCATCTCCATAGCAGGTACCCACCTCTCCACAAGTGTTTCTCTCGTCAGAGCCTGATGTCGCAGGTCTTTGTGCTCTCACCACCAGGGTCTGTTCAACCTGCCACGGTGCATTGATGTTCATGGTGATCAGTAGCGTGTGACAGTCGGCACAAGCTCTGAAGCTCATTGAGAATAGTCAACAAGCTGTGGATGTACACACGGATATATGCACTTAATTCGACATGTTCAAGTACTTGTGGAAACTACTCAGTTGGTGTCGGCATCAAATAAAATATTTATGTTTGTAGTGGTGCGATATGATTGTGAAAGCTTGCCTCCATGTTTGCTTTAGAAGCTTACAATCTACACCTTTGGTAGAAGTGTACGGTCTACACGTATTGTAAATATACCATTTCGCCACCATGCACGTTTCAAGCATGTGTCCTAAAAATAAATAAAGAAAATAATTTTAAAGTTCAATTTTATTTTAGAAGGTGTATCAGCAAAAAGCTAGACCAATACCAAAACAACAACAACAAAAAACTTCCAACAGTTATAATTTTAAAACAATTCTTGGGAAGTTATTCGTTTATTCAGTTTTAATATTACCCATAGACAATGCGGTAAAAATTAAATGTTGAAAATATTGGACGTCACAAGTATTTTCTTAGATCCGTATATGTATAAACAGAAAACAAACCATCTGTTACCCCTCAGTCATAAATATATAAACACCGCAGCTACTACTCAGTTAATATTACACCACTGTATTGGTATCAGCGACATTACAATAAATAATCGTTAAATATTGCCTTTAATGACACTGCACTGCTGTTGTAATCATATCTGCAGTTCTGAGTACATTATGACGGCGTCAATAATAATGATGATAATGCTATCGGGGACGCTTAGCAATATAGAGCGAGACTTCAACTGAAGAGATGACCAGGTCAGACAGTAAAGGATGCGCATGCCAAAAGCTATTTCCAGAAGTCAAACCTCGTAAATGTTAAACAAAAGTTTAAAATAGTATATCACATAGAGTTGTCTTTTATTGTAAGTTAATATCAGGTATTTAAACACAACTGTCCTAATGGTCAGTCGCGGGCATTTGCATCGAAATGTTATTTGATTATAGTGAAATCGATAAATCGCTGTATAAAAAACAGTTTGCGGGTTATCAGTTATTGTCTTTTGGTATTTAACTAATACAGGGGCTGTGAACGTCCGGCTGGTAAAATCTTTTCATCCTATCTGCCCAAGTAACCGCATATTTCAGTAGATCTTTAAACTTGTTCATACTAACATAAACGCGATTAGCCACTACTACTACTAATAATAATAATAAATTTTGAAAGCCAAGCAAGGGACGTCTATCACGTGATAGACGGGACACACATGAAGAGACAGACAGGTCTGCTTCTAGTCGGCTACCCGTGGCATGTGTGGACGATTTTGGAGAATTATACATAAATGTGACATTCGCGTCAAACTAAGGGTAGAATACTTTCGGTTTGATGTATACCTTGCATATATTAAATGCATATATATATATGTGTCATGTGCTCAGGAATCTCCCTTGTCTCAGAAATCCACTTTTATGATGCTCATGCCTGAAAATCTACCTTGCACATATTAAAACCACAATATCGAGTTTGATATTCTGCTTATAATTCAAATCGTTCACATGTGCAATATTCAGGGTTTTCGAATGCAGTGTCTTGAGAGAAGTCAGTATAGATGCAAATAATCGTGATGTTAGTATATTCAAGGCAGACTTCCAAATGACCCGACCTACTGAAATATATTGAACTATGAGGCGGGTTTCTGAGGCAGGGGGACACCTGAGCACATGACATCGGCTGTTGATTCTTGTCGCATTCCTCGACCACATCGGCCCATACAATAAAAGAAATGATAGTCCACCTTGGTTTGTAATGTACAGTTCACCTACAAGTGTCCAAAATTATCCTTTCATGTATTTCCCCAAAAAATAATCAAATAAAAAAGATTCGGCTGGTAAAAATTCTTTTTGGGCTTAGAATATTTGTGCATGTGCATGTCCGTGTGTGTAGTATGGGTGTAGACACTTTGTAAGTGCCATGAACTATTCCAATAGGAGGAGGTATGTGTGTAGCAAAGAATCTTTACTATTTTTAATGTACTTTCACTGAAAACCACAAACATAAAATTGTTAGCAAGAAACTAGCACATGATTAAATACACACAATCATTCACGATGCGTTCTATCTCTGCTACTGTTAGATAATTGTCATAATATTTTGGTTGTAAAGTACTTCATTGTTAGTGAAGTATGAAGTCTATAGTAATAGAGAGCGTGCTGTCTTCAAGCTCTGATCAGTATTAAGAAAATTTCGTAAAATAGTTTTAGAAAAGTAGCTTTCTTTAAAGGTTTACTTATGTGGCTCTGACGAATACTTGCACAATGCTTAGGAGGGATTTCTTAAAATTTATCAACATATATCGCGGCTTATTTGTTTTGTTTGTGTGACCTACGTGCTTCAACGCTGAAAGAATGAGTCTGATTTCAGACAAGATAATGTTGTAAAATAACTTTTTTAAAAGCCACAAAACATTGCCACTGTTGGCTTCAGTTGAAGTGTTATTGTTTGCCAAGAGAAGAAACAGTCAGGATCTTATTTTGTTAATTAAACGATGGTCAAAAACGAATAACACGTAACTGCCACTTGCAATCGACAGTGTGAATGAATAAGAACTACACTTTACGCACATGCTTTCAGTCTTGACATTAGTAAACTGAACCGGCAAAAAAGACATAAACCTCTTATAATGTTTTATACACCAGAATTATTACAAGTCTGGAATTACTGAAACTCGATCCTAAATATGCTGCCACTCAAAAAATGCAAATAAGAATTATTTGAAAGGTAAGTCAAACACCAGTATCCTAACGATATTTGCGCAATTATTTAAATTAATGTTCGCGATTCTGATTTTAGACCCATTCATGATGAAAAAGCAGTTAAAAATCCAGAACATTGCCTCTCTGGCTTCAAATAAGGTTTTATAGATTTTCACAAACAGAGCCGATACACTTCTTAAATAAATTAGTTTGTTAAATAAATGCTGTCCAAAAACTAAACAAAAGCCAGCATGCTGACTTATGCGTTATGCCAATAGGAATGAACTACAGCACTTTCTGGATCCTGGTTTCAGTGTTGGAATTAGTAACCTGAACCGAAAAAGAAGATATGTTGGAAATGCCCTCATTACGTCTGTTTACACCAGAGTTATGACAAGAAAGAAATTTCTTAAATTCCATCCTGAATTTGCTTCCACTCAGACAATACAAATAAAAATTGATGGCGCTGTTAGAGTACCACATTAAATTAATGATGGCGTACAGAAGGCGACGAACAGCCTCCTTTTCATAATTTTTGTCAATGTCGTCAAAGACGTAGGGTGTCAATAGTAGGTAGACACAGATGGGGCCGGTCAGTATTAAGAATGTGAAAGAGAGGGCCAGCAGGGTGGTAGTCATGGACGAGGCCGCCTTTTTACGGGAAGTCATCTGCTGGGTATCCCCCAAATCAAGGCGGCGACGGAGTTCCCTCACTGACGTCATTACTGTCCTAAGAAGGACGATATTGGACACCAACAAGATGATGAAGGGGACCAACGAAAAGACCAGAAAGTCAACAAACGACCAGATCTGATCCATGAAAATGGTGTAGTCTTGTGTAAGCTTCCAACATTCCTTCAGCACCGTGCCATTCGGTTGCCCTCCGACCAGTATTCCCCATCCAAACAAAAAATGTCCATTTAGGGTGATTAACGTGCATGTCAGACAGATCAAAACGGTCAGCATCCTTCTGGGAGTTATAAGGGAGCTTACACGATGTGGAAAGACAACCGACACCGCTCTCTGTAACGTAACAGCCACGAGCAGCCAGGCAGACAAAGCACCACTCGTGTAAATCAGCCACTTGAAGCTCTTGCACGTGAAGTCATTGGTCGCAAGGATGTCATACTTAAACTGATTTATTACCCACCTTCGAAGAAGGCCAGAGTACAACAGCGCGATGTCAGCTATTGCCAGGGTAATGAGATAGAAGTAGACAGTAGATTGTCCTCCTCTTCTGCTCAGTCGGGAGAGAACTACAATGGCCATCACATTACCGAATGTACCGAACAGGAGAATTATCGGAGATATCACCACCCAAGCCATGTTGGCTGCTCTTGAGAGTGGTAAATCGTCAACACTGATATGTACAATTGTTACCGAGATTGTTGAGTTCATTTTGTTGATGTTGTTATGATTTGATTATTATGTTTCACCACAACATGATTGGCTTTGTAAGTTCTGTCTCGTTTTCGTCACGAAGATATGACTAATTGTTTCTTTCTTGGGTTCACGGGTAGGTTTTAGGATGGTCAACACTTCGTAGGTTCTCTTCTTGCATGTTGTCTTTAGAAGTTTCCCCGACTTTTGTCTAAGCGAAGAACAATAAATTTGTGTTTAAAGAAGTTTCTATACAGGAAGATGCAGATAATGACCATTTAAATGATGGTAGTAATCAAATGGATATCATTATACAACACACCAAAAAGACGGTCACTACTAAGACACATGGACTGTTCAAGCACACCAAACATTGATATAAGAAATAAATGACCGTCGATGTGATGGAACTCACTGGAAAGCAGTTGCCCCAAAATAGTTTTGAGTATTTATCTTTCAATGCAAATTAATTGAACCATAAGATTAAGAACAATAGCTCTTAAACCAAGTAACGATATATTTTTGAACCTGTGTAGTCTGGACCCCTTTTCCCACCACGGGGTCTTCGACAGCACAACCAATAACAAGAAAATACGTGAACAGATAAAAATGATGACGACACGGAATACCAGGATGGACTAAAAAGAGTTAGTATTTACATTAGCTAAAAAAAAATGCTTAAAACCTGCCCTGTTAGTAAACACAATGCATATTGTGTTACAGGAAAAATCGAAAATACAGCGCAAAAAAAAAAAAATCCTTACTTCTAGTAAAAGACTTTCTAAAACTTCCATGACGAGAGGCGAATTATTCTTATCTGATGATTAATATCCCAAACACTGTCTTTGATATTTTAAAATGCTTCTCTCCACAAGCTGGAAACCACATGAACACTCTCTCACTGTCTGCTGAAATTAGACTTTAGTTTTAGTTTTAGATGTGTAAGCGGCCGTAGTTATCTTGAGTGGCTTTCGTGTTGATGGAAACAGTGAGAAGTTCATCATCGACGCTGTGGGAGGTTGTGGTCATCACTACAAGTCAGTAAAGACGTGGACAGATCTCTTCCTTCTCCAGCAGTTACAGAGTTTTACTGTCTTTTGGACATGGGTACACCTTCAACCATAATACAGAAAAATGCTATTTCTTAAAAAAGACAACATTAGCAGAGCACACTGTATCATTCGACATACAACCTGTCTTATAATGTTTTTGAACGAGCTTAATATACTTGCAGGTCCTCAAGGACATCAATAACATTTTTGTCATGAAAAGACAGTTTATTATTTATTTACAATCAATAAGGTTTTGAAACAAGGTTTTATATGTGAAAAAAGTAATATCGAATGTGCTCACACTAAATAGCAGGAATATCTCCCCCCCACCTCCCGAGAAAAATGTCTGTTTTTACAGTGATTTACCATGGAGGATTCCGTCTTGAAATCTTTTAAAATGTACTTAATTTATTTGCAGGTACTCATTGGCAAGACAAATATAGACAACATCAAGATTTTTTGTTATTAAAAAAAGTTTATGATTATTTGTCATAAAATGTTTTTAACGTGTGTTCAGCGTATGCAAATTTTTTAAAATGTGCTCACACTAAACAGCTGGAAAATGTTTTTTCCCTGAGAAATGTACAGCAATTAGTTTAGTCACTCTCCCCTCCTTTGTAGGCTGCAATTATCTCAACTAAGATCGTTAATGTCGAACGTATTCCAGCATCTTGCTCCTCCCCAGTTACATCTTAGAGCAGATTTTAATCTTTTTATGCAAACAGCACACGAGCCAGTCAAGTTCCATTTGTAAACACGAAAGTGAGCATTGGAAATGTCAGTGGGCTCATCATTAAAGAGGCCGCTATGTAAGCGTTGTTGTTTTTTTTTTTTGTTGTTTTGTTTTTGTTTTGTTTTGTTTTGTTTTGTGTTTTGTTTTTGTTTTGTTTTGGTTTTTTTTCCTTAAAGTGAGAATATAATTAATTAGAAGGAAAAAAGATAGTACACACCATCGAAAAGCCATTTGTGTGACACTCACTGACAGGCACATTACAAAATAAGAAAAAAAAATCTGTTCCTTGCATAGAAAATTTACTGGGCGTGGTTTACAAACGGCAAACAGTCTAATGACTTAGGAAACATTTATTTTGTCAGTCTCATAAAATGAACAACATAAGAATAGGACTTGTTTCGAGACAAGCTTTCCACTTACTAAGATGAGTGGGAGAACTGTGTAGAACTGTCAAACAGCAATCAGGTACCGTGCCTTTCTTTCGAAGTTGTAGTTTTAGTTAAAGAACATTTTCTTTTCCTTTCAAAGAAATATGTCTTTCAGGCTACGGTCCGACTTACTTAAATAGACTCAGGAAATGTGTTTGGCTAAAGACAGAATTCTTTATGTTAGCTGCGTGGTGAGTGACAGTCATTGTAGTTATATTTTAAAAGAGGATCCCGCATATCGACTTGACTATTTGACACACCATACACTACATTTATCTCAAATCAAAAGTTTTGTGACACCACTGGTTGTTAACGTTTCCCTGAGCGTTAAGTGTTGAGACCTTGTGTAAGCCGCTACTTACAGTAGAAAGTCTCTACACAAACACACACACACCCACACACACAACCAAAGCGACAAAGTAAAAGAGAAGTTCAAATAACCATGGTAATTAAACTCTTTTCAGCTCTTACATAACTCGTCAGTTAAGATATATCTTGCATATATAAAAACAAACTTTATATCAAAAGTCTTTTATTTGACATGTATGCACTTATTATGTAAATGGTGTTACGTCATCGAGGCAATAACAAAAGGTAGGTAGACCTATATCGTGCTAGCTAGCTTCTTGGCTTCAACAAATTGATGTGAATGGTTGCCATATGGATGTTGATGTTTGCCTTTTATATCCTAAAAAATTAATTTCGAAAACCAGTACAGCACAAATAAAAGAAAATTCCTCGGCAGCGAAGACCTTTCAATGCCAAGCAACTTCAGAGTTCCCACATGTATTAATAATATAATAATAAATGAAGGTTTATATAACACATATTCACACTGGTAAGGAACATGCTCTTAGCGCTTAAAAGAAGAATAAGACATGTACAACTTGGACAGCACACAACGGACGGAAGAATAAACAACAGTTCTCACGACAGATAGAAGACAAATAACGCAAAGAGCAAAAAAGTAACAGAAACTGAGAATATCGTGATTCTGCAGACACACGAGTAGGAAAGTAGCAGTAAGGGGTAAAGGAGGGAGGGATGAACATGACTAGCATTGTGTGGACTGTTAGAATAAATGCTCAAAGAAGAGGCCCGTTTCCAGTGCAGATTTGAAAGATTCAGTTGTAAGTGGGTGGTGGATAAGGAAATGGAGAGAGTTTGTTGTATTAAGATTTGTCATCTGTTATCAGAGTTAAATAAAGCCCAGCTGTCACGCCTTCTCCGCCATTAAGATGTAGGACTGATAAGATAGTAGGTTTCAAGGAATGCTGAAAATTAAGTAAACTGTTAAATATGCGGTTTCCTACTTAAGAGATTACCCGGCCAAGATGGAGTATCGCCAATGTCTTACTACCGTTTTTATGCCAGATTAACTGCAGTCAACGGGAGAGAACTGTGAAAAGACATACACTACACGCCTCCGCGGTTACTGCCCCTTTGTTGTAATAAAAATCTTGTCCTGCCTCCTCTTCTCTCCCTTCTCACGGGGAAAAACACCTTAGCATCATGAATCATCTATGACATTTTCTTGATCAACATGTGTATTTTCAAAGCAGAGTTTGTTCGAAAAGAGCGAGTGTTGTGACAGACGTGCGTTGGTGGATGTTCTAGGCACAGCCCCGTGTAGACACAAATAAGAAATGGTACAAACTAGATGCTTTAGTGCCATCTTTGCGGACGGAATTAACCACGAGTTTATTTTTCGAAATGGTTACAAGATGCTCTTTGCAACAGATGTTCTCGATTTTTCCTCTTTCATAGCCGCTGGAAATAGTGGCTTATAAAGATGCTCGGCTTTGGGGGTAGGAAGAGGAACACTTCATGTTGACAGTTAACGACTTTCACTTTCTCGCCTACTCAGCATCATGGCTACAGTGGAAACTACGATACTGCTTGTATTATGTAAAATACCTTTAAAAAATTTTAATGTAAATTTCATTTTAGAAGATGTACCTGCGAAAAACAAAAACAAAAACAAAAAACTTTCAACAATTAAAATTTCAAAACAATTCTTTGGAAGATATTTGTTTATTCAATTTTAATATTACCTATAGAAAAAACGGTAAAAATTAAATATTGAAAATATTGTAGGTCACAAGTATTTTCTTAGATCAACATATGTATAAACAGAAAACAAAACATCTATTACACGTCAGTCATTAAAAATATAACCACCGCAGCTACAACTCAGTTAATATTAAAGCACTGTACTTTGGTATCAGCGACATTACAATAAATAATCGTTATATGTTATAGAGCCAGACTTATACTGAAGAGATGACCAGGTGCATTTTTGGGGCTGGTCAGACAGCAAAGGATGCGCATGCCAAAAGCTATTTCAAGAAGTCAAACCTCGTAAATGTTCAACAAAAGTTTAAAATAGTATATCACATATGGTTGTCTTTTATTGTAGTTTAATATCAGGTATTTAAACACAACTGGCCTTATGGTCAGTCGCGGGGATTCGCCGTGAAGTGTTATTTGTTTGTAAAGAAATTAATAAATCGCTGTATAAAGAACAGTTTGACGGTTATGAATTATTCACTATTGGTGTTTATCCAATACAGGGGCAGTGAACATTAGGCTGGTAAAATCTTTTCATCCGGCCCGCCAAAGTAACCACAAATTTCAGTAGATCTTTAATAATAATAATAATAATAATAATAATAATAATAATAATAATAAATAGTAATAGAGAGCGTGCTGTCTTCAAACTCTGATCAGTTATAAGAAAATAGTTTTAGTAAAGCAGTTTTCTTTAAAGGTTTACTTAATGTGGCTCTGACGAATACTTGCACAATGCTTAGGAGGGATTTCTTAAAGTTTATTAACATATATCGCGGCTTATTTGTTTTGTTGTTCGTGTGAACTATGTGCTCTATCGCTGATAAGGTGATTCGGATTTCAGACAAAGTAATGCTGTAAAATAATTTTTTAAGTTGCGAAACATTGGTACTTCTGGCTTCAAATGAAGTGTTATAGTTTGTCAAGAGAAGAAACAGGCAGGATCTTATTTTGTTAGATAAACGCTGGTCAAAGACGAAACACAGGAAACTGCCACTTGCAATCGAACAACAAATGAATAAGAACTACACGTTAGGCACAGGCTTTCAGTCTTGACATTAGTAAACTGAACCAACATAAACCTCTTATAATGTTTTATACACCAGAATTATTACAAGTCTGGAATTACTGAAAATCCATCCTAACTATGCTGCCACTCAGAAAATACAAATAAAAATTAATTAGAATGTAAGTCAAACACCGGTATCCTAACGATATGGGAGCAATTATTCAAATTGTTCTTCGCGATTCTGATTTGACTCATTTATTATGTAAAAGCCATTTCTGGCTTAAAATGAAGTGTGATAGATTTTCACGAATAGAGCCTATAATCGCATATTAAATAAATTAGTTAAACAAAAATCCAGCATGCTGCCTTAGGCCTTCTGCCTCAAGGAATGAACTACAACACTTTCTGGATCCTGGTTTCAGTGTTGAAGTTACTAACCTGAACCGGAAAGGAAGATATATTAGAAATACTCTCATTACGTCTGTTAGCACCAGAGTTATTACAAGTGAAAAATTTCTTAAATTCCATTCTAAATTTGCTGCCACTTAGACAATATAAATAAAAATTAATGGCGCTGTTAGAGTACCACATTAAATTAATGATGGCGTACAGAAGGCGACGAACAGCCTCCTTTTCATGATTGTTGTCGACGTCGTCAAAGACGTAGGGTTTCAATAGTAGGTAGACACAGATGGGGCCGGTCAGTATTAAGAATGTGAAAGAGAGGGCCAGCAGGGTGGTAGTCATGGACGAGGCCGCCTTCTTACGGGAGGTCATCTGCTGGGTATCCCCCAACTCAAGGCGGCGACGGAGTTCCCTCACTGACGTCATTACTGTCCTAAGAAGGACGATATTGGACACCAACAAGATGATGAAGGGGACCAACGAAAAGACCAGAAAGTCAATAAACGACCAGACTTGATCCATGAAAATGGTGTAGTCTTGTGTAAGCTTCCAACATTCCTTAAACACCGTGCCATTCGATTCTCCTCTGACCAGTATTCCCCATCCAAAAAAGAAATGCCCATGTAGGACCATTAACGTGCATATGAGAGAGACCAAAACCGTCAGCAATCTTTTAGGTGTTATAAGGGAAGTTGCACGATGTGGAAAGACAACCGACACCGCTCTCTGTAAAGTAACAGCCACGAGCAGCCATGCAGACAAAGCACCACTTGTGTAAATCAGCCACTTGAAGCTCTTGCACGTGAAGTCATTGGTCGCGAGAATGTCATACCTAAACTCGTTTATTACCCACCTTCGAAGAAGACCAGAGTACAACAGCGCGATGTCAGCTATTGCCAGGGTAATGAGATAGAAGTAGACGGTAGATTGTCCTCCTTTTCTGCTCAGTCGGGAGAGAACTGCAATGGCCATCACATTACCGAATGTACCGAACAAGAGAATCAATGGAGATATCACCACCCAAGCCATGTTGGCAGCTCTTGAGAGTGGTAAATCGTCAACACTGTCATGGACAATTCCCACCGTCATTATTGAGTTCATTTTGTTGATGTTGTTAGGATTTGATTTTTTTGATTACCGTTGTCACTACAACTTGATTGGTTTGTAAGTTCTGTCTCGTTTTTTGTCACTGTAGGCAAAGAACAATTGTCTTTAAAGAAGTTTCTTTACAGTAAGATAAAGATAATGACGATTTAAATGATATCAGTAATGCGTTTTACAACGACGGTAGTAATTAAATGGATATCATTATACATCACACCAAAGAGAGGATCACTACTAACACACAGCCACTGTTCAAGCACACCAACTATTGATATAAGAAACGAATGAGCGTCGATGTGACTGGAAAGCAACAGCCCCAAACTAGTTTTGAGGATTTATCTTACAATTCAAATGAATTTACTTTCTGATTAGTATATTACGCATCTTAAACCAAGAAACAAGATATATTTTTGAACGCGTGATGCTGCAGCCAGTAGTCAACTGATTCGGTTTTTATCAGTCCGTCCTTTTTGTCAGATACATTTCATCAGTACTTCTTTCCACAAGCTGGCAAATGAAGATCTCTCCTTCCTGTCTACTGAGAAGTTCAGGATGGACGGTGTGAGATATTGTGGTCATTCCTAGCATGTCAAGGAGTAAAGGCGTGGACACATCTTTGTATTTTCTAGCAGTTACAGAGTTCTCACTGTTTTTCGGACATGGGCACACCTGAAGAAAGAATCCCAATACAGAAAAATGCTTTTTCTTAAAAAGGACAGCATTAGCATAGCACACTGTATCATTCGACATGCAACCTGTCTTATAATGTTTTTAAACGAACTTCATATACTTGCCGGTCCTCAAGTTCAACCCAAATATGGACATCAATAACATTTTTGTCATTAAAGAGAGTTTGTGATTATTTCCAATAAAGAGAGTTTTGAAACAAGGTTTCACTATTTACCAAAAGTAATATCGAATATGCTCACACTAAACAGCAGGAATATCTCCCTTCCCCATCACCTCCAGAGAAAAATGTCTGATTTTACAGTGATTTGTAATTGAGGATTCCGTCTTAAAATATTTTTAAATGCACTTAATTTATTTGCAGTTACTTAATGTCAAGACAAATATAGACAAGGAGATTGTTTGTTATTAAAATGAGTTAATGATTATTTGTAATAAAAAGGTAATAAAAAGGTTTTTAAAATGCGTATACAAATATTATTTTTAAATGTGCTCACACTAAACAGCTGGAAAATGTTTTTTTCCTAGAGAAATGTATAGTAATTTGTTATTCTCTCGCTCCTACTTTGTAGGTTGCAATTATCTCAAAGATCGTTACTGTCGAAAACATTCCAGCATCTTCTTCCTCCCAGTTACATCTTGGCACAGATTTTAATCTTTTAATGCAGACATCACAGTCAATCAAGTTCCATTTGTAAACACGAAAGTGAGCTTTGGAAATGTCAGTGAGCTCATCATTAAAGAGGCGGTTATGTAAAAGTGTTTTTAGTTGGTTCTTTTCCTTTAATGAGAATATCAATTAATTTGAAGAAAAAATATAGTCCAGAGAAGCGAAAAGCCATTTGTGTGACAGTCACTGACAGGCACATTACAAAATTAGAAAAACTATCTTTTCCTTGCATAGAATATTTACTGGGCGTGGTTTCAAACGGCAAAACAGTCTAATAACTTCAGAAACCTTTATTTTGTCAGTCTCATAAAATGAACAACATGAGAATAGGACTTGTTTTGAGACAAGCTTTCCACTTAATTTGATGAGGGGGAGACCTGTGTAGAACTGTCATACAGCAATCAGGTACCGTGTCTTTCTTTTGAAATATGTAGTGGAAGAACTTTTCCTTTTTGTATAGAAGAAATATGTCATATCAGACTACCTTCTGACTTATTTAAAAAAATAGTCTCCGAAAATGTGCGAGAAAGTGCCATGGCGAAGGACTAAATTTTCTAAGTTAAATGAAAGTGTAGAAGCGAAGAGTCTGTGTGCTAGGTTATGGTCTATCCACAAAGTTCTTTCTCTTTTTGCACAATGCACTTAACTAGGCTTTCTACACCACAGGTCCAGTGTGATCTGAGGTAGAGCCTTTTGTTCTGCTAATTGTGTTACCTGCAAAATACCTGGCGAAATGCACGAAGAAACCGTAATAGCGAGATGATGGAGGCAGGCAGTCGAAGGTGATGTGTAGATGAAAACGATCAAGTGCATACAAAGAAAAAACAGTCAAGATGAGTGGTAAATGCACATGAAAAAGGAGACAAGATAGAAGAAGATAGAAATTAGAGAGACCGGTTCCCTCAAGCCCGTTAGACGAAGGGACGTTACTCCGTAATACATGTGCGTAATATGTGTGTGTGTGTGTGTGTGTGATGGCAATGTTTAAACAACAATAAGAGATCCTGCCTATATGTCACGTAAATGACCCTTGACCTGTACAATCCAAGAACACTAGCATTCGGCTGCATCGTTTATTTCCTTTGGAAGTGTTTGCTATTAGGGTTAATTTGTTATCATTGACCGTATGTCCAGCTTTCCATCAGTATAGGTCAAGAGAGCGCACGATGACTCATACCATATAAATATTCTTTTCCATTCTTAATCATTGAATAATTTATGACAAACGTATTTGCGAAAGCAATATTTGGAGAGAAAAACAATCCGAAATTCCGGAAAAGTCGATTTGTATGTAGACAAGTATTTTTAGTGGGTTTCGTCATGGAAAAAAAAGGAAATGTCAGCTTCACCATTTTCTTTTTACTGCAAAAGGTTAATGAATAATGATGGAACATTATATGTACATAGACCGACATTAGCCTCCGAGAAACGGATTTAATACAAAGCGTTTATGTTCTGTAAAAAGAGCTGAACCCAGCTCTAGGCGCTTTTTTCGTTAACCTTGTAAAATGTAACATATTTTTCTTCTTCTTTTTCTATTACATATGATGTAAAAATATTAAAATAATACAGTATTAGAAGAGAACTGAGCAAATGTTCCTTCAGCACCGTTCGTGATTTCCCTGACGTAGACAGAAAAAGCTATTAATCTTGGTTTCCCAGGCCTGGATTTCTCCCACATAATACCTATAGAGGTATAACACTCAAGTGGATGTGCATACTCAGCTAGCTTGCTGACAATAAACTGGCATTTCTAGTCCACAGCCCGCGGAAATATTAAAATGTCGGGGCACATAGTGCAGGTCCATGTACAGGACGGTACATATCTGCTGACGTGGCTTTTGTCAGTTTGTTTGTTGTTGAATTATTCTTTTGTCAAGAAACGAACAGTTTGCGGGGCGCTAAGAACTTAAACAAAAATATTTCTGTTACAATTACTTGAATTAAAACAATCTAGGATCTGTTATTGCATCCTACGTTTACCATTACCCATGTCCACGTCTCTCAAACTCTCACTCACAATCTTCATTTCTTATTTTTTGGTCTTGTGCTTTTCTGTCAAGCCTCTGAACTTTTTTGTAAAAAAAAACCAAAAACAAACAACAAACACTTTCATCGTCGTTTATCTTTTGCAAAGCAATGTACATCTCTGTCGAGATTTGAGGAAAACCTTGACACCCGTTTTGTACGCCTAGTGGAGGACATTTAAATTTCAAAACGTGTTTAAATTTTATTTCTGCTCTTGAGATTAGCTGTCTGCTAGAATATTGCTTTCTCTACTTGTAAGGGACACTTGTAAAAATCATTTTATGTATCAGCCTTGAAAGCTTGTCAGCTTTGATTGCCTCATACTTCTTAGTTTTGTTACCTTTCTCCACCCACACCCCAACCTTGTCCTGAAAGTCGGGTTGTACATGACAGGACATTAAACTAAGTTTTCTGAGGTGAACTTTGTCTCCTTGAAGAAAGTAATGTAACAAACTCCTTTTTTATCTCTCCCTTTGCTCCATCCCGTCTCCCATCTGAGTTAAAGTACTCTCCAGTTACACTCTTCTGACCCCGAGTCTTAAGATTGTGTTGGGATTACAGTGGATCCATATTTTTCTAATGACTGTCTAAAGCTCGATAAAAGATATTATTTCTCAAACTGTCAATACCCACTTCTGATTACGCACAGAAAGAGGTTAAGCTTGTGACATCACGTTTGTACTCAGATACACCTAATTAAAATACATTCTCAGTTCTTACATTGTTTGAAGCCTTCACAACTTAGGCGCACCCGAGCACAATCCTGATATCTGTATGGATGGGAATGTTTGTAGGCGTTGATTTCAAGAGCAGAAGTGAGTATTCTCACACACATGTGAAAAAATATACTTCAGGAAAGCACGTGAAATGTGCTTTAACCTGTCGTTAGAAAGTAAAACGCACCCATTTGACCTTTAAGTACGAACGGCTTCAGAGATGAGGTCAGGTCTCGTGATGGATCGTGTCTACCTGAAGAAATGACAGTTACGTTCGTTTGACGTCCCAACATCATGTAGAATTGTATCTTCGGGCATCTGAACATGCACACAAACAGTCCAGTTCACCATGCTCGAGTGTTAGACTACATTTGTCCTTTTTTAGACCGATCTTTTCTTTTAGACTGATGTTTTTTGAGTGCATTTTTACCTTTTCTAACGCCTTTTAGAGATGTGAACAGAGGAGCGTAACAGCTGTCACCACCAGCCAGGTGTTAACTCCCCTCCTCGTGGACAGACAGACAGACAGACAGACAGACAGACAGACAGACAGACAGACAGACAGACTAGTTACTTGATGACTACTTGACTGATGAACTCTGTATTTTCCTGGAGACAGCGATTCAAAAGTCAATAACGCACGCTTTCATCTTCCCTACCATCACCTAGCAACCACAACTGCTACCTGTACAGGAAATCCTTGAGTAGATCAGGTCTTAAGCACTGTTTATTGCAGAAATATGCTTCCTTAAATGTGCCCTTAGAACTGTCGTATTTTTTTATTTGCTTTTTCATGTATAATAATCGGTAATCTTAACCTTACTCACCATAGACAAAATATTTTACTCTTGTCTTTCAACCCGGAACAAAATGTTCGCACACCTTTCTTTAAAAGCTTTCTTCTTAGTTTCTTGACAATATGATAGTAATTTCTGTTCAATTTCGAAATTAATGTGTCTTCCGTGTTTCATTAAACATCCCAGTAGGCTTTCTGTAACTACACCTTGCCTTACCTTGTACAGGAGAACTACCTGTAGTACAGGTGTATTAAACATGACCACGTGGCTTACAAGTTTACTTTGATCACAATGCTATTTATTTGTGACGTGAATAAGAGTGAAAAGTGTTGAAGAAGGAACGAAGAAGAAGTATATTATGTGTAAATAAGTACTAAGGTAGTGGATGAGGATGAGGATTACCTGCTCTGTCTTTAAATGATACGTTAAAACAGGTTTATGTTTGTTGTGTGTGAATAAGAATCAATGTTGTGTTTTAATTAGCATGATGTGTATCATTTGTGACTAAAGCTGAATTATGGGATAGAGGATTAGGCTTTAGTAAGTACACGAAGATTGCGTCGTGTCTATGGGCAGTTAATATGTTAATTCTTCAGTACGTGAGTACAAAGGAAATAACGGTTTAACTCAAGCAGAGAACAGAAGAACGAGATAATCACACATTTCATAAAAATATTTTATTTCAAGTGGAAGAAACAGCAAAACGACGTTTTGTGCTAAAACACTGTATCCCATTTTATTGTCACATGGCTGGAGAGAAAGAACAAATGTCTAGGCCTTCAAATATTACAAAGCGAACTACTTGCTGAAGTGTACGTGTGTCGCTGAGACTCCAGAACAACTGGTTCTCGAACGAATTCGTCCCTTCGCCTATTAGCATGTATGAAAAGTTCACCCCTAGCTTCGTACAAACCCGCAAACACATTGGTGAGCTTAGTATTCTGCTCCATAACTCACTGAATTCAGATGCACGAACACGTAGCTCGAGAGAACCACACAGACGGCATCCACAGTGCAGTGGTTCTGTCCACAATGTAGCAGTACTATGACCAACAGTGTTAGGAATGCATACTCTAATTGATAAAGTTAAAAAGTCCTTAAATCTGATTCAAAAACATGAAACCACAATGCAAGTAGAGATGTCATCGGAACAGTACAAACATATTTTAATCAAACATAGAAATGGTTGTGAAGAAGTGGACAAGCAAAACGCATGACTTCGATAATCACAGACTTGTGGAAATCTGGACAAACATTTAAGAAGAAAAATGAAAACAGAGGATGCCTTGTAACCATGGTGACGAGATGCTGTATTTCCCACAAAATGTCATTACATGGAAGACCTCAATGGTCTCACTCGACCATTACTTTCCCAGATAAAAGATCCAACTGATGAATAGGTAATGTCTAAATGAGTGAAAACATAGTGATCCAACAGAAACAATTTATTGTTGCAATCTACGAATTCTAAAAGAAAACCAGACTTGACATTATTCACCAAACATGAAAAACAATTAAAATACAAATAAGATAGTGTGATGACGATAGTGTGTTCTCTAATAACACGTCAATGACAAAAGCCTTTCTGATTATGCAGACAATGTTGAAAGACAATGGTGGCGATGTGCTGGTCGTTGTTGTCGCACAACCTTGTACAATAGATACTCACAAACACCAACACAGACACAGGCGGCGTGCAAGCGCACAGAAATACAAAATATGAATATACAAGGGGTCTGGAGCAATCAAATTCACCAAAGAATAGTGACAGTCGACCAAAAAGCTGTAAAAAATAAGTTTTTCATTCAGTATTCCCGAAAAAGGACACCATCTTGAAACTGTCATAGATTATCGGCATTCTCCTATGTCACTGATGGAAGATCCCAACGCTTATTTTAAATACAGTAAATCATTATTTATTTACAATTCTCTAAAATGCTGCAAAAATAGTTAACCGACCTGTATTGTGTGACAAGATACGAGCGTTACAAGGCAGACTCTTCACACCAGCCTTCAACATAAAAATGCTGTAGACACTTATGAACATCCTTTAAACACTTGTTTTTGATGTTTTCATTAAAGCATGTTAACGCTTCCCACAGTTGATGACAACGAGATAAAAAGAAGAAAACACCTTTAAATTTTATTTCTCCACAAATCGCTGTGACTCCCTCTGTCTGTCATTCACACCTCAGAAACTTTGTGTGAAAGATTTTCAAATGCAAAGAACACAGAAACAATGCGAAATTCAGAGAAAGAGGCGATTGCAGACAAGGTATTGCAGACAAGTTATCACAAGGAACTCGAGTTAGAGTTCACGACCTTTAGAGGTATGTCGCTACCCTAAACATCACGGGTATCGAGATATACTCAAATATCGGCTAACTAACCTTTAAAAGTCACAACATGCATCAAATGTTCATGACACATTATCAGTCTTCTTGCGAACGGTCTTGAGACTCCAGAACATACATTTGAAATCAGCAAGTAATGTTTGTGGAGTCTGGAATAATACGAAACCTTCAATCACATTTGAGACTTTCAATTTTTGTCGGGGATGAATGTGATCAGAGAGTCTTGTCTCTCAAGTGATCAGGTACTGAAAGTGTGCAAATTAGGATTTATAAACATGAAACCACAAACAGAACTCATTCCGTTACGGTAGTTACAGGTTCCAATGACCCAGCAACCTTCATTTATGTCTGTGGCATTTTTCATCATAACCATTCATTTTGACAACTAAGTAGAATCTTGGTAAAGTTTTACTCCTGAACCTTAACACTAATTACATGCACGTGTGTGTGTGTGTGTGTACGTGCGCCTACGAGTTGCTTTATTCTTGACATTTTATTAAAGTCAAAGTATTAAATACTTAAGAATTCGTGAACACCCTTCTGAAACCTATTTAAATAAAAATTATAAATAGCAAAGATATTCTTCTGTGCACAGTTATAGTCAAATATGTATATTGTTCTTTATACTTATTACCTTTTGTGCACAATTGCAGTAAAATGAGCATTGTTCTTATAAATGTCTTTACTGAGACACGCAGTCAAGTGTTTATTGTTCTCATACCTGTCCTCAAACAACTGTCAATGATCCAGGTGTCAAAATGTCGAGATGAGAATGTTCACAGAATGAGCATTTGTCACGCAACCATCTACAGTGTGACTGTTGGGGCCTGAGAGCAAATAAACAGTGAACACAACCTGTGTCAAGTTTTACGTCCCCCGTTAAATGTTTTTGTCAGGTGGTGTAAGGGCCTGGTTGCACGAAGTGGTCATAAAATAAAGATTTTATTAAGTCTGTCACCTCAGACTGTCACCTGTCACCTCAGCGACAGAAGCCGCTGCTGACACTGTTCAGGCTCCTGGGGCTGCTGCAGGCTGAGACGAGGGGACTGTGGTCCGAGTACGACACTGAGTTTCGACCCCTGCTGTCTGTGTTGCTGCAGTGGTCGTCGTTGCTCGTCATTGTCATCGTCGTCGTCGTCGGGGTTCCGCAGTCCACTGCTGTCTCGCCAGCAGACCCAACACTACCACCGCTGCCCCTTCGTTTGGTTTTGACGTCAGTGGCCTGACACTGGGAATGAACGAGGATGGTCGTCGGCCCGTTCTCCTCCTCCTCTCCATCAAGGTTGCAGTTGTTGATGATGGAGGAGGAGGAGGCGCGTCGTGCTGCCACCTCCTGCTGGCGCTCGTTGAAGTGGTTCTCGCGGTGTTCCCGCAGGGTGGCCAGTGACGGCTTCCGGTTCCCGCTGCTCTCCACCCTGCCTCTCTCTACCCAGCACCCGCCCAACCCGCTTTCCATCTCGATGGTGACGTCAGCAGACCGCTCATTGTCCTCGCACTCTTCTCGGATGTCGGTGTGGGGAGAGGAGAAGAGCGGATTGCACTTGGCCCGCTGAGGTTCGAAAGGCTTGTTGTGGAGGCCCAGCACCATCCCATTGGAAAACGGTGACGTCACGCTGCTGCGGCGCGGAGGGCATGCGTGCTCGCTGGACCGGCGCTCAGGCTCCAGAAAGATGCTGCCGCGCCGTCCTGTCGGCTGCAGGCTGCAGCGTCGTTGCCATGCAACAGCATTTCCTTTGTTGTGGAACTCGTCCTCTCCCTGTAAAAGTCAAGGAGGATAGGGATGGGGTGAGAAGGCTGGGCAAATGTTTGTACACAGTATCCCTCTTATTACTAAACTACATTTAGTATTTTCTGTGGAATTCCATCATGGCACACGATTTTCTGTAATGACTTACAGTGTATGCTATCAAATGCTTTCTCAAAGTTTATGAACACACATAGAAATGGCTATTTCATTTTATGCTGTGTTTGTTTGATAATATGTCTTAAGATAAATATTTAATCACCTTCCTTTTCTAAAGCCTACTAAGTTTGCCTATTGTTTGCAATATTTATTCATGTCTGATAGTCACAACCTCTCGACATAAAATGTGGTCGAAATAAACTGTCCAACCTGTGGTAAGAAGGTCTTCTTGGGCATTTCGTTGTGCTCTTCCTCACAAAGATCCTCTAAATTAAAGAACTCAGCGACCGTGTCGTGGAACATATGGTCGAGGACAAACAGTAAAGCTCCTAGGGTCGTAGTCAGCAATCCTGTACACAATATTTTAAGCATTCTTTATAAATAATCATAATAAATTCAAGTGTCGATAAGCACTGGACCTACGTAAAGTCACATTCTTGGTTTAAGGAAGAAGAAAACTTTTACAAACTAGACGACCACATGTACAGTCGCTAATTTATGAATCTTGGCAGAGACCTCGACTTGGCAGCACTGAGATCCTGAGAATTTTGGGAATGTTTCCTCTGCCTTTTATTTTTCTGTGTATTTTAATCTGAATCATTGAGAAGATGTGAATGGTTTGGGAATTGAAACACTTTGTCTAGACAAGTCTATATTTATTTCAGATGGACTCAAAGTTAAAAAGCAGAGAAATGGAACCATTCTGCTGTATTTTGGAATAAAGAAACACCCTTAGAGATGGATGGAGAAGATTTCTTAATTTCTCCGTAAGGTGGAAAATACAGCTATTTATATAATAGAAATGTAAATTTCCTGCGCTCAAAGTCGTTCTGTAACATTTCTAAAGTTTTAGACAAGATGTTATGTTGTTGACCTTACCGACTACTAAGGTCAGCCAGAAACACCATCCATAGTGAACTCTCAGTAGAGCATCTCCGAAATAAATCTGAAGGTCGTTTGGTGGTTGACACACGTGGTACACTACACAAGCCAACACCATGGCAACGCCCGTGAGGAAGAACATGAAGGCACCGTAGGAGACTACATTTAAGAGGAGAACATTTGCAACAATCCAGAAACAGAAAGCAGTCCTGCAAGAGAATCAAGATATACAGACTATAATACTTAAATACTATAATACAAGATATTAACTACAAAAAGAGTATAAATACTCTAATACAAGAGTGTAAATACTATAATACAAGAGTGTAAATACTATAATACAAGAGTTTAAATACTATAATACAAGATATTAACGACAAAAAGAATATAAATACTATAAGAGTGTAAATACTAGTAATACAAGAAGTAAATCCGATCATACAAGAATTTAAATACTTGTTGCAACGTACGGCATCTAACAGAGAAAAATAAGAAGAAATATAGAAATATACGTGTCAGACAACCCAATCGCCTTAAAGAACAACTGATCCTAGCTACAACTTACCACAAGAGGGCGCCTGCGAAGTAACCTGCCCTGTGGAAGCTGCGTCCCCACCGAAGACCTCCGTCGTCGGCAGAAAGGAATTCCAGGACGGTGAGGAGAGGGTGGGGAAGACCCCTCTCCAGGTAGTAGTTGACTTGTTCCGGCTCTCTGCCGTCTGTCACAGAATCAGAACAATTAGCGAAATTAGAAAAAATCTGTATAATGTTAGAGATTGATTCACAATCGTCAGGTGGCATGCCATGTCTCCTGGAGTCCAAGCATAACACTTAAGCAGAAATGCCGGGCAATGTTACTTGTATGTACTCGACAATAAAACGGGTATACTGCTGTATGTACGCACAGAGGAGAAGAAATGTTTAAGGGTTAAGTATTTAAGTAATGCTTGATATGTAGTAATGAATAGATTGAATAGAAGATAGACAGAAAGGCACACAAAACAACAAAGAGAAAGAATGAAGGACAAAATGACAAAAGCACATATAAGATATCAAAGGTCAAGAGTACTCACAATCCGTCCACTTCAAAGACTCTGCATAGTACACATAACCTCCCTCTCCTGGGTTGCCATAGAAACCTGCAACGATTTGATGCAGGCACTGGATAAGAATATGACAACTGTAGCAAGCTCTGTTTTAAGTTTAACATGTATGTCAACTCGAACTCTTATAAAAATTTTCTTTGGAAGACTTTGTTGGTGACAACTCTTTCTCGTAGTGCTGCTAACGATCTATAGTTAAAGTGTTGAGCAAAGAGAGAAACAGATAAAATACTAATACTTGACGGGAGATGCGATAGATAGACGGAAATACATTTTGGAATCTACAGTATCAATTTTCAAAACTTACCTTCTAAAGTGACATTGGTGCCATGCAAAGCCACACGAACCCCAACCATTCCCCTGAAGTACTGGTTGGTCCTATAAATATATTTTGTCGTCACTTCTGTAGAACCCTGAAGCCAGTTATGGCCAACAATGCAGGCTGCAGACAGAAAAATGAAACACATTTTAATGGCCTGGAGGTGGACGATGTGTACCACGTGTAGATTATTTGACAAAACTTAAGACACGTGGACATTGTTTAACAATCTGAAGTATTTGTGTTAACAACACTACCAAAGAGCCAGGACTAAATCACATATTCTGTATATGCTCTCTAATTCTTCTGGTCCCTGACTACTTGTACCTCAGTCTATTTGAGGCTGAAAGGATTTTTAAGTTTTAACAGTTGTCCAGCCACTTACAAATGCTTCATTCCATTTAAGGTTGTAAGAAGCTTAGACTAGTCTTTGCTTTAACTTTTTAACATCGTCCAGCTATTTGCAATTGTCATCTGTGACATTTTTTATCTGACAAACCTGTATCAAAAAACACAGCGGGTACAAGAGTTTTTCCTAAATTATAGTCAAATTTTTGCTTTAGCACACTATACAATTACACCTATGGTAAAGTTGTTATGGTCTGTGTACAGCAAATAAGCTCACAGACGTCTATGTCTGTGGCCACGTGACACCAGAGCTGACCTTGCAGACCTTAAACTTGCTCTAGCAAAATTAAATTTTTGGACAAGTTGGGATATGCTTTAAGGTAGCGTTTGTAATTGTATGAGAACCATGTGAAGAACAAACGATAATCACTGAATAATACACATATATACACATAATAATACACATCAGAAGCCCTACCCAGCAAGATGGATCCTACTCCCACTGCATACGAGGCTCTCAGAGTTGTAGCCCATCTCTGGAAAGAGAAATCGATAATTATGGTCAGCTGGTTATAACACTGGTATATTTTAGTATTGACTTTTCATATTAAGCACCCTGTACCTTCTTTTACATATAATGACCTCTTATTACTTTTGTATTTGATAAAAGGTATACAAAATAATTTAGGTTTACATTTAAACAGCATCTCAGTTGTTTCCTAATTCACCTGGATGTCGATTAGATAGTGCTTGTTACTGACATCATCATCATCATCATCAACAACAACAACAACAACAACAACAACAACAACAAAAACAAGAGTGACTAACCTCTCGTCCTCTGATGCCCAAGGTGGAGATGAGGGTAGCTACGGCGATGAGGACACAGAAGTAAGTAACAACGACAAGCGGGATGTCGACAGTGACCGCCGTCCTGTTGTTACCGTACCACGTGAAGCCGTAGTGGTTCCTAAAAGCTCCAAACCACGACATCCTGTAAAAACACATCCATCCACATTACTTGAACCGTATTATTCTTCATGGGTTGCCAAATCGCCACATCCATACTCCTCTCTCTCCCTTCCACTCCAGCGCACACACTAAAATGTTTTAATAACATTTATATTAATATATTAATATTAATGTGGCATTACTAATAGGATATCATGATCAACAGGATCATTAAAACTGTTTTCGTTTTTCTCTAAAAAAGTAAACCACGCAATTCTGTCTGCAGCTCTAGTTTAGGCCCTGCACACCCGCATGATGTGGAGGTGATTGTTGGTAGAGATGTTTACCTCGTGGTTCTCGATAATTAAAGCTTGCATGCTCTCCACTCACTAACATCGGGACCTGACAACTGTCGGAGCTTGAAATCAGCTCGTCCTCCCATGCCGAAGGGCCCGTCACACGCAAATCACAGTGTCAACAGCAGTGACGAGAAGAGGGGTAGCAGGGAGGGTGGAGTCGTGGATGGGCAAAGGGGTATGGGGTGAGAGGGGAAGGGGTAGCAGTGCCCCTGTTGCATGATAAGCACAGGCTCCGGGCCAACACGCCGACTTGTATTTAACGGTATCAATTAAATATTCTGAACACCGTCTCACCCGTTTTCAAGCTTAAGTGAGGTGGGAAAGAAAGATGAAGGGTCAAAAGGAGCGGGGTGTGGGGAACAGAAAGGGAGAGGGGGGCTCTTATTTTCAAAGGATTCTTTTGCCTCACAGACTGAGAACAAAGGAAACTACAAAGACAGATACATACCATTAGATTTGTGAACGGACTAAAATATATACAGAGGAGAGAGAAAGAAAGAGGTGAGGGAATGACGACACAGTCGGACCGAAAGAGACGGAGAGACTAACAGAAGGACAAGCAGATAGGGAGAGAGATGGTGATCATCCAACGGGTAGTCTGTGAAGCTTTCATAGGGTTGGAAAGATTTCTTAATAATAAACGAACCCATTTAGAGACATTGACAGAAATGAAGTGCGGTAGGGAGAAGTAACCATGAAATGGAGGATGAACGTTCATGAAGATACATGCAGGATTTTCTTTATAAGGGAGTCGGGCAAAAAAGACTTTTATTTTGTATTTTCCTAAATGGTTCACGTGACGTTTATGTGTGTGAGATGTGGAAGGTTTCCACAAACGCATTCACTAAAGGGAACTCATCGGTTGCAATAAAGACTTCGTATGAATTTTAATCAGCGCGGTTACCACAGCAACGGCTTCAGACTGTCCTGGACTGAGGCTTGAATGCGTCTCCGACCACAAGTTTCAAAACAACTGGCGTCGTCGTGTTGGTGGGTGGTTGGGCGATTTGAGCTTGTTTCTTTTGATCTCTTTCTTTCTTATTTTTTTCCCCTTTCTTGGTCTTTCCTTTTCTGTCGTTCACATCTTCTCCTCCTCCCCCCCCCTTCTCTCTCTCTCAAGCATGCACATGCGCTAACAGCGCTAACATAAACGTCCCACAAATATTACACACACATTAATAGACACATATAATACATGCTATAATACATAATACATCTCCATCTCCATCTCCCTAACACACACACACTTTTTTTTTACTCTTCCCCTTATTCCTTCTCTTCCTGCTGCTGACACAACTGCTACTACTTTCAGTCTTGCTATTGCTGCTGGAAAGAGGAACAGCTTTGAGGAAGACTAAGATATTGTAGCATCTTTGCTGGTGGGATTGGTCTACATATGTACGAGCAGTACATCTTACCGCAGTGAACCCTACCCAGCCTCCTGTTTCCGAATCAGAATCCTCCAAAATGGGAGACGACTTATCCTAAAGGTTTCATCGGTCTTCTCTTTGTGATGTCACGTGCCCCTACCCCCCATAGTTTTCAGATGGACAGTAGATAAAAGCCAAAGGGATGCAATAAAGCGACTCAGCATATATTTAGGGTTCAGGCCCATATTTTTCTCAAAGGCCTTTAAGGCACACAATGCGTCACCAGAAAATAAAAAAGCAAGTAATCCCATGGCCTGCCATAAAACATAATCATAACCGCAACCGCTAGAACTGAACGTTTGTAGTTTTTCTTTAGGTCTGCATATATGCATTGACAAAAAGATGACAAAATATTAAAGGCAGGAGTTGCCTCTATGGGACGAAGGGGTGTGGTGATTATGTAAAGGAGAAAAACTGAAAGTAAGTTTTGTCGGACCATGGAGGAAGCAGTGGGGTTTAAAGATTCAGACAAACAGCAGGTGGATAAACAGGTACACAAACATACAGTGTTGCGGTTGAACAAAGATATCTGAAACAGAAGTACAAAGAGATAGAGAAGACAGAGAAGAAGAAAAAAAAATAGAAAGTGGGATGAGACAAAGATAAACACGCTTTGAAGGAGTGAGGCAAACAACAGGTCCTCATCACAACCAAACAGACAAGCAAACGGACAAGTAAACTTACCCATGAAAGAAACCGTGCTCTCTGATTACATCGCTACTCATTTTCTCCAAACGAGGCTAACCCACATGAACACGAGGCTGGCATGAAACTATTCCAGACACGCCCGTAACGGAATCCTCTCCCAACGCACGAGCTCTACAAGTGGAGTGGAACTGGCCGGACGAACAGCCACCAACAGGGTGCACCACCACCAGCAGCAGCATCCGTGATACCTCCCTATCACGCTGACGTCACGAGCCCCGCATGCCGAGAACCTGTCTTTCTCTGGGGAAAACACACTCATATATTTTTTACTCCGGGGAGTAGCTATCATCTATGACGCTTACTCCATGTTGTCTAAACAAATGTTTCGCATTTCTTGCCTGCTGAATCAGTTGTCAATAGACAAAAATACTCCCTGGAAACATTTCAACGGGCAGCTCCGAACAAGCTTTTCGAGTTCCTTCAAGCGAAAGTCGTTTCTCGGTTCCGCTGGTCGAGTTTGTCAGTTCGTGGTCGGCGTTCGTTGAATACAAAGGCGGGATTTAACGGTCATGAAGTGCCGACAGAAGCGTCGCTGTGGAACCCACGTCCTCCCACAAAACACGTGTCGTTAGAAAAGTGCTTGGATAGGAACACGGCTGCACCCTGCGCGTGAAAAATGAGGCGAACAAACAAGAGCTTTGGTGTTGCAGCATGCGGATGTCTTATCGCTGGATGCCAGTCGCTGGATGCTTGCCTGGCTGCTCACAAGACCAACAAACACTTGCTCTGTGCCTCGCCAAACTATCGTCTTACACTGTCGCTTTCACGAGTCCCTCACCTTTCCAAAAATGATAATTGTTTACAGACGATGTAAAAACAAAAAATCAAGTTTTCTATAAATCTCTGGAACTATCAGGACGAGGTCCAATATTTTTTCCGCTTTTTCCTCCACTGCCTCGTGTCTAGTTTTTTCATGAACAGACTTGACACTTGAAAGGGTTTGCTGTTTATCTTAGCAGGGGACAAGGTGAAAGTTCTGGAACAAGAAGAGCGGTGTTTGAACCAAACAAGCACCATGACACAAACCCCTTCTTCTTAGTGCACTGTAGTCATCACCAGTTAGCAGACGTGAGTTCATGTCAGTTCATCCTAAGTTAGGCGAAGGGTTTGAACTCAACACCTTGTAAAAAGAAAGGGAAAACAGAATAATTTGTTTGCAACCATTAGAAGCCCTAAAGTTCCTTGTAGTGAATCCTATGCTTTTCGTATGAATTATTGATAATTACAAAAGTTTGCCATTTGAACACTCAAATAGTCATTATTAGTTTTGGTTCTGTTTTTTTTTCTATAATTTTCTTGGTTTCTGCTAACTTTTGTTTCCTCGTTCTTTTTATTTCGTCCTCTTGGTTATAGAATACTTCAACATTTGAATTCATACATACTCATTAAGATTTCAAATCGGCTATTTTAGGGTCAATTCGTTCCAGATTCGGTTGTACCAGATGTCTCATGTGATTTAAATTGTTTGCAATAAACTCCATTCAAAGCTAATTTCTTCTTTGGCGTGCCTCACACATCCTTTCCCAGATTATAGGAAACTTCCTTCTAATTTTTGTGTACTCCTGCACAGCTGGAGTAAATATCTTCATTTCAGGATGTTATTTCCTTCATCCAATTTGTAGTATCTTTCCTCCCACCTAGTCGGCTTCAGGCAAACAGAAGGGAAACTGCAGCAGATATGGCAATGTTCCAGCGTCACTCCTTGCTTTGAACCTGTGTTGACTCTAGAAGCTCGTATAGAGGAGTGAGTGGTGCGCAGGGTTGAAGCCACAAGCCGTAAATACCATTTCCCACAGACGTGCATCACGTGTCTGAAGGTCTATACTGCAGCAAGTGCAGCCTGGGATGTCCAGCACTTTTGTAGGACCACTGTGTGTGATTATTTGTTTATACCACAAACCACTTACAGCAGTGATGTCTTCTAACACTACAAGCCACACACGCAGTTTTATAAGAGTAAAAGAGCATCATAGTCTTCATTACCTTTCACATTTTTGTCAAATTTTTCTTCGAGAACTGAATGTTTCATTAACGGCCAGTGTCTGGCTTTCGGTGAGGATCGCATCCCATCTTCAAACCGCAGCAGCTCCTCTCTCCCAACACCTAAAAGCCAATGGAGACAACACACGCTAGAAAGTAGTCACTACCTCGTCTTGTCTGAAAGGCTTGCTCCAAGTGAAAACTTTGTTTGGGATATGACAATTCTTTTGCCTGAAAAATGTCGCATAACCGTCGTGTATTTGTCTTTCAGATGAGAATCGTGTGCTGTCGTTGTTTCTTAAGCCCTCGCCACACAGCGCGACCACTCCGCAAAAGGTCAGCGAGTCGATTTGATTGTTGGCGGAGACAACACAGACGCAGCACGGCTGCACGTGGAAACATTCCAAACTCGTGTGTAACGCCCCCCACCAATGGTCCACAGCTCACGAAGCCCTCTACAGCCCACAGTTTTAGTCTCCGGCGCGTGTGCAGGACACGGGGGTTCAAATCCCTTGACTGTTACATCATCTGCTGGCCGCCCATTGACCTGACGTTCGGTACAGGCGCGTGTAAACATTGGCGACCCCTGGTGGCCACCTCCCGCTGCCTTGTTGATGACGTCAGAGTTGGTGCACGGCTGGACCCCATCATCGGCTGTCTAGGAAGAAATCCCGTGACGTCTGTAGGATTCTTCATAGCACCAGTGACGTAACGCTACGACTGCGATGTCAGGAAGTTCGTAGCTTTAACTGTTTTTCTACAAGATTGTTATCTGCCATTGTTCACACGAGGACACAGACGACGATGGAGCAGGACGCTCCCTTGTTGTTCTTCTGATGAACACATGTTGTTGGTGCGAACGGCTACGTTAAGGTCTGCCCCTGAAGTAAATCACTCTTGACTGAAGAGCTACTAGTTCCCCGGATGTGAACGAAGAAGGAGCAGAGATTTCTCCCAACAGGCGAGGTTCGCACGTGCCTTCCTTTTGCTGACGACCGCCTACCACCCCGCTGACTCACATGCTTGACTACTGCAAGAGCGAACATGAGATAGGGGGAAGGGGATGAGAGGAGGAGGAGGGAAGTCTGCGAGTACACATCACCTGGCATCATTGCTGCAGGCAGCACAGACACACATCCGGAGTCTGGGACACGGGGCTTCCCCCTCTATGCCAGCTAAACTTTGGATTCAGCGAGTGAACCGAGTGCCCCTGGGGCTGCACACGCTCTCAGCCACTTCCCTTTAAGAGGAGCAGCGACGGGTGAGGTCAGCTTGGTGCCGACAAAGTAAAGCTCGCCCAGGAGGGCCTCCACATCACTAGGAAAAGGGCCAGGGTACACAGGAGACTGCCAAACAGGTATCCACTGAAACTATTTTCTCCCCTCTAAAGAAAACACTGCACTCTCGCTGTCACAGCTGCTGACAATGATTCTTACATCATCATTCTTTGAGATTTTGTTTCTAAAATATGTATGAATGTATTTGTGTGTGTGTGTGTGCATAACATAATTTTAGACTTCATTGCAACTATGCCATCATTGTTGGGTAAACTTTAGAACTAAATGCTGGAAAACTGTGAACAGCCCTATAATTAATTTTAGCACTCACTTTACAGCTAGCTAATCAGTTTGACTAAAAATATTTTAATTCTGTCGACGAGTTCAAAGTAAAAGTATTGATGAAGTGTTGTGTCTCTTCAGTCTCAGAACAGGTATTGTTTCTACGATCATCTGAAATGTCCTTACATCAGGCAGACCTGTGTTCTGAATCTCAACCTGTGTTAACTCTGACAATATCCCCATTTTTCTCCATTTTTTTAAATCGCGTTGTTAAGTCCGTGTAATCCGCAAACATCGCTCGGCAATTTAGGGACAAAGAGCTGAAACACGTGCACTGCGTGCAAAAGAAAATCTCTAGAAATAACTTTTTTAGCATCTTTTGCACTGGTACTGGCATTTAGGTTTAAAAATTTCCGGCGGTTTGCTTTCTTTGTCTGTTTTCAGAGCTAAATGTGTTCTTAGTGTGAGGAGTTTTCTGACTGTTTGCACAGAGACAACAGTTAGAGACGGCAGGTGGGGGTGCGGTGGTGGTGGTGACGGGGTCGGGGTCGGGACGCTGCACAGACCTTGTTTGAGATTGAAGAAGCATCTTAAACACATGAGTTCATTTAATGTCTTAGGAGAGCTAAGGAAATATTGCTTGCTTTAGCGGTTATGGGCAACTAATGGATCAGTGAGCACAGGTACATGGATCAGATATAGTGATGTGACAACAGCTAGGAATGGGACTAGCATCATTCTCTCTCTTTACTCTCATATATACGTTAGAGAGAGAGAGACGGATATGACTAAGTTCAGACATAATCGAGTACCTCTCAGGATATTAAAGTCGATGTTAAAATTCTTACTAAACAGTTTATATCCCTTAACATCTACGTTTTCAGGCACTGATAATGTCTGATTACCTATCAATGATTTAAAAAACAGACTTTCTCTGCCCCGCTATTTCTCTTTCGCCTTTTTAACTCTCCCCCACCTACATCTCTTATTTTACCGTTTGTTTGTTTGTTTGTTTGTTTGTTGTTGTTGTTGTTTTTTTGTTTTTGTTTTTTTTTTTTGCCACACAATTTTGTTTCTTGGTAATATCTATATTTTCAAAGCGTGACTGATCTATATTTACAACCCTTCTGATCACTCGATTAGCAGCATCTCTGCTTTGCTGTCCCTCAGCTGCAGTCACGTGACGTGCGATGTTTCCCCGCGCATGCTGTTACATTGCCAGGCATTTCGCAGCGGCCACCGAGCACTTTCCTGGCTCCTGCTAGCATCCCCACCACGTACTCACTGCTCTTCCTCGCCAGCTGACCTCAAGCACCGCTTTTTGACCCCAGTCACCCCAGCTTCCGCTTTCCCGAGTCCCAGCGCGTGCACAGACCGTGTGAAGACGGAGTCTGTATGCGTCCATGTCGCTACGGAGTCCGATCTTTGCAATTTCATGCATTTTGTGGGTTAAACTGATTAGTAGGTGAATTGTGCACGTACTTGATGATATGAAATAATCTCTTAACAACAATGACATCGTTTGCAAACCGTCAATCACACATGGCTAGACCTCGATAACTTGTTTTTACAAAGCATGTTGAGACGAAAAACAAAATAGTCTTCGCTGTGGATCCTTCTGGTTAATTTTTACCCAAAAGTCTATTTCACTAGAAGGTAGTTTCTTTTAACCATCATCAATTGTTTTCATTAACATCATCATGGTCTTTTGTAGAGAATTAAGTACAGTAAGAAGAGAGATACCATAGAAAGAAGGTTCTCTGGCTTCCAGCCATCTGGCAGACTAAGTGCAGCTCTAATGGAATTGAATGAAATCGTAAGTCTGTGTGAAAAAGGGAAAGAGTTGTAGGAAGTCCATTGGCGTTCACTGCAAACGGACGTCCTGCTCAGAAGCTGCTCTTGCTGCAGTTTATGTCGGTGTATCAATAGTGCAGAGATGTTGTTAGAAGCTGTGCAGAATATTTGCTGTGGGTCAACAGACAAGACAACATTGTTTGCCCACACCTGACCCCATGAAAGTGAAGTGGGTGTATTTATGCTGGAACAGAAACAAAAACAAGACTGGAAACCGCCTACGGGAACAAAATAAATAAATTTTTAAAAAAAAAAACGAGTTCAACACGAAATTGTGACGCCCTGACTGCGGGGCTGGTGGGGCTCGGCAATGCTCCCGGGACACAAACACACAGTTCGCTGAGCAGGCAACTCCCAGTGGTTTGAAAGACCCTTTCTACTCCTTCCTCGGAAGAAAGTATTTTGTGTGCGGGAATGAAGAGCAATAAAGTGACAGACAAGCCGGTCAGTCCAGACCTGAAAACCCTCGTCAGCAACTTGCAGAACGGCCACAACTTCAACATTTTCTTTTAGTGAGCATCAGTTGGCTGTAGGAAGGTACGGTGGACAAATGTGTACAGTAGGAAGTGAGGTAGTGTAGAAATAGGGAGGCACTGTAGGAAACTAGATACTGTAGGAAGGGAGAAACTATGGAGAAGTGTTGTAAGAGGCAAGGACTGCAAGTCAAGAACGGAGGCATTGGTATTGTAGGGAGGGAGGTATTGTAGTGGGGTAGGTAGAGAGATATATACTGTAGAGGGAGGTACTGTCGGGTTAGACATGTACCTCAGACATGTAGGTACTGTAGGAGAAAAAGGGAATGTTGTACAAAGGAAGGTACTGAGCTTAGTGGTTAGTAATAACTTCGGATCAGAAGCCTGTCGGATCGTGACTAGGCTGTCGCTAAAATAAACTGTCCCATGTCCACCCACCATGTGGTTTCATGATCTGGCAAGGGAGGTAAAGGACTGTGGAAGGTGAGGACTCCGCCTTTCTACTGTCATGATCTAGACATGCTGAACCACTTACAACTCACTGTGAACAGACAAATAGCCCATGGAACACTTTTTAAAATTCTTTGCGGGGATTTCGACCTAAAAGACATCGAAAGATTAAAAACCAAGAGAATTAAGTTTCACATGCAACTGGGGGAACCATTATCTCTATCAACAGATCACTGAGACATTGCAGACCGCAATACGGACCTCACCAATGTAGAGGATGTGGTAAAGTAGGTATATCCGGGTAGATGTTTTCTTCCGCCATACACTCTCCTTTGAAAGGATCTGACTCGTGTCATGACGGATGTCAGATTTATGAGGCTGTCTTTCAAGTAAAAACGTCTTCATCAGTGTCACGAATGTCATGGTAACCTTCCTTGTCTTACTTTTATAAGACTTCCAAAAAAATTGTAATGGGGAGAAACTAAATTTCTTGTTTCTCAGAAGCTTCGTCTTGTAGCCTCCCTTGTATCTATTAGTGTACTGATGCTGTCTTGTTTTGTTTTTCTTTTCTTTTTTTTCTTCTTTTTTTAACAAGTTTATTTCCGCGCAAGAAGGCCGAAGAGGGGTCGGATGCGGGTTGTCAAAGATCCAGGAGGGTAAAGTGAGCTCGTTCTACCAAAATAAAGTATTTAAATTATATATTTTTTGTAAAAACTGTAAATATTTAATTTCGATTGGAAAATTCTACCTGCGGCAAATTTATTTTTCAAAAGTAGTGTACTACACTGGGTTGCTCAGAGACCGCTATGACGTTGATGTCATCCAGTCTCTAGGTCACTGTTGACAGTTGGCGTTCTGTCACCTGGCAGTCTGCGATTCCACCTGTCAAGTGGTGGGCGTTGTGCCGCCAAACGATCTCCTAGGCCGCAGGTAAATTTCATGTTAGCGTGACTTGGCAGGTAAATTTCAATTTCATCGTTAGCATCAAGGTAAACGCTGCCGACATCAGCAGGTGCTTTCTCGCCACACCAGTCGCTGATCCCGCTAATGAGACAACTGATGACATTTGGACAGGTCAGCGCTTTTAGCAATGGCTTGTCAATGGCGGCTCCTTTCTATCTCACCTCTTGCTGTCTGTGTGCACGCACTCCTTTTCTCTCCTCCTCTCTTGCTCTCCTTTCTATCTTTCTCTGTAATGACTTTGTCGACAACCTCTCTTTGCTTCTAAATTAGACCGAAGATATAAATCGCGTGGATAAACAGAACTAAAGAGACTTTGTAACAGGAATGATCAGCCAGGATGTTTACAACGACTTCGTCTATCTTTCGATCTATCGATCTATCTATCCAACTTTCTATCTAAGATTCAGAATAAATCCCAAGAGAATTATTTTCCTTAAAAATGTTTCAAAAATATATAAGTCTATACAGAATGTATGTGTATAATACTTTATACCGTAATTAGAATATATATTCAGACAGACAGGCAGGCAGGCAGGCAGGCCGCAGGCAGGCAGGCAGACAGACAGACAGACAGACAGACAGACAGACAGACAGAAGGTGCATTGAATGTGCACAACTTTGTATAAAGGAATGTACAGTGACATCTCACACATTAATCGAAAAGATGAAGCATGAAAAAGTTAGCCTTGCGGCAAAGCATTAATACAGAAATATTTTTAAAAAATTGTTTACTTGCGGTTGAAAACTCCCACGCCCAAGGGTACAGGCGGCTCATAGCTAATGGCTTTAACATCCACTGTAGGTAAACAGTGAAAATAAACTTCCTAAATTGTTGATGTCTCGAAATAAATCGAATTTTTACGGCAATTTAAGTTGGATTAGACGATATTAGTAGTACCCGACATTAATGAACTGAATCATAATATTTTCTTTCATAGTAAGAAAATACGAAAGAAATAATTGCTGTCAGTCCCGGAAATGACACCACTAAAAGATAAGAGGACAAAATAATTTAGCTTGTCCTGAGCTACCCGTGAATGGAAGCGCGTCACAGAATGTGACATGCAATCATGCGAACCATCGAGTCAGGAGCTAAGCATGAGTATGAACACACATATTACTGAATTAACACCTCGGAGAAACCATCAAACTAACCCAATCATCGAGCGAAAGACCTGAACATAGAAACAGAGCAAACAAACGGTTTGTTTTTCTAACCGTTTGCTCCACTCGCCTAAGAAATGAATGAGGGAAGAAAGGAGCGAGTGAATACAGGAATAAACGAGACTAGACAGATGGTGTAGACAGTCTGAAGCTGTCAGAAAAAGAATGACAAACAGACGACCGACAAGTGGACCCACAGACAACAGAGAAGCGCAAGGACACATCGACAACTGAATAAACTAAATGTTTAGAAGTCAAGCATCGATATGGTGTTGTAGGCAAACAAACAAACGACGAGTAAGCAAACAAGCTTGCCGACAAAAATTAGACGGTGATAACCTGACACAAAACTCTCGTGACCTGTCGCCCGGGGGTCGCAATTACATTATTGCTTGGGGTGTCCACATATTTGTAAAGTCGATCGTCTGCTGTTACTGGAGGATTGCGGAACTTGTCATTCATCAATCAGTCGCTCCTATGCCGGAGACTGAAATCCCCAACATCTGATGTGCTCACTGAGATTATCCAGCTTTTAAACATATATATGTGTGTGTGTGTGCTCGTCTGTCTGTCTGATACCAATCTTGACGACAATGCTGATAGTATCAAAGATGAAATGAAAGACGTACAGGTCTACGCAGCTATTATTCAATCTTTGAAACGCAAAACTTGATCATCAAAACTCACATCAAATTTTTAAAAAAGCGATGATGCACTGAGGGTGAATATTGTAAGACACTCACCTGCCACTGCGTACGACTATGAAAGTTGATCACTGAAAGGATGATGTCAGGTGTGCAGCCGGGTTCTTGTGGGATGCAATGCAGCAGATGGAAGATGTTGAATAAAGGAAAGATGACTGCGTCCGTTATAAAATCGACGGGGTTTTTTAATCTTCACAGACAATGCAAAAATTGTCCTCACCTGGAGTTTTTCTTCTCTCCTCACAAAGAGAGAGTAGAATAGATCAGTCGTGATCCTCTCCTATAATTTTTCGAAATCAGTTGAGTTAAAAGTTCTGTTTCCTTAAGTTCTTCAAGGTCTCTGGTTCACGAGAGGTGTGTCACGTGACAGAATCCAAAATACTGTGTGAGACAAAATAGCATGGAGAGAGCCAAAAGATACTCGGGTCAGGGGTCAACTGCTGCTGGCTCAAGGGACTTCGCACAGACTGTGAAATTTGGTGGCACCGGGTGCTGTGAGTTTGCGTTTGTTGTTACTAGGTAACTCTGTATTGTGGAACTAGCAGACGCCCACTAACTGTGAGGTTTGCCAAACGTTCTGAGATAGATGAACCCGTTTGAGAATATTCCACTTTAAAAACCAAACTCCTTTCACATAATAACCAATGCGCACGAGTCCTTGTCTATTAACTCCACCCTTGTGGATAATAAATGTGGAGAATATACTTTACTACAGAAGCTGGAGCTGGTTCGTGGTTCTCGTTGCAAGGGTTATGTCCCATATGCCGGATGTCCGATCAAATCTTTGCGATCAGTGAATACCGCGCATCCGGAAGGATTTATAGGCAGCTCTGGTAGGTTACAATTCGTAAGACATCACAACACCAACATCTCAAGAAAAATAATCGACAGTAGTCAGTTTTGTCCAATACCGTTCTCTCGGAAGTCAGTCAGGATGCTCAAAGTTCTAACAGGTGAGGTTGACGATAACGATGAGAGCATCGATGGCTTGACGGAGAGTGGGACTATACAGACAGTTGACGGCTGCCGACGCACAAGCTACGACAGCAACAGCAGCAGCAACGGCACAAATTTCCCGGCGCTGCAGTGCGGCGGCTGGCAAGAGACTACGTGCCGTACCTGACGCTCGAGCACGTAGATGTGACGTAGTCATCGGCGCGAGACCTTTCCCAAGGCTGGCAAGGATGGGCATCACGCTCTCACGGAGGGCAGATCGACGCGGGTTTGTTTTCAGGGCGGGAGAAAGGGAGGAGAGAACGATCATGGCGGAGGCTGGGAGGGTGAAAGAAAGTGGGAGGAGGCAGTTGGGGGGACAGTTGTTATGGCTGATGGAATGAGAAGTAGGGACCAAGCAAACGAAGACGCAAGAGATGTGAGGGGGTGGGGTAGGGTTTAGGGTCAGGGGAAGATGATGAAGGGAGGGTTGGCGCTTCAGAAGGAGCCTGGGATTGATACGGCGGACAGTTGGAGCAGGGGAAGAGGTGGTAAGAAAGTGATCTACATGCGAAGCGACAGACGCACTAGTGTCATGGAGTGACAAAGGTTTGAACTTCAGGCGCGAAGTGCGTGCAAACGACTCCACGGCCCAACTTGTCAGAGGTAGGGGGTGATGTAAGGGGGTGGAGGATGTGGGGAATGATTTTGGTGAAAGTGAGAGGGGAAGGGGGAATGTTGCGATGCTCGTCAATCGAAAGGCAGTCGGTCAAAGCGCGTGGAGGGATGAGGTAGTCTTCTCAGATTCTTCTATTTGCTGATCTGCAGGAACTGACTCCCCGTTGAAACACTTCTGCCTCCCGAGGGACCTCCAGGCAGCTCCCCCACCTCCTTGTTGACAGCTGACGACACCTTCAAGAGTCGAGATCACCTTTACATCCGACTTTGCGATCAGTGTGCTAAATAACACCAGCGTTTGCGACTTTTGAGTCGGCCGAGGTAAGTATACAAGTAATTACATTTTCCAATTTAAAATTTTCATTGTGTATCTTCTTTTTCAATCGTGCCATGTTGGCAGCAATAGCTCCTCCATTTTAGATGCACAGGAGACTGGATTTATGCAGTAACGTATTAATTTTTCTGCGGATGCGCTTCGGTGATAAAACTGGAAGGTAGACTATTAACTGACAACGGAGGATGAGGAGGTGGCGGGGGTGGGGGTAAGTACTGGGGGAGAGAGGCAGACGTATATGTAAAAACAGAATGCAAAATAGCCTCGTCATCTTTTCGCTTACTGTGGCTTCCTCACCGCTGTTTCGTCAGGCCGTCGTCCATAAAGTGTCACGGCAATAGAAGATAGACCGATGACTCCGCCCACCCCGCCTTCTACCTCTCCCACTTTGTTGCCCCACCCCCTCTCCCATACCGATGCCCCCTCCAACCTACCCACCTCCGTCTAACCTGCCAAACTCTGACGTGAACTTGAAATAAAATGCAGTTTTTGGAGATTTCATCAAGTGTTATCGGGTACTCAAAGCCTCTTCGACGCGTGCAAACCACCTCAGGCGTTAACAAACTCCCTTTCTTTTGATCCTTGCTCCAAACAAAGTTTCACAGCAGCAAGTGGCTGGTATGAAAGGGATTTAGCAGCTGCTAATTTTAATACCAAACTTTATTTTTTTTCCAATGTGCAGGGCTTAGTGTATTAATTTTATTGATATCATGGTAGGATGCAAAGGAGTATAAGACAGTTGAGAAGATTCACAGATGAATCAAAGGGGGAAAAGTTGATGATATCGCCGACATCCATTTGTGCATATTTATTTAAATCTACACACACTGTGTAGGTGTTCTTTGCGCCTTTTTAGCTAGTGACCTCTGACCTTGCATGACGACATCTAGAAAAATGGTGCAGAGTAGGCACAAAAAAGAAAGAAAGGAGGAGGACTCCTCCGCGAGCCAAAGGAACGGGGACCGTGAAGTTGTCAGACACATAATCTAAATGCCAGGTGTGTTTGTTGGGCAGCGATTCTCGTCAGACATCATGGGAAGCACCTGGCAGGTTGGCGGGCTGACGTGATTCTCAACACGCACATCATGTGAGCACAGCTACCCGATGTTAATGTACATTGTACTTCCAGTTTGGAAAGGTTTGCAGTTAGCCAGGTTGACTTGCCTTTGTCTGGTGTATGCAAACGTCTGCATCATTGAGTCTGAGCATCAGAGACCAGACACCACCTCGTATTTCCAACAATTAAAGCCAAGGAACAAGTCACCCTAAGCGGGTTTTAACGGTATCAGGGATTATTTAAATATAAAAGATTTCAAATTATAATTTATTCCTTGTTAGTCCTCGAGGAGCATAGCACCGCAACAAATTATATATATAAATAAAACACACTTGCAACATTTCGGCACATTCCAGTCTTCCAGGGAAACGGGAGCGCTACTGGATGTGTACAGGGCCGCCGAGAGCCAGCCCGGGCCCCGGGACAGACGACCTCTCCGGGCCCCTTGTACTTGTAATCGTAAATTATTTTCCCAGTGTATAATGTAAGGGAGAAGAAGAAAAAAAAGATCCACTGACCAAGGCCGGGCCCCCTTGACAGCCGCGGGCCCGGGTACACCAGACCCCCCTGTCCCCCCCTCTCGTCAGGCCTGAATGTGTAGACATAGCTTCCGGACGACACTACCAAAATATTTGGTGGGAATCGTAATACGAAGGGTGTGGTATCACAACATGTCATCAAAATGACAGGACCTTGACTGCAACCTTTTTTTTTTAATTAATTGCATTTAAGTAGTTAGTGCAAACTTGTTTCCTAAACGAATAACGAGCGGACAAGAATTCAATGATATAAAACTGAAAACGAGAAATAACGGATAGCAAGAAGGAGGAAGACAAATGACCGAGAACATTTGAAATTACTAATTCGCCGACAAGGCCCTAACATACAGACAGACACTTTGCAATTTGTCAATAATTTATGTGACAGATAAAGTGCTTGCTTACAGATATCGGTCATCACGGGCATACAAGTGTCAATCTGAGCTTCGAGGAACAATTTAAGGAATAATATGACAGGCACGTCCACACTTCAAGGTGCAAAAACATGCCAACTCCTAAAATCAAAACTGAATCGGTCATTTACATAATAAAAACAATATTTTTATTACCCGCAGTCAAGAGATCCCTAATGCAGACAGAGGTGATTGTTCTATACATTATCATTCTAACTTCGCAAAGATGGAGCAGATTATTTTTGTTGCTCTTGGACCTATATAATCATGTTCTGAATGAAGTCTTCCTGTGCCAAAAACAAGCAGTGATGATGACAGTTTTGCATTTTTCATTGAAGTGTTATTTAAAGGCTAAATAGAGGGCAAACAATTATTAAATGAGTGAGTAATTTACTAGAAGATAACAATTCCCTAAATTGCAATGTATTCTTTTCCCGATGTACAAGATTTTGGACATTGCTTTTGAACAAATCCTCAGGTGGATATACAAAAAGCAATGATCTTTTTCTCGAGGCATGGCAAAAGAATGCTGGCTGTGAGTGTATGTGCATGTTAGTATATACCTGAAGCTTTCTCTAACCATGCCTTCAGTGACTGCACAGTAGTTAGAATATATGTCCATCCTCACGTGCTTTTCTCATTTTGAAAAAATCGGAAAGTATTTCTGTAACAAACTGATGAGAATGCTGTTAACGTGTGAGAGGCTTTAAGCTTCATTTCACATGTTACTCACGTAAGGCTTTAAACATCCGTATTTACATCGCCAGATATTTATAGCTATCGTGCATGAGGCGAGGATGCGCGCATTTGTTTTTAACACGATGTCTTTATGGGAGGATCGCTGTGAAAGCAAAGTGACAATCAGAGCAAAACTTGTGCATGGGCCTCTCGCGCATGTGCAGAAGCTCACGCAGGCAATGCTTGGGGTCTTACCCCCCACGACCCCATCCCACTCCCCTCACGGCCCAACCAACGTCCAGCTTTACCTGTCCCCTTCCCCCCAGTGACGTTTCATCCGTGTCACCTTTGTCCCCCTGTACAGCACACCCCGCTTCTACTCCCCACAACCCCTCACACGCGCCGCTGGGTGTCGGACACTGACTGCCATGGGTACCGAACCCTCTCCAGTTAATTAGACATTGGAGGATCAAAAAAAAAAAAAAGCATTACATAGTGTAAGCCGTCTTCATCATTAAAACAGCCAAGCTGAAACTTTATCTTTCATTAAGTCATGACCGTCAAGGTGCACAGTATTTAGAAGCGACTCAAGAAAAGAAGACTTATCATCTATATTATCTGTATTATTTGTAACAGCAGTCACCGTAACATACTGGGTAAATATTATCCATCACGACGGTGGATTTATCTTTCTTTGCCAGGAGCTGATAAAATGGATAAATAACAAATTAGTTTACTAGAGGGAGAACTAACAAACATGAGCGCTAGTGTCAATGTGCGAGGTTCAAGTATTTGCTCAGGTCGAGTGGTGGCCATTAAGGGGAATTAATCGCCATGTAATTACGTCACGACCAAGACGGAAGTGAGGTGTCATGGGAGCGCCGCATGGTTAGACAGTTGTTGTGACTGATCGATATCAACCGTTTAAGTGGAACATTATCGAATGGTGAGGAAGAGAGAGAGAGAGAGGGAGGGGAGGAGGGTACACTAAGATATGATTGGCTTGCGATGACGAGAAGGAAATGCTGACGTTGCCTCGGGGGAGAGGGTAGACAACTCTAGACCGACGTCATGACTTCAGGGCGTTAATTGTCGTTTGTCAGTCTCGAGACTCTACGGGTGCAGCTCAAAGGTCGAGGTAGGGATCGAGCGACTACCGGGTGCCTGTCTGGGGTATGTCAAACCAACGATTGAAAAAAAAATTGTAGTGTTTTCTTCCTTGTGTAGGGATTGCAGATAAAAACACTACATGATAAAAGAAGTTTGATCAACACTGTATTTATGATGAGCATTAGCAAGCACCTCTCACATCACCACTGATAGTACCACCGCGTCACACGTTTAACTGTTATCTTCCCCGGTGTGTCAATACACAAGTTATTTGTCCAGCCACAATCTGTCGTTTGGTCCTAATTATATTGGGTTAATCTTAGTTTTGGCTTAGGACGACTCTTCAACATCCTTCAGAATTAAGAAAGATAAATCTTTGTAGTTTCATCCAACCACGGTTGTCTTTTCTTTCTTATACAATATTAGCAGTTTCACTTTTCTACTACCATCTGAAAACTAACAAAAAGAACAAAATTAAAAGAAAATAAAGAAATCTATGACACGACACGTGATTTACTTTTATTTTATCAGTGCAACATGCAGTTCTCACAATGCACGAAAATGTGCAATTTAAAGTTATATGAGGGTTGTCTCCCTTGATCCACATACATCACTAGGTTCACCAACCCCTCCATACACTCAGTATGTGGTAAGTAGAACACTCCAATCACGCAGTTCACTCACACGAAACGGTGTTGCAGGGTCAAAGGTGGGGAAGGGGGATATGGGTTGATGTCCGTGGAGGCAGGAGGGATGTAAGCCAAAGTTGGGGGATTCAGCTACTGCATCAAAAATTGCTACTGGGCTTTGTTGGCAAAAAAAAAGAGAGAAAAAAAAAACCACATTCCGAACAGGATCTTGCACATCAGGTTGAAAAATGTGAGAGGACAAGGAGAAGTCCAGAGACAAGCGATACACCCACGCCATTCGTGCTGACGTCGGTGAATGTAAGCGGCGACTGCGCCGACAATACACACGGGGGTGACTGAGGATGAGGGTGGGGGAGGGTGGATGTTACGAGGAAGACACGGAAGCACGTGGCTGAATTAATAGAAGATCTATGATTAATGTGACAACCGCAGATAAGTATTTTAATTAAAAAAAATAATCCTGTTTTCTTTACTGTATAACAGCGGCAAAAACCTCAGATAAATCCTTTAAAGCTTCCACACACACACACCCATCTTAGATAAGTATTAAATTTTATTATAATCTCTTTTTCTCTGACCCAGCCTTTTCTAGGTAACGTTGTTGTGGGTTTCCCCAGACTTGTTTCCCGAGAGAGCACATCACTGTTCCTTGTATCTCTAACAAAGGATTTCTCCATGTTTCTCTTTGTTTACTTTATGCTTCTTTTCCAGGAAGAAACTTTGATTTTTGTTCATATAACGTCTTTATTTCCCAAGGAATATGGGCTTTGTTTGAAGCTTTTCCAAGTTCATGTCTATGGTGATAAAAGAAGCAAATGTACATCGACAAAGCCCTTTAGCACGCGTGGGTCACGTGGACAGGGGCACGTGTGGGAAGAACCGTGCCATGCGCGGATGGGAGGAGAAACTGTGAGTGGAGTGTGCTCGAAATGAAGATGAATCGAATGACAAAGGGATGAAGATGCCGCTTTAGACGCCTTTACACTCGGGTCATGTTTACTCATCGTGGGCTACTTGTATAAAGGAGACATTTTTAAAAAGAAAAAGCTGCTATAGTAGTTTATTCTCTCTAGCTCTGCTTCTCTCACTCCTTTGTGTTACAGGCAATTAAGCGGCGAGCGAGCGCTGGTTTACCTCATAACTTTCAATTATGATTTTGTCCCCTCGGCGAAGAGTGTTTGATTTCCGCAAGTCTGTTTTTTTCAGTCTCGGTTTTAATTACGTATTTATTTATGGCCATGAATCACACACACGCGCGCGCACTAACGCACATACAGATGCAGACTTACTCTCATTCTTATGTACACGTATTAAAGACAGGCTGAAAGTTCATTGAGAGAAAATTAAGGACATGGTTGAAGGCGAAGAAAAGAAGTGGTTTGAAATAAATATAGTGCAAAATATAATAAATCAATGAACAGATGGAAGAAGCGAAAGAAAGAGAGAAGGAGGAATTTGCTGGCTCTATGTTGTTGCCTCTAGAAACATACTTTGTCGGACACTTTATTGCTCCCCAACCCACCCCGTTACCCGAGACGTAGTTTGAACTGTCAAGGTCACGAATTCCTGAGATCTGGGGGAGGAGGAAGGGAGGAAGGGAGGAAGTGGTGTGTTTGACCCGGGATATGCACCCGACTACCAAAAATGTGCGTCGGTGCCGGCTGTGTTTCGCAAACACCAGAAAAACATTTTTAACATCACGGAGATCTTTTCTCGCAAACATATCAGGACGTGTGACAATCCCCCTGTCAATCATCAACTGTGTTTACATGGTCAGCCGAAACTAAAAGTCCCAAACTATTTCATAGAAAGAAACACGTGATAAATAGGATTTTAAAAATTGTCATGTCACTGCCGTTGTTGTTTTGTGTTTATTTTTGAAGCTTTGTTTTGTTCTGCTTTGTGATTATTTTTTATGTCTTCTCTTTCTAGGTTCAAGTAGGAGCAAAATTGTTTAAGCTCAAGAACATCTCAATGCATATTGGGTGTGTTTGTGTGTGTGTGTGTGTGTGTGTGTGCGTCCGCGCAAATTTTGCTTTGAGGTGACAAAATGTCAAGATCTTATTCAGTGCCATTGCTCAGCCATTGTGCAGGTTAATTAATTTTCCTAAGTCTAAGCATACAAACGAAGTGTGTACATCTATGCACACGCATACACATCTGTACACACACACGCGCGCGCGCACGCACACACAAAACTTTTTACATTTACATTCACTCACTTACCTACCCTTTACGAGGCTTTTCTGTGAGCATACATTCACACACACACATACCTGTGCAGACAAGGAGCACTCAAGCCCCGGAATTTAAATAAACCACAAACCGCTTCAAGCAGGTGTAAAGTACAAAGACAAAGAGGGTGAGGGAAGAGGAAATGTCGAAATTCCTAGTCCTTCAATCGCTGGCTGAATGACAAGGACATAAATACTTTGAAATATTTATAACTTTTATATGATAATGGTGGGGTCGTCCCAGTTGGCAGGAAGTAGGCCGTGACATCTTTCACATTAAAGTACTTTTATGACACAAGACACTTTTGCAATGACATCTTGAACACAGTCTGATTATATTAGTCTTGTGACAATCTGACTATCGTAGTGACTATGGAGTGACTGAATGCCACGTGTATATTCTCTACACATTTTCTAGCTGAATTTTCCTAATTAATTTTATCACTATTGTTAATCTCTCCTTAGCTGGCATTGCTAAAGGTTCAGCTCAGAAGTATGAAGTCACTGTGATTTTCATCCGTATGATAATAAGTGAGTAAGATTTCTTGGAAACCGAAAAGACTCACAGGAGGAAATCGGGATTTCGAACATCCGGGTAAACGTGTTCGCTAAGTATACGCTCTGTGTCAGAGTTTACTTGTCTAGACTTGGACTGCAGAGTTGTCTTCGCTTCTAACAAATGTGACATACAAGAAAGGTTTTGGGGAGACAAGGATGAATAGAAAGCAAAAGTAGAAAAACTAAGAGATAATCAGCGAGGACGGGAATGCAGACGAGAAAAGTTGTAGTTGACAGCTTGTTAGACTCTGTGCATACCTGCATATGCTCGTGTGTGCGTGGTGGGTGTGTTTGTGTATGTGCGTGGTGGGTGTGTTTGTGTGTATGTGTCTATCTGTGCGTGCGTGTGCTTGCGGCGAGAGAGGTGAGCGAGGCGGTTACTGGACTGTCCGGGGAAAAGCGAATGACAGGGTATAGCAAAGCGCAGTAGACCTCAAACTGTGATGTTCATGAATATTTATAAATATTTTAAAATTTATTAAATCGGCGCTCTCTTAGAGTGAAACATAACCACCTTCTCCCATTCCTGATAGTCGACATGGCCAACAAATATTTTGTAATCGCAGAATGGAAGAAAAAAAATATACCATGCTGCAATACATTCGAAAAAAAGGACACATAATGGAAGACATAAATGAGACCTGAATGAGAAATGAATGAGAAATAATTTTTAAAAAGAAGGAAAAAAGAAGCAAGAAAGAGTAAGAGATAAATGGATTGAGAAGGATGACGAAGTCAGGAAGAAAAAAGAAGGAAATAAGTAATTAAAATAAAAGAAAGAGGAAAAAAAAGGAAGCAAACAAGGAAAGAAAGAAGTAGCGCAAATTGAATTTTGTTTTAAATTTTAAAGTGAAATAGAAAGGAGAAAAGTGGTGAATGATAAAGGGTAAATAAAGAAAGCGAGAGGGACAAAAGGAGCAAATAAACAAAATAAACATACCTCTCGTCATCTTCTGATGATTTTGGATGGCTACCGAGATGTGAGTTGTTGTGCATTTTTTTTAAGTCTGTGATCTTTCTGTCTTCTCCTGATGATTCACCCTGCTACCAGTCTTCTTAAGTCGCGTTCTGGACCCTGGTTTGCAGACCCTACGTTTTATGTTAGGAGTGATAACAGTTCCTGAAACAGGATGGAAAAGCCCCAACTTTGACCGCCAGGGTCCACGAGATCAACACTAGCCCCAGCGATCTGATTGGCTGCTGTGGGCGGCCATGTTAACGAGCACTCCATAAGGATCCTGCTACAGTCAATCCGTGATAAGCCAGCCCACTTCGTCAAACCTTCGTGACGACAGCCTGATAGTAGTGGCTCCGCCTCTTCGTCACAGCCGGGATCTTTAATTTTGTGGTCGAGTACTGTAAGGCGTTCCTTTCCGTTATACAAACGATAGTTCTCATGACGTAAGTGTTAGGTGTACGCAAATGAAAGTTAGCTCTCATTACGTGAATGTTACGTGATACAGTTGAAGGTAATGTGCCATGACATGAGTGTTAGTGCTTTTTTCTACCTAGCTTATGGACTAGTGGAGCATCTAAACAAGGCAGTGCTGTCTTGGTAGAGGTGTCGATGACGAGGGTGACGATAACCAACAAAATGGTTTGTGTTGGTGTTATTTTGTAGCAGTTGTTAGTCCTGTTACGTAGGACTGGTAGATTGTCCATTTGATAATTTGCCAACACATCAATTCCACCAGGTGTGCAAGAATGTTTGTCACACTTTGACACTGTGTATTTGGTGTGTTTGGCAATAGATCAGTGTTATATTTCGAGAATGTCTACTTTATCGACAATATTATATTTTGACAGAATTTAGGAAGAAAAGAGGATGGGAAAGAGGACAGACAGTGATAAGAGTTATTTCCCCGTTGACGATATCCAGGAGTGTTGAGACTAATCTAGGGAACAAGTTGTATCCCCGGTACTGTGCCATTCCCCGTTTATGTCAGCCCTGGTGCAGCTGTTGCTTTTCACTTTTCTAGGACTAGTAAGTACAATTTCTGGACTCTTGGACTAGAATTTACAGTTTCTAGATTGATACTAACCAAGCAAGCTGCCAAAGATTTTTCGCTCGTTCCTTAACTTTCTTTCTTTCTTAATTTCTTTCTTTGCTTTTTTCTTTGTTTGTTTGTTTCTTTGTGTCCAAGTATTTATTCTGTTATATTTCCACTTGACATCATTAGTCATCCGTCGTCGTTCGAATCACACATAGCTACGTCGTTCTAATACGCAGGTGAAGGCCAATACCTTCATAGTAATAAAATTTACATTTATTTTTGTAACACTGGCGTTTGTAGAAGGCTATAAGACTTAAATAAATGGCTATGCAAGATTTTGAACAACAATTAACAAACAAACAAGTATAAAAGATGTTTAGATACATTGCTGAACGCGGTGCATAGCTGCACCCTTTAATTGCAATCAGTGGACAGACCACTAGATCCGTAAAACAAGACATATGGTGACAGGCAGATGTCTGATGGTTTGTTGTGAACAATTACACAGAAAGCAGTAATTTATTTATTCGTAATACTAGGTACCTACAGGTCCTTATAACACTGGAAATAAAGTTTCATAGGGAATTTTTGTAATAATTAAGCGTCTCTGAAGTTTATTGAGTAAACAAAAATACAAGGCTTAGAAGAAAAACAGGAGCAAAGAAAGTTAAAAAAATTATGAAAAACAACACAAAAATAACAAAAGCAGTATACGGATGTATTTTTGTCGTGACTCCTCTTCCTGGTGACTAGCAAGGTCCCACGAGAGCCGCTGTGTCAGAAAGACCCAGGGACCGAGCCTCTCCTTCACATGCCTCTTAACACTGAGCACAGAGACGACGACAGCAATGTTGACAGTTTTCTTTGTTGCGGCCAGTCAGGGTCACTTTGATTTACTCACAGACAACATGCAGCTCGCTCTTCCTGGTTCGTCACCCGGCCTCCCCTCTGGGATCGTGAGGTGCTGGTCGGTAGGAACTCTCGTCTTGACGGGTTTACAGTAGCCTGGTGATTAATGCTACAACTCCGGCGTGGACATCGCACATAAGTAGATACGTCAGCAGCTGCAAGTTCATGGCGTAACCTTTATCTTGACACCTGCGTTTGCTCAACCATTTAAATAAATTAAATGTAGACTTATAAATTAGGAATCGATTGTGCATTCCGACTTTTTTGGTTCGTTGCTGAGATTTTGGGAGAGATTGGGTTTTCATGCTGAGCTAGCAACTAAGGTTCTGTTAGGTTCCACATGCAGAGAAAAAACATTGTGCGCGAGAAGAGATTCAAACCCAGAGCACCAGACCCTCCCTGTGCTGATGCAAGCACTAAACCGCTGCTTCACCGTATGGCGCTCTGTATGGGAGACAATACAATGGACATGGGTGTTACTCCAACTGTAGTTTTGTCTTTTGATTGTATGTTTGTATGTATGTATGGGTGGGTGCTTTCAATGTTTTCAATCTCGTCTGAATTTATCTTTGGTTTCTTTTCGTCGTGTTTGCTGTTCGACGGCTGAACGTGTCGCTGAAATGACAGCATTAATTTAATGCTTGGAAAGTACAGTCATTATCTTTTAAACATCACTTATCAATAACCTGCTTACAGAATGATCAGTTGAGCTATATGACCATTGGTTTCAACGATTTGTAGTTTTTCAGATGTGTTCAAGACTATTGCAAAAGTGCAAAGGCTAAAATGATTATCCGTGCAATTTATCCAGTTGAAAAAAGAATCTCACCCGCAAAACAGAGTTCTGTTTTTAATCTGTATTCATTGTGAAAACATCTTCAGCTTCTCACATCAGTGTCAAAAACACTGTACGTTGGTCGAAATTAGAAAGGAGACGGTTGGTGTCATTTTAAACCCAATCTATCGCAGGCCAGGAAACAAAAGTATGTAAGAAACCACTTACTAAAGTATTATTATGTTATCTCAGAGCCTCCTTTACAGTCCTGCGTCAAGGGGCATAATCTTCTTTGGATCGTATGGTCTTTGAAGTCAAGCACTTCCTTCTTGTTCTCGCACACGATATACATAAAGAAACATTTTGATAAAATCCTTCTTGAATTTTGTAGAGGTGTGTTTATACAGTGGGTAGCACGGTAGATTGTGGATGTAAGTCAGTTTAGTACTTGTTAAACTTAAGATTATTCAGAATAAAATTGAATGTCAGAGATATGCCAGCAGATTTTACTCTTTTACTAGGTAAAGGATTTTTATATGCTTGTTATAATTCATTCCGTTTTGTTTCAATGAGAAGTTCAACAGAGCAACACACTAAGCTAAAGAGATAGTTCATCATCAATCTATAAGTAGAAAAAAAATTGTTCCATTCCCTGTCCTTAGACATTAAAGCTCAGACTCAGTAGGGTTGTCTCGAAACAACTAAGAAATAAAGAACTTTATTAATTGTTGTATTAGGTGTGAATCATAGTAATCTCGTTGACTCTGTACACTTTCAAATACGTCTTAATTACATTAACTTCATTACATTTACTAATGATTCGTAGCTGTTAGTAACAGTTTTACAGTTTTTAATCTTTGCAGAAAGATTATTTTGAAATTTTTATTATTGTTTTCGTTGTTGTTTCGGATTTCCCGTAAAACAAAAATAGTAAGATTCCATTCTCCTGACATAAGACGTTGATGATGCTTGACTCTGTTTATAGACTATAAACATAGTGCAGTTGGTAAGTACAGTTGTGTTTTAACTGTGGTGTTGCAAGCCTTGTTTACCACCATTGTTTAATGATCCGGTCTGTTCGTGACACATATACAATGGCTGGCTTGGCTAAGGGCCACATCAGATACCCATACCCACGTTTTCTGATACCCATACTTAATACGAGAGGCACGAACACACTCACAAATTTATATTAACGTGAATTTTAAAGGAACCTGACAGCTGTTTGAGTGTGACTGACGTGCAGCGCTGCACGTGGCGACTGTTTGATGACCCTTGTTGTGCAGCTGGGTAGCACACCCGGACGTCCGTGACCTGCAGAGGTCAAAGAGATGACGGATTGTAAATTTAGATGTAGCTAACCAGAAGGTCGAATGTCACTGCGAGAGTCTATAGCATCCTGTGTATTGTAACATACACGATGCACTGCTTATACCTATCGAATTGATAGAGCACGCAAGTGCGTGTGCATGTGTGAGTGTGTGTGTGGGAGGGTAGGTATGCAAAAACCCATAGGTATGGCTTTTAGCAGGAGTATAGGTAACCACTAACCACTTAGTGTTTATTTTTTTTAACATATTACTTTTGTACGTACAACATGAACCCGTGTTCACAAAGACTGCAAACGATCGTGTGCAGGTTATGTGTGTGGGTGAATGCATGCAAGGTTATAGCTACCCTCATATATGTTGCAAAATATTGCTACCTACAAAGGAAAAAATTTACAGTGGGTATGCAGTAATTTGAAAGAAAAAGTCGCACATTTTCACACTTGTTCTACGAGTGTTTTCATCCCTCCAGAATCGCGGGTAGGAGGGATGAGTAAATATAGGTCAATCTCTCTTATTCCTTTTTTTTCTAAAGATCTTCTGTTCCTTAATGTGAGCGATTTCTCAAAAATGGTGTTTGCTTCTGTTCCCGGATTCTAGCCTGCCCTTCCTGCTCTGAACTTTATTCTGCTAATACCCTTATGTTTATAGAGGTTCATTGGAGTTATAGTTGACAGGCTTGACTTCAGATCACCATTTTGTTAGCTGGTTCTAGATTTATCTCACGGAATTAGCAACAGAGGCTAGACCACTGTTCAGCCATGCATGCCGGTGGCACATCTTCCCCTCCTCCCACCAATACACGAAGGGAAGTGTATACCTAACAAAGTAGGATTTCGTGCTTTTGTACATGTCTAATGAACTCGTGGATGACGCCACGGATGTATAAGTGAAAGGAAATACTTGGTAGTGACTGGCTGTCTTCATACATATACCCATGTACTAGGATGTTCTGGTCGAGTAGCTGAGCATTCCTAGAGTTGTCAATAGCTGTTACCAGTCACATACACCCTGTTATCATCAAGCGGCATCTCGAGCGAAATGTTCTGTGTGCGACGAAAGATTGAATTCTCTGCCCTTGGAAAATAATAACACACCCGCAGGCAAACCCTTTGTTCCGTGTATATCTATATATTGTCTCCACCTCCGACTCAGCCTTCTTTTCTCATTTTCAAGCAGGAAGCAGTCGCAATGGTGAACTAAAACCCTGCCGATTGGCTGCTTGCACACGTACCCGGATAAACAACAGTCGCGGCGAACCTAGAAATGATGATAACAATAAGTATTTTACAACCGTCCGAGAAGTCACAGCTATTCCATGTTTCTGGGTTTCCTGAGATTAATACGGTTATATATCTAGATCTCGGTTTTCTAACCCTACTTGACCAGTTTTATCCATAAAAAATCCGTTTTCATGGCAGAAAGAAAGTTCTAATAGCGACAGATGAGCTTGCTTGCTATTATTGTTGCTTTTGTTTTTCTGTTTTACGATGATAGGAAACGTAATGCGTGGCTAAATATTACCTTACATACTTTTGTTTGTTTGTCTTGTGGCAAAGATTACCGTGATAATCGAGCTTACAAACAGTTTATTTGTCATTGCTCATAGCACTATCTGTCTACAGTGGGATGTTTCACGTACTCCTGGTCTGCCAGAGACAAGCTTTGTTTACTACAGCAACCTCATTTGTTTTACATGTCTCACATTTTATTGCTCAGTGGGGTATGCCTTGTTTTATCCTTCAGTATAACAAGAACTTCATTTCATGCTTTTGTTCTTGGTATTGCTGTGTGATTTCCGGCCTCGGTTGTTATTTTTTTTTTAAGTCGACAGTGTCTTATGTTTGTTCGCTATGTAGAAGAAGTTACTTGTTGCTTTACGATAATTTTATTATACATTAATTGTACATCACAGTTACTGTTCTACACGAGAAGCCTGTAATGTAACAGGGATGCTGTTGTGAAGACTACTCTTAGTGTTTGCTGCTTGTTGTGCATGATATTTACAGAAGGTCGAACTGAAGGCAATAATGAGTAGTCATCAGTTATCAGCGCCGTCGTCTGATGTCAGCAGTAATGCTCAAAATCTGTTCATTCAGCCTTCCATCCTTCGACCTTCATCTCATAACAACTCACATCTACTGATTAGATAAAAGGAACCAATATCCAAGTTTTTTTTGTTTTAAAAAAAAAACACTTTATTACTGGGGTAAATGAACGGAGCATCACCTTGGGTAAACATGTACCCGACTTGCTATGAGTTATTCCGCAAGAAATTGGCGGTAACGATGGTAGTCCCATTGATAGAAGCACTTTGATTTCTCAGAAACAAATGTCTGCAAAGTCTTACAAAAGTCAGGAGAAAGTCAACAGTAGGAGATGTTAAAGTGCTTCGACGTGCAGTGCCTTCAGCTGGCAGAGATGCTACTTTAGCTTAAACTAACTGGACATCCTAATCGCATTCTAGGAACGGTTGGGGTTCTGTATGTCTGCACGAGGGCTCGCACGAGTCTCACCACGCATACAACAAAATACACACACACATGCAAAACCACTCATTCCAGGCAAGATTGCATTTTTGAGAAAAATACGTATTTTACATTTAAATTTGCAACATCAGCGTAAGAACTCCATGGCTCGAACTTAATTTCTTCTAACTGGTTTGAAAGGACGGTGCGAGTGTAAAAAGCTGCTGTGTGTCCCCGTTACGTGACAGGTGTTCTGCTACGTCGACCGCGTGAGAAAAATGAAAACAATAATCTTTACAATATGGAAGAAAAGACTTCTAAAAACGTTTCAAATACCTTTTACATTAAATTGCAAAACAAGCTCTCTACTGTTAGTAATATTTAAGTATGTATGCACATCCTGTTTGCTAAACATTAATTGTGCGCAGTGAATTTAATTATCTCTTTCAGCTTTTCTGTTTGTGTCTCTTAAAGGTTGTTGTTTCGAAGAGGTGATATAGCCAAAGTAAGAAGTTATTTCAAGAGACCGACGGTTATTGTGTTGCTGCTTTTGAGGGTTAGGGGTATAGTAAAGGCTGTGACGGCGGTAATAAGTATTAAACCCATTCCACAACAAAACCGAATAGTATTCAGGGACAGAACATGAATTGGTCAAGAAACACAGATAGGTCACTGTCCTCATCTACGAACTCGCCAACGGCATTCTTTGGCTGTAACGCATACAAATAAGTCTTATGAGTTAATATAAGTTATGGATTTTGGATTCCTGGATATCAGGTAATTATCTTATTTGCTTTATTCTCTAATCCTCTTATCTATGTAGAGCTTAACATAAGAGACACAAAGAGAATCGCGTTAAAAATCAAATAGTGCAGTGTGGGTCTCGTATTGTCTCGTTTCCCAGTGGTGTCCTGTGTCTGACGTCGTGTATGCGTCATTTGTTCCACGTCACTTGAAGCAGAAAAAAGACGTCATACATAAGAGAAAAGTTTCTCTCTGATGACCGAGTGAGCGGGAAAACACGGTCTTCGTCCGCCATCTTCTTTATGACTCTCTCAGTGACAGTCCTCTAAACTTGCGTCTTCGATTCGATTCACTTACAAATCTCTTCTTCCTCATCGTCATCTGCGGGGGCTCGTCGAGCGTTGTGTGTGTGTAACACGTCGTGCGTATGCAAGGTAAGTGTACGTTCGTCTTATTACATGCAGACTCCATGCGAATACCATGTGTGCCAAGCTTAAATTCTGAGTGATGATTATATGAGTACATGTTTAGCAAGTTTGCATCATCAATGATGATCATCGGTGATGTATTTTGTTTGTTTGATTGATTTTTGTCGTCAATGCTACAGCCAATCCCAGCAGCAAATGTTTTGCAGCTGTTGTTGTTACTATGATCGAATATGAGGTCACATCAGTGGACTTGTCCTTAAAATAAAGTATGGAAGGTGCTTTGCCGAAATCATTCCACCCATGTTGTAGTTGCCCACGTCACATAACATGCAGTTGTTAACAGTGTTGTGTGGTGCTGCTGGCAGCTCGTGTGCGCGTGTTTGCACTAGAGTGTTTTGTGTGCAGACGATGAGAGGGTGGGGAGGAGGATACGGACAGGTCCTAACGTCAGCAGCGAAAGAGTGGCCATGTTTCGCACTCTCGTGCTGCTGAAATCATAAAAAAACCACTTGCGACCTCCTCATATGTTCTGATGTAAACAGGGAGGAAGGTTAATTAAATATTGGCTGCAAGCTCCTGTTACTCCAGGCTCACGTAAAAACGAGTCTGTTTGAAGCAAATCACCCCAAACAGGTTTTTTCTTTCTTTCTTTCTTTTTATCCGATGTATTTGTATAATCTGATGGATTTCTTTGCTTTATCCGCTTCAGTAGATGGACGGAGATATAGATAATTATAAAGATATAAAGGCCTATTGTAAGATGCCAGCTGAACCATGGGAAATTACTTGTGGGTGCTAAATAGCAGTGGTCAAGAAGTGTGCTTCTGTGTAAAGGACGAATTTTTAACGAATTCTAGAGGTTTCGAGCGGCTCCTAAGAAGTTTTTGTCCACTATACGAACAGCTTGTACGAAATACTTTGACCCTACAGTAAAGTGTATCAAGCAAAATGCATTCAGTGCTGCACCGTTGTGTCAGTCACAGAACAAAATAATGGTGTTTTAGCCCTCTATGTGCGACGGTATTTGAAAAATTCTTTACATTTCGGTCACAAGTGAACAGTCTAAACATCACATTTGAGAAATTATGAAGAAATTGAGAACTGTACTATTGCAGATGCATCAACACCGAGTGAATGTCAAATCGGTTTTGCGTACCAAACAAAATATTCTCTTATCACAAAGAAGTAAGATGTATTAGAAATTAGATAACATCCAGAATACACACACACCACCCGATTTTCAAAAGTAGGCAAATTTGTCAGTCCAGACCCCATGGAGTATCTTCATGTCATACTCCTAGCTAGCATAATTCTGTTTCTCTCTGTTCTGCGCCAAGCTGTGTTTCCTTTGTCAAGATCTTGAGCAGTTGAGAAGAGCAACAGACCAGCAGACTAAAGTATGTTTACTATGAAAAATTTTATCACTGTCGGGAAGACTCCGAACAAAGCCTTCAGAGAAAATAAAGCGTTGGCGTCTTACCACAGTTTTGTGTCGCGCAAAAATGTCAAACGATTATGATTGAAGGCCTCAGTATTTGCATATGTTTTCAGCTTTTAAAAACAACAACAACAAGCAAAGGCTATTCCTGTATATAAGCTGTCAACAGGTCAGGAAGTGCGCGAAAGTGTCGGCGAGTCGTGTCGTGTCAGAAGAGAAGAATTGTATGGAGTCGGGGGAATACCCGTTTAATTGGCAAGATAAACTGAGCGCCAGCCCTGGAAGAGATGAGGGCAGGGTTTGCTTGTGGGTGACGTGGCGTACTGGGTGGACGGTCTGCGCGATCCAGGAAGCTTAGTAGGGCAGGTTGACCTGGACTTGAACGGTTGGGAAGGGGTCAAAGCGCAGGTCGTCTGGAAGACGCCGGTGTTGATCAGGAGCCAGACGCACGGAGAGTTGCACGACACTAGCTGCATGGCTAAAATGAAGCAGTTAGTGTGTTTCTATCACGTGTCAAGCCTCCGCAGTGTTGGAAAATTTACTGGCAATATATTTCTTGACGTCTGGACTTAGGATGTTGACCAAAGTTTCAATATCCTGGACATTAGCCCCAAACCCACTGGATTCTTGAGACCTTCGCACGCAACTTTACCAATTTCATCAAACGTTTCGACAACACCTGCAAGAGTATAAAGGGTTTTGACAGACGTGCAAGCTGAGTGCTTCAACCTCAGAAATACTCTGTTGACCTGGTCACAAGTGAACTTTGTACCACACACTCACGTTTCGGGAATAACCGAGTCCTATACAGGATGTCGTTGCTCTTACTTCCTGATTCCTTTCACCGCGCTCAGCGCAAGACTATAATAAGTCGCTTGATAAGAAACAGCGGATTATGCAGTATTTGTGATTCAGTGTGCGGTCACTTCTATTACTCAAATATTTGCACCATTATGTAGTGTTTAGATACTTTTCTTTTGCGAACGCTTAGAATTTTAGAAGTGTGTGTGGGAGGGAGTGCGTGGTAGAAATGACTGGCTGATCCGGGTGCAACACTCACACTCAGACAAGAAATATGCTTTTACTGAATCCACCTTAAGGATCTCCATTTACTGGCTGATCCGAGCCTATTTTTTCCCAGATAACTACAAACGGTTTCGTTCCTCGGGCCTGGAAGATAGGAACACTCAATCAGAGCAAATAGTTCTAATCTATTCTAGAGAAACAATTGTATTTTTGCTCATCGCCATGGATTTGTGAAAAGAAGGTCAAGATTTTTTTTCTGTGACGTCACAAATGTAGGTAGAGCTACTTATATTTCTAGACAAAATGGTTTTTTTTTTAAATAGCTATTTGTATACACTATTTGTATACAACCTCATGAAAAGATGATCTATTAACCTGATGTTATGATATAGTTTTCTGTCATCTTTTATTCGGAGTAGTTCTCAGCCAGGACACGACACTAATAGATTGTGAGCTAATATTTAAAATGATACTGCTTTATAAAAATAAACAATCCTTGAAATGATTTTAATAATAACCACTATATAAAATAAGATTGTCAGAAATCTGTCTACCTCTGTGCATGCATATAATAATATAGTTACATGCATACATCAACACCGAGAAGTATGCGTGCATCAACATAAACAAACATTATTCCTGGTGTAAAAACATGTTTTTCCCCAATGTCCTGGCTTCGGTCACCTTCACTCTTTCACTAGTGTTGTCGAAATTTGACATAAACTTGAGTCTCCTGCCCCTGGCAAACTATGACATCATCAAGTACCAAGTGCATCCGCATACCTCTCCAAAGGTTGTATGCGCTTATTATTTAACCCACCTGTGGATCAGCACAAGAACATTAACCATAGAGCGCGCTTTGTCTCTGCTTTCTTTTTCTTTCTTTTTTTTATTTTTTTATTTATATTTTTGTTGTTTTTTTTCCCCTCTCTCTCTTTCATCTGTCTGCTCCTATCTTTTCTTATTCCTACCGTCAATATTTCCGAGGACGTGGACGTCAATACATTTCTGCAGTACAGCCGGGTCCTGTTGCGGATGGCCACATCAAGAGTTTGTACAGCGCCGGACACAACCATCCCACATGACCTTTCCTGAAGGAGTATAAGCAACTTGCTTATCAACACAAGACTGTCTTAACTAGTTAGCCAACAGCCAACACACATTTAATTAATGGTGAGGGCGGCCAAGGTAAATTAAGGGCAAGCTTTTGTCTCGGTAGTTATCAAGTGACGCATGGACTCCGCGCTCAGACTTACCCATGGGGCTGTGGTTAATAATCAGTGACTGAAGAGTGGGGAGGTGGGGAAAAAATGAAATGGCGAGGCCCATGAATCACGCTACCCAGAATTAGTTTTACCTGTGTGTCGGATGTCAAGACAAATATATTGGTTTATAACAATTGATAATAATTAATATCAGAAATAATTGATCGGACAATCAGTTTCATTTCTGCTTTCCTTTCTCCTCAGCACTCCCACCCACAAACGCTTTCCAATATATTCTCGATTCTTTTTTGTTCCGATCCTTATATTTCTTTTTTTCCCTTTCTGGACAGTGTTCCCTCCGTAAGTGGTCGTCACATTAGACTGTTGATGTTCTTTTCCCACCCGAAAAATGTAGTCACTATTCTCATGTCCATGCATGTGTACCAGACCAAAACTTGAGGATAATGTGCTTTTACGTAACGAGGGCGATGTCGGGCGCCAGAAGTCATACCTCACAGATCACAACACTGCGTCATCGTGAATGTCATCCACTCAAAGTCAAACTGATCCATAAAAACAGATATGATCTCACTTCGGGGACAGCTTAATTTCCGAGCTGTATTTATAAACAAAAGCATGGAACTATATCAAAAGAAATATGAGAGTTTCCAACAGCCTACAGGGAGTAATGGGCAATGAACTCAAGTATCTTGTGGAATGCAGAACCCAACAGTCTCTCTCCTCGGCGTCTGTCTACCTAACTTGGCATATCATGTACCCATTACTGCAGCTCTTTGTAGTCTTCTCCTGTCCAGGTTATTCTTGAAAGCTTGACAGTGTTTTATATCGCTGAATTTAAAAAAAGCTGTCTAAGTAGGGTTGAGATAGGTGACAGCCATGTACCAGGGTGTCTATCACGTTATCTTCGACAAGCGAATGGCGCAGTCATCGCCAACGGTTTTTACCCCTATAAACTTCAAAGAATCATTTCTTCGTCGAAGCCTCCCGCTAGGCTGATTTATATTTTTGTGACTAAGCAAATATTAATTAGTCCCATTACTTTCGATAAACGGAGAGTGAAGTGTTAGAAACCACACTTATCTAGACGAATGAAGCTTTTCTGTTAGGAGTTTTTGGTGCTTTTATTCGTTACTACCTTTCATCACCAACACCACACGGGTGTCGAATAGAACATGTGCATTTTTGGTGTTCGGTGCTCGGTTTCACTTCAAAATATTTCTTTTAGTCTATGTTTCCCGCAAGGCTTATCATAAATGGTTTTCATTTTTTGTTCACTTCAAGGTTGGTAAATAACGGGGTACCAAGACGAATCACTCAGCAGTTTCTTCTTGAATATTCATTATCACAAACGGTATTTCGCAATTCACTAATGTTCTGTAACGGGTTTTTTTGTCACTCGATGGATACCCGAGATAGCAAAGGTGGGGGAAGGGCAGCCTCAAAGTGGGATGGAGGGAGGAAGAGTTTCGTGTTTCACCATTGGTCATTTTAAAGATTGCGGATGCAGCATCTACAGTAACTTTTAAGGAAAATCGACAGACTTTCCCAGATACTAGGAGGATATCCGAGACGTTCATGAGCTGTTCCACACCCAGAGAAGCAGACACTGAGTCCTCCAAACGTGTGTATTTTCCGTGTCTGTATTTCACAAACAGCACGCAAGTTACTTTCAACTTTAATGTCTCCGTTAACCCCACTAGCTGCTGCAAAAGATTTTTTAATCTAGAAAATGTTGCCATTAAATTAAGGACTAAAGTCAAGTAAAAGTCCGAACATCTTGGGACCTAAATTGGCAACAATGTGGGGGAAGGAGGGAGGGGGGTTAAGATGACGTCACACCCGTTAGAGATGGTCTTATCAGAGAGCTTAGATATAGAGAGGGTGCACTCCTTCTTTATCCTTACTTGTTAAGAAAAGTAGTGACGGAGTTGCGTCCCTTCGAAATGGGGTGCTACGGCGCAGTTGCTACTATCAACCACTACTAAACAAAGTCGTCGCTAGCAGTGTTTATCTTTGGAGTAAATGTCTAGGTGTTTGCGACATGAAATGACGTTTATCTAAGAACAGATTTTTGTGTCTTTTATTGATGAGAATTGCTTAGATAAGGGTAGTTTGGGAGAGTTTTAATACAAGTATGACAGCTGACTATATTTAAAAAGGATAACTTTTATAAATTCAAACAGCACATCCATGAGCACAAATTCGCATTTATTTAAAATCCATAAAAATCTAATTTATGAGAATTTATGAATATGGGAAAAAACAGACTTACACATAAATATAAACAAGCCACATTCAGAAGACTTGCTCACATACTGAGACATATAGATTTCTGTTTACATACAAGCATGAGCAATAAATTCTCACACAAATCATAATAATCATAATTAATAACAAATATATCTAATATCTTAACAGACTTTTTTGGGGGGTTGGACAGTTGTACTGACTTTCCTCGAAATGATCCGAGCAGAGATAGTATCCTTTTCTATATACATCAGATGGTGTAAGATGGTCAAAATCTTTCCTTCTCATAAAGTTCATCATTATTTTGGACCTGTTGTAATAATTTTTCAATATATTAATAACAAACATTTTTATAACACCTCACCCCAGAGACGAATGCCTTAAATGAAAATACTATAACAAATTTAAATAGGTTTCTAATCAGATAAGTGAGAATTCATCACACAGTTTCACAGTATAAGCAGTAAAGTCGTTTTAATAATCATAGTAAAAGAGCAACACGCGTTGTAGTAGACTGCTCTCAACTACAGTACACTTATAGATCGTAATTTGAGAATAAATTTGTAGCTTATCTCTCTTCGTCCTTTGGGAAATTGTGGAAACGTTTTTCTTTTGAGGTTGATTTAAATCTGGCAATCTGACAGTTAATTGCAGAAAAATTTGCCCACCTTGCCTCAAACGATCGCCTTGTGCCGTGTTGTTTGGTAGCACCCCATTACGAAAGATAACTCTAACCGACGAGCTTTCCCGCCGGTCGCGAGTGCACCCTCTCTATATCTAAGCTCTCTGGTCTTATGAAGCATCTAAAATGGTTGGAAAGCTCGTAAAACTAATAGGACCCAGCATAGGAACAAATTCGTGTTTGTGCGTTTCTGCGTTTGTCTGTGTGTATGTGTGTGTTGGGTATGTGTGGAGGGGTGGGAGTGATTTCGAATTACATTAAACATTTTTTTTACAATTGTCCGGTAAAAAATAGAGCAGGAAATATAAAGAGAATGCATGAATTAAGGGTTCTAAAAATAATCTTGCAGAGCGCGCACCCAGTAGGCAGTCGTCATCATCTTACGCAAACTATCATTAGGACAACGCACTCACATATCACAGCAGTCAAGATGGTATAAGTGCCTCTTTAAATCATTAGTGCCAGCAGTCTAGATGCTTGTATGGTTCTTTAAATCGATCTTGACACGGATATGTTGAGAAGATGTGTATCCGTGTTGATGCGCTGCTTTGATCACTAGGGTGTGATGTAGGTCACATGACGATTGGAGGAGATAGCTCTTTCAGCCTCGCACCCCGAGGGCTTCATGTCCAGCAGTGTACGAGTACATCTCCGCCTTGATTACACCCTACAGCAGACGGACGTAGACCTGAGACAGAGACACGAGCGACACCTGGCAGTTAACCTGCTGCACCCTCACATCATCATCACCTTGGCGGCGCGGCAACAAATCCGCATCGACGATGGCCTCTGACGACCTCCTGTTTCCGGGCCGATCATCTATGGAAGGGCGAGGGAGGGTGTTGTGGTGTGTGCTGGGGGGGTGGGACCGCAGGTAGGGGGTCGCTGGGTCTGCCCGGGCGATCAGCGGGAGCCGGACTTTGGTGGGCTGACAGATGAAGGATGTAATAGTCACGTTCAGTGAGCGTAAATAAACTTAGGTATTGCCATCATGGAACCTTTGACTACTCAATCCGGGTATACAAGTGGATTAGTCACCTCCTTCGTTATCCAGAAAATGGGTAGGGAGTGAAATTGAAGACAATTCCAATCTAACGAAAACAAAATACTACACCACGGGAAGTCCGCTATTTTCTCTTTCTCCTGTCATTCGCTTGATCAGACTCGAAGTTTCTGGGTGTGTGTGTGTGGGGGGGGGGGTACGTGTGTATTTAGCAGACATATATCGATATAGAATTTGGCAGACAGACTAAATGAAAGCAACATCCAAAGAGGCAGCAGGAAGACAGAAAAACATACTCGCGAACGGACAAACTGACATACACCCAAAACGATAGACATGTAAAAGGCAGAAACTGATATATGCAACCACGAAGACGAGCAGACAAACACACAGAGACACGAAAAATTAAACAAAATGGTAGATTGAAAGTTTCCCAAATACTAATTAAATGGAGTATGACCCTTCAAAAGTCTTTAATTTTACAACTCAAAATCTTTATTAGCTATTCATCCACAAATATTTTTGCTTATTCGACTGGTTGGACAAATTTTATTTTAAATTTTCTTATTCTTATCAGTTACGTGTTGTCTCTCCGTCTCTACCAGTCGCTAGCCATGCTGTTCTACGAACTCTCATCTACAGATCCGCAACCATATCACCGCAGAATAGAGTCCGCTCGTCTGACTCCGTCAGTGTCCGTCAGCGTTCGTCAGCCAATCAGAACGACATCCGCTTTCACCCACACGAGGTGATCTAGCAATCCCGTTACACGATGTCGACAAGAGCAAAGCGGAACGGGATCGGCGGCCTTATGTCAGGTGCTGTTCGTGCGGTGATCGGGTTCGCGCGAAATTCAGCTACAAGCACATGCTTTTCATGTTCTTAGCTTAGAGAGAAGTGAAAACAATCTACAGAAATTAGAAAAAGGTGGGACAGTGTGCACTGTTGTATCTGGTAGCTTACTTCAGGTAAGAGAAACACTATTCTAGCCTTTATTGTTTCGGTTTTGGTTTTATTATGTTTTCTAGTAATTTATCAGTACGTTCAAAAATAATTCCACTGCTAACTTATGAGTCCCTATGAACATATAAACATCTATTCATGTATGTATACAAGTAAAAGGTGTTTTAGAATAAATATATTTTAGTACATGTTAGTCACGGATGGGTTAGAAAATTAAACTGTAGGCAGTGTATTGTAAGAAATGCTGTTACCAAGCCAGAAATTAATTGCTGAGATATTTAGCAAAGATGTATCTATGTATCTAATGACAGTTAGCCTTGTAAACATGTGTCATATCCAGAGTAAAGTGTGTCCGACCCGACATACTCTCACTCGTTGTGCTGATGGGTATTTATGCCAGTGCACCACCAACCTGTGTGTGTGTGCGCGCGCACGCGTGTGTGTTGCTTTGTTCTTTTATGAGTAAAACTGCACGTGACTGAAGGAAAGGAGGACTAGACTGGAGGACGTACAAGTAATCAAGCAGACGAGTCGCGATGAAACTATCAATAGAAACACAATCCAAGTCATAATGATTTATCTGTCTAGAATCTCCGGAAAAGCCATCTTATTACTGGTTTATTTCTTTTTTTCTTTTTGCCTCGCTTTCTTCCTTTCATACCTGCTCTCCTTTCTTTTTCTCGCTTCCTTTATTTCTTGCTTCTTTTTCATTTTCTTTCTGTCTCATTCTTTTTGATCAATCCGATAAGCTGTACAGCTTTAGTTTTCTTATTTTCGTCAGCAAATCGTGTAGTTGAAATCAGCCGGGTTTCCTGCCTGTTGAACAGTATCTTACATCAGGAGCTGTGTGCGAGTATGAGTGTTGGTGTGTGTGAGTGTGCGTGTGTGTGTGAGTGAGTGTGTGTGTGTCACACCTGTCTAGTAAAGGGGAAATTTTATTGAATAATATATTGTTACAGCTGCTGTGTAAATCTCATTGACTAATCCATGCACGTGAGTATAGGTCCTTATCGTGAGAGAGAAGCGTCGCCTCTCACGATGCAGGCAGCGATGCCATGTCATTACCCTGGCATCAGCACATTATCTGTGACTTTATTTTCCCCAACGGCGTCAGCAAAGGCCATTTTCGCGTTGGAGGTGAGAGATACTGGCAAACAAACCCTTCTGGAGAAGCCGATAGTACAGACACTTACTAACAGGACTTCCCGGACGTACACGTGTGACGCGCGCTGTGTGATAAGAGAAACATCGTGACGACAAGGGGATTCCCCAACTTTTGTTTCTAAACCCCATCTTGACTATTGCTCAGCGCCCGATAAGAAATATCTGTTTATCTTTAAGAAAGACAAATGTATTTCAGCTTATGAAAGGAAGAGATAGTTTAAGAGCAGGTATTTTGCTCACAAGCTAGGACTAGGGGTTGCGGGTAGCTAGGTGATTAGAGCGCTGGTTGAACACCCGAGTTGCGCAGTAAACTTCCCCCAGTCGACTTACCTGGCGGGAATGGGTACCTGACTCCATAGAAGGTTGGGAAAGGTAAGACAGAGAGGGAGAAAAGACGGGCACCGCCCTCACATAAAGCTGGCCCCGAGAAAAGTGAGGTCTCCAAAACTTCACTCCCTAACGACTGTGAACATTAGGAGCTTTACCATTTTTTTAAAACTAGCACCTTTTGTCTTCCGCTGTTTCTTTGGTACTTATTTTCATATTCATTTACACAATAACACAAGCACACTTGCTTATATGGAATACAAGTACACAAACAGGAATAATCCTTCAGGATGAAGTTTTATTTAAAGAAGGCCAGCAACTGAGGGCGTGCGGTGTAAAATGAGATAGCAATGTGAGGCTGTGATATGAAAATGATTGTGATGACGTTTGTATTGTACAAGTCAATTCCCTTCAAATGGTAGTGTTTTATTATGTCAGCTTGTTTTATTTTGGGTGGATAATGTACAATATTAAACCCACGTCGGAGATGAAGTGTGTAGAAACTGTTGTACTATATTGCAAGGAGAAAGGGGATTCCCTGAGTGGTGAAGGATTTATTTTGGTGAAAGTGCAACAAGATCATTTATTCTTGCCTGAGTTCCTTAATCATAACTAATTCATTAGAAGCAGTAGCTGCAACAATTATTAACGTGCAATCTGTTTGGGGAAGAGATGATAACATTGCAGAATAGCTGAGGTTTAAAAGTTAGTTGCTTAAACAGAATTATCTGGTATGATCCCATTGAGCTGGGAGATGGGGTAGAAGCTGAGCAAATTGAGCAGTAAGGAGTGGGGCATGGAGTTGTGTGCCATTAGCGAGCTGTTTTAGTATGATTGGGACATGCTCTTTTCTTTTTTTTTCTTTTTTCTTTATGTTGTTGTTGTTGTTGTTGTTGTTGTTGTTGTTGTTGTTGTTGTTGTTGTTGATAAGAATAAGGTCTGAGCATTGTGAAGTCGAGTGACTAAATCTAAATCCCTCCCCAGTTTTTGTGCGGCACATTAGTTGAGTGTAGTGTCGACTGCTACTACCATCTCCCCACACAAAATTTATTTCAAACTTTCATTTGCTCAGGTTAGTAGTTATCCATGTTTCAAGAGTTGACGTTCCTTTCTGCACTTGTAGACAGAACACCAGTAAACTTTACAACAATCGTTAAAAATGACATGCCTTTACTAGACCTGCATGCGTGACGTAGTCTCCTGAGAGCGTTGTTACCTGTTGTCTGTCACCTGCCGCATAGCGGTCTCAGCACGTGACTTCACAAGCTGCACGTGCATCATGGCTCAACGGAGAGTGTTCACTGCGTGCGCGGGGTGATTCGCGTGAAATTTGCCGGAACAGACTATTTTATTACATGTTTAGCCTCTTCAGTCGCTCTGTGCTTACCCCTAGCCTTTCCTACATCATCACTCTAGATTCTAGAGTCTAGAATCTAGATGCATGATGCGGTTACTGGCTACTGCACAGCACTGTTTGATGAACATATTTTTACACCATTTGCGTCATCCATGTATATTTTCAGTGCTTACTCTTGATAACCGTGCTTTTACGTTATTTAGTCTGATAAACATACCTTTAACACAGAGACTTTTACTGAATCAAAGCATGATAAACAGGTTTATACAGTACTGTTATTCGATAAAAAGATGTTTTCTCTTTATAGCAAGGAAATGCTCTCGAACAGCGCCCTCAGGGTCATCATGTATGGTCCTAAGTTATCTCAGCTTGGAGAAAAATACGTTGTTTAGCCTTATTTTTATGGTTTTGTTTGAGAAAAATATGTTTAAATATGCCATTGTAAAGATACTCGTCCTCCCAGTTGAAGAGCACGGGTACGTGCAAGTAGGTTTTGTGTGGGTGTACGGGTGGATTGTCACTGTGCATATGGACTTTCTGACTGACGTCACGTCGACAGTAGCAAATCGTGATGGTGATCTCGACAGACTTTTTTTCAAAAGTAGGGGCCTGGCAAGAGGGTGGCATTAAACAGGCCTGCGTTTTTCGACCAAACATCCTGTTCTAGTCCGTCCCAGATCCCTGAAACAGAAAAAGATTGACGAAAAAACATTAAAAACTGTCGGTTCATGGCACATGGCACGTAGGCCAGTCTGCCTGGAAAAGCAATAGCAGAACTGTAGCTTTGGGTGCACATTGTTTTTTTGCAAACGTTAGAATGTGTTTGTGACTTGAGGGAGTTTTCTAATCATTTGTATTTTAAGATATTGTTCTATAATATTTTACAAAGATTGGTACTCCTGGGGATATTTTAGAGACTTTCTGCCTAAGCATTTAGGTAGAAGCTTATACTTTGTCGTTGGGGATTATTGATGTCTTGTTGTCATTTTACATTCTTTTTTGTTAATGCATACATGTTTTTCTTTCATTTATCCACTTGTATGCATGTACTTGATGTGTTGTCATCATCTATCGTCCCCAGGAAACTAGAGGAGCTCACAAATGAGGTGGAGAAGTATTGTCATCTCAGCATGGACGTTTCTTTGTGTATTCTCGGGTGGCTTTTGGGGAGGTAAGTTCTCTCTCTTTCAGTCGATATCTGTCTCTTTCTCCTTCTGTCATCATCTTCAACTCTCGGTCGACTTCATATTTAAGTATAAAAGAAAAAAAACAACAATTTCTTATAACATCGCACTCCAAACTGTGCAGATGCTGCCATGTCCGACCGTAACTGCACTTTCCAGAGGTTCGACGGCTTCCATAACAGCATCTTCAGACCTGAGCTAGGAGCCGCGGGTGAGTTGTGTGCAGTGTGTTAATACATAATTAAGAAAACAAGTTAATTTAATGTGCTTCTGTAAGTAATCTTTTCTCTCATTATTACAATCTAGGAAATTATCAAAACATACAAAGGTCTTTTAAAAGTCAGCGTTCTAAACAGAAAGTCATAGTTTTTAATTATTTTTTTTTTAGTATGAAAGGTGTTTTCTTTCATTCTTAAGCTTAAGTATAATAATTATACTTTCCTTGGTATTTCCTTCAATTATTTTGTCAAAAAAAGCTATAATCTGTAGTTTCATAAATTGTTTGTAAAGTTCTGAGGTTGGTATCTATATTATGTGTGTTATATTTCTAGGTCGGCCCCTAGCCCGCAACATTACGTCTGCATATGGGGACAATACATACATGGCGTCGGGAGGTGATCGTCCCTGCCCCCGAAAGCTAAGTAATCTGGTGTTCAAAGGCAAGAGTGGGATCCGTAACCGGCGAAACCTGACAGCTTTGTTCGCTTTCTTCGGTGAGTCCTTCAAACAACGATGGCGCCCGCCTGATGCACTGCGCAATCCTATCAGATTCTTTTCTCGTAACTGGGAGCGAAGCAGTTTGAACGCTGGGTCCAGGATATTTTTCTATTTGAATTAGTTTCTCATCCAAAAGTTTGCTACATCTATTTATAAAGACTGGAGAGATATTGATGATTGACTGAGCAATGGAAAAGTTGCAGTGATTAATCAGAGTTTGTAACTTAGGAAAGTGGATAGGAGGATGAGAGAGGGAAAGGAGAGAAAAGGAAGAGAGCAGACTGACGTACAGGCAAGTCGACTTGCTGTTTCTTAATAACGTACGATGTATTTTGACCTTCCAGGTCAACTCGTGCAGCGAGAGCTGACGTCAACGGATGACACCTCATGCCCGCCAGAGATTCTGGAGGTCAGCGTTCCACGTCATGACCCCGACTTTGACCCTGACGGACGCGGGGACCGCAAGATGCCGTATGAACGACGTGCATACGACAGAAGAACTGGGCAGTCTCCCAACAGCCCGCGACGCCAAGTAACCAGCATCTCGAATTCTTTCTGACATGTCACTTGCGACTCATCATTAGTATCATTCATCCTGCATCGTATCACGTGTATTATTCATGACAAGTGACACATCATTAGCATGCCATCCCACGATAAAATCACACATCATGTAAAATGTTTCGATCTTAAAAAAATGTAGAAATCACAGCAAACATCGTTTATGGCAATTTCAACTGTAATGTTTCTTAATATTCTTTTTTTTTTTCAATTTGAGTCCAAAGTGACACTTTTTGATTCCTAATTTACTATTACTTATCTTTCCACCTACTGCCACTTACTCTATCGCCGGTGTTATCTATCCTGTCGGTATTGTTGCCTAAGTATAATGTCGCATCTTCTGTCTTTGCTTTGCTGCAGCTGAACAAGGCTTCAAGTTACATAGACGGTAGTTTTCTGTACGGTAACTCCATCGTGCGCACCTCCTACCTGCGGGATCCCAACTCGGGGAAACTGGCGTGTCAGGACAAGCACTGCATGTACCCGCTCCTCAACGACGTCAGGCTGCCCTTCCAGATGTACCCGACCCGCAACAAGACGATCCTCGTCCCGGAGACGCTTTGGCGTACGTACACATTACATGGACTTGGAGTGCTTGCTGCAACACCCGGTCCGCTCTCCGGGTTTGCTTCTTGTTTCTGCTCCAGGAACGGGGTGGCATTGTATGATCAAAGGTCTTTATGAACAGAGGAGACACAAGCCTAAACTTTGAACAGTGAATAGTTGTCCATGCTTATTCACTCATGTCTTTTCCGTATCTATTTCAGCTTGCTTACATTCCACTATTTGTCTGCTTTAATATAAGATCTTTTTTCATTGGATCCGTTTCACTGGTCTGTTCATTGTGAATTTGTTTCGCGATTTGTATTTGTTGGCGTTTATGTGTTTCACTGTATATATTTGTCATTGTATATGGTCTCACCATACTGTGTTTTCTAGACATAAATACTTCAATTGCGCGGCATTTATGTTCTGTTCCTCCTTGTGTGAAATTCCTTTTCAAGAATAAGATGCGGTTTTATCAGTCAATATTGAGATTCCCTTCACGTCAAAATTTGTTCATTGTCTATTTCGATTTTTGCTTTTTCATTCCTTCGCCTTTTCTCCCATTTAATCGAGTTTTATGTTTCGTTGACAACCTCAGGGCTCGGCGACACCCACGTGTATGAGAACCCCTGGTTGCTGTCGCTAAACTTGCTGTTCTTCAAATACCACAACAGCGTTGCTGAGAGCTTGGCTCGCCATCACCAGAACTGGACTTCAGACGAGATCTTTGACAAAACACGCCACTGGGTCATCGCCGTTTTACAGGTCTCTTAAGCCCGTTAACTTGAGCATTCAAAAAATTAAACCTGGGGTATTAAGACATTAACATGATTTTAAAAGAAGTCTGACCTCACTAACCAGGTAGGGGACTCATTAAGGTCATTTGGGCGCTAAAAGTGATCTCATTAGACAAGCTGGGTTGCCCTCTCTGGAGCACTGTGAGTGCACATTCGTAGCTCATGCTGTTCATCTGGTTTCAGAAAATCATCATGTACGACTGGTTGCCACTTCTCGTCAATGAACCCGTCAAACCATATCCAGGTAATATCTTCAAGCCACATGAGTTGGCTATAGGTTAACATAAGCATCTTTACTACTTAATATAGCTGCAACAAGAGCGATCTAATGATATATTGAAGCCACTCCCTCCCCGAGTGATACACATTAACGGACTTAGATAACGCAGACTTTCCCAGATAACCAAGTTGTTGATCGGGTAGCTGACTATTTGCATAGTAGCGGAAAGGGGTGCAATGAGGAAGGGGAAATGGCACCTCCCTCACCTCACAAACAACTGGCGACGAGATAAGTCCGGTATATATCACCACCACACCCCAGTGACTGAAAAGACTGAAATATATTTTTACTGAGCTTATTTATCATATTTGTCTTGAGGTTGCCTGCAACATGTCAGTTGGAATAGAACTTCTTATTGGTTGCTTGATACTGTTTGTAAATCGTAGTTAGTTTACGTGTTTGTTCCTTGACGCAGGTTATAATCCGTCGATAATCAGTGAAATTACTGATTTATTTGATGCCGCTGCCATTAACTATATCATGACGCTCATCCCATCCGCGTCATACAGCCTCAGTCTGTGAGTCACGACTCTTTATTAATGGTTTTGGATAATGGTATACATGTCATATGTTAAAGCCAAATAAGAAGGAGAAAAAAATAAAGATGAGAAGAGACTAATATCAGGAATAATAATAAGCAAACTTTTATTCGTTTTGTTGTTTTCTTTAAACGTTAGGCTACATAGAGGTCTGAACTTCCTGTACGCCCTAAACCAAATAAACCACGTATATTGCAGCATATGCAATTCAATGCATTTCTAACACATTTCGTGCGGTCATTACATTTCCTTTCTTCTGTAAACTCTTTGTCTCCCTGTAAGTTCACTTTCAGTTGCACTAGCGTATTTTCATTAGGAAGATAATAAGGGAATAGCAACCTTGTTCTCACCACTTTTATCATACTATTCATGCTGATTATGTTTTTCGTCATCTCGTTAGAAAAAAGACGGAGGAAAATAAGTGTATATTGATGGGGCCTCATCGCTTATGCAACACCTACTGGAACTCCAAGGTAGGTCTGCGGGCACACATACATTCTCAACCAAAACTGTTTCAGTCCCACGCAATTTCTGTAGCTAAAACGGAACGGATGGGCGCGTTTTAATGTTGAAACAAAGGACACAAAGTGCTTAGAATTGGAATATAATTATGGACAAGATTTTCTTCTTATGTGATAGGAAATTTTGGAGAACTCTATGCTGGGTACAAGTGAGTTTTTGCTTGGACTGACAGCTCAATCTGCCGAAGCTGATGACACAATCATTGTAGAGGATCTGCGCAGTGAGTACTCTGTGTCCAGCAGCTTAAGAAATTAACATATAAACATCCAAACGCACGTACCACAAAAACATGTAGAAAAATAACGCGCAGGCACACACATACACTACTGTCGTTTGTGCATGGCATATAGTGAACACTGATGTATGTGAACGCGTCTGTGCCTCTCAGGTAAATTCTACGGGCCGCTGTTCTACTCTCGCCATGACGCCGTGGTGCTGACCATCATGAAAGGTCGAGACTACGGCCTCCCAGACTACAACACCGCCCGCCGCCACATGGGCCTGCCACCCATTGCCAACTTCTCCTGGCCGAACAGGACAACGGAAAGTCAAAAGGTACACAAGATGAGATGTAGACTGAAGGCTTTTTAAAAATAGACAAGACAGACAGAAGGTAAACAATAGATAACCTGAAGTAGTCTAGAAGGTACATTTAATGTGATATCTACTTTCTCAGATGTCGTGAGTTCTCGAATAACACTTGACATTGTGCACCACCACCATTAATCCACACTTTGGCCTTGAACTTGATACACAAGAGATGCACTAAAGAGAGGCCCTTAAAAAACATGGACGATATGTATTCAGGAGACTGAACGCTTATAAAAGCCAGTCGTTACCAGTGGGTTTTTCCTAAGAAGAGAAAATCTGAATGATATGTACAGGTTGCTTCCGCAATTTTTTTCAGCTATTTGAGTGTCACAACAGTATGGACACTGTCGACATCTTTGTCGGGGGTATGATGGAGACCACTGCCGAGGGACCGGGTCCACTCTTCAAGTCGATCATCCTTGACCAAATGTACCGCGTGCGTGACGGCGACCGCTTCTGGTTTGAGAATACTGCCAATGGGTATGTCTATTGTCGTCACTCCTCCTGCTTGCTTTGCTGGTTTTCAAAAACACATTTGATACGTAAAATGAAAGCGCAAACTTTATTTTTTTCAAAACCCAAAATACTAAACTATGTTCGAGAAGTTCACGGGATTCTTTCCTGTGTTCTTACAGGCTGTTCAGTGAAGAAGAAGTCGGGATGATCATGAACACGACCCTGTCTGACGTCATCATGAACGCCACTGAAATCAAGCTGTCCATGCACATCAAGGGCGACGTCTTCTTGCTGCCCCATGGTAAGTCTGTCATTCTTTGATGCCATTCACTTTTCCATAAGGTGAAGACAGATATGTGAAGGTGCGTGACGCAATCAAACTGCAGTATGAAGTGATACGGGGGGTTTCTATTACCTGTCGGTTAAAGATTTCTGTATTTTTGTTTAAAGATCTCCCGTGCAACGGGACGCTGGAAATAGACCAGGACTCGCTGGAGGCGTGCCCAGACCACGGAGGTTATGATTACTTCGAAGGCAGTGAGATCCCATACATCATCATCTGGACCTGCGTGGGTTTACTTCCTTTAGGTTTGTCTTCTGTTCTTTCTCAAATATGGCCTCGTTACTTACAGGACATGGCTCATACAAAGCCTTCTTCGTCAAGTCTTTTCTTTTCATGCCATTTTGCATCGTCATCATACTGTATCACTCCAAAACTGAAAAATATTTTGCATTCTGGCCCAAGGCTTGCATGCAATATACTTTCTTATGATTCCCGTTAAGCAAAGCCAATTTTTGTAGCCACCTGTTTAACCTTTGCACTTGTAAGTTCTCTTTTGTACAGTTATTTAAAATATTTACTATTCCTCGCTATGTTTTTGCAGTGGTGGTGCTGTTTGCGTATATCTTGTCCAAGTGCAAGCGCTGGCAGTACAACCGGCAGCTGAATGAGGCGCGTGCGGAGAGGGAGAGACGTCGTCAGCTGCGAAGGACTCTATCCTGCAGCATTTCAGGTTAACAGGATAGTTGTTTTAAACACACACAGAGTAGAAAAATATATGTGAGGTGGACACAAAGACAGATTTTAAAAGAACATTATAGGGTCATTACGTCACTTCCATCTTGTTTGTTCCAGTGATTGACGCAAAGGAGTGGCGAGGGCTGGAGGCGCCGCGTGGGGTGGAGCTGCACCTGACGACCAAGGACACGCTAGAGGTCTTCACGACCATGGGCTCCCACCTGCGTTCCATCAAGCTATCCACCTTGTCCTATGACAACGTCACGCTCAGTTCCAACAAGAAGCGCAACGTCATGCTGGTACAGGTGCCCAAGGAGTACGACCTGGTGAGTGAACAGGAGGACGAGAACATGAGTAAATTATAGTAACAATGATCTAGATTGTGGGGATCATCATTATGAGTATGCTGATGAGGAGGAGACGCACGATAACAATGAGATTGTGGTACCAGTGCTTGTAGATGTAACTGTGGCAACGAGAATAAGAAAGAAACCTAAGTCAGTGAGATATTAGTAGCAAATGTCATGGTCGCGGTGAGTGAAATTTTGTGAATGTCGCTTTATCAGCGCTTTGTATTCCTTTGTTTCTGTCCAAAGATGTAATCTGGTTGAGGGAATAACTGTAAGGTGAGTCTCCATAAGTACATAACTGTTTTTTTAAAGGTGGTTGTTTTCACCAACGAAGAAGAAAGAAACCAGTTTGTGGAGCAGCTGATCGAATTCCTGTCCGACTTCAATATCGAGCAAGGTATTTTCCCCAACATTCCTGAGAAGGAGCTGTATAAAATGGCCGTCACCAAAGAAAAGCGCAATGCCATGCTTGAGAAGTTCTTCAAGACCATTTTCAAAGAGGTAGGCGACGAAGACTTTAGATGTTTGTGAGTTCCAGTGACCTTGTGCATGCTCATGTCCTTCTAGAATGTGGTTGTGAGTTTGTAGCTATGAGTGTTTGAGACTTCAAGATTGCTAGAAAAAAACACCCCCGTTTCTCTAACATGTAGGTCAAAAGTACTAGCAGCAATATGATTATAACAGAGCAGTGTGTCCTTGATATGAAAACAATAACTAGTAAAGTGGCAATAAAAATACGTTTATGAGGGTTGTCCCAGTTACGGTTGTCCTGACAAGACCTGCAATAAAATATACGATTCGAACAACAAGTAACAGCTAAATTTTCCTGCAGGCTTTCCAGATGGACTATGATCCAGCCCTGGACAGCGCCCAGATGGACGTCAAGAAACACACCAAGGAGATCCTGGAGGTAGAACTGTCCAAGGTAAGTTTATTGCTCTTTTAATGCTGCTGTTTATTTGCTGTTGTTGATGATGAATTTATCTGTTGTGCTGAAAAAAACCTTAAGAGGCTTGACATGCTAAAGTACAGCTAAACTAATCAAAACATGCGACATTTTTCTGCGTAGGAGGAGTTTGCGGAAGCCATAGGCTCAAAGGCTGGCTCCGACTTCGTGGAACATTTCTTCAGCCTCATTGATTCAGACAGGAACGGCTATATCTCCTTCCGTGAGTTCCTCAACGCTGTCGTCCTCTTCTCAAAAGGTGAGTGTGCATAAAATAGCATGTGGTTCTCAAGACCAAGACAATGGTAGTTTCAAACCTGGTTTTCCAGTCTCTGGAGATCGTTCAAAAAATATACAACCAGACCTTAAAAAGTTTAGTCATCTTGAAGCTTTCCTCACTCAAATTGCACAGAAGAAGAAGACTCTGTCTAAATGTCTACCATTCAGTGTTTTGTCTTCAAGGAATAAAACCCAATCAACGTCACAGGAAGCACTAGATTGCAAAGGTTTCATTTCTTTTCAAAGATTTTACGCTAAGTGAATGGCCAGTGCGGTTACATTCACTGTTTGCCTGTAGGGAGGAAAGCCTGTTAACAAGCTGGTGGGGATGAGAGTAAGGCTTACAACTCTAATCATTATCATTATACCGCTCTTTTCATGCTGTGTGGCCAGGATCGTGCCAAGACAAGCTGCAGACGATGTTCTACATGTACGACATCGAGGCCTCTGGCGTAATGAGCAAGACCGACATCGGCAAGATGTTCCGGTGAGTGATGGGAGTGGTGTCCTTCTCCACAGCCACATTTTTGCTTATATTTACCACATCAATGGATAAACTTGTTGGGACCAAACACAGCTCTAATCAAATAGATTGTGTTTCCGTCTATGCAGAGCGGTGATGTTTGCCCATGGAAAGGGAACGATTTTTAAATTTTAAAAACTTATCCCGTATGTTTTACAACTTCACATAAAATAATATGAGTGGCACACACATAGACATCGCTTATAGGAGCCGACTTTCTGCTTCAGATCCTTGCTGGAACTTGCCCAGAGCAAACCAGACGCTCAGGAGGTAGAGAGGCTGGTGGAATCCTTGGTGTTGAAGGCGGGCCTTCAACATAAGACGGAATTCACATTCGACGACTTCTGTCAGATTCTGGCACCACAAATGGACAAACTCTGGAATGCTTCCTTCGACTGGAAAGGTAAAATCTTTTTATTCCATATGCTTAATATATTAAACATTGCTGAGGTCGTCATGGTTTCGATTTTAAGTGTGTGCGATGTCCTTTATTTCTCTTTGATTGGGGTGAGCTTAGTCTCTAAATTACGCTCTTGAAATACTAATTTGATCGCTGGAAAATATCCCCATTAAGTTTAAAGATGAGCAGAAGTTTTCTTTAGCTGACCTGTTTGACCGGCAGTGATGGCGTCTGAAACAATTAGCATCCGGCAGCGCCTAGGTTGTGTGGTCGGAATTGGATTTGAGCCCGGACTAGTTAGCAGTCGAATGGTTGTAGTTAGTACATTCCTCTCACAGTCTATGCCGACTTAGGACGAAATTATGTAATGAAAGCTAGCAACGTGCGGCCTGGTTCCTGGCATTTCTTGTATTCTGAGTCGTATATCCCTCTGTTTCTTCAAAGGTGTGCCAGAGCGGTCTAAGGTCATCTCGAACAAATCAGGAAAGTCTAGCAAAAAGTCGTAAGTATCAGCAATCAAGTGCTCCGAGCCCTTTATGGTGCTGTTACTCTGAAAGTACCACTGAGTAGTTAGTTCCTTCTGTTTCATGTTACTGGCTAGCAGGATAGACAGTTTGCATGTCTACTGAACGTCTGTGAGAACTTCTGATTTCTGCGAGAACTGCCCACTTCTTGTATTTATGTCTAACTGGTTAGCTATTAAACCAGAGATCTAGTTATGCTATGCAAAGAAGAGAGAATAGTGAGAAAAAGTGCGAATGAGAAAAAAACATGAAGAGTAAAACTAATAGCTTAATGTATATGCAAAATGTTTAGTAAATTAAATCTAGTAATAAAGACGCACACTGTGTTGTGTTTCCTATGGCTCTATCGTTATTATTTTCTGTGGACCTCAGAGAGGGAGACAACGTGAGACAAAGATCGCCATCTCTTGGCAATGTTCTGGATGGTTCTGCAACGAAGAGCGGACGACTGCTGTTCGAGTCCGTCCGTGAGCACTACTCACCACTGAAGGCCAGGGTCAAGCTCATTAAGCACTTCATTGAGAACTTCCGCCAACACATCTTCTTCTTGATCCTCTTCTACGGCATCGTGTTTGGGCTCTTTGCTGAGCGCTTCTACTGTGAGTATGCCTACCAGCTGTCATGTATTAGTGTAAAATACAATTTTGAAGAAGCAAGCCAGGCTTATATAAGCAGTTTCTGCATAAACATCATAGTTTGACATAATAAAAGAAAGGATTTTTCATAAGAAATGGTAAGAAAAGTTATATAGAACGGAAAGAGAAGAAAAACTAGAGAAGCTAAAATGTCAACGTGATCTTGACGTATTTGTCACGTAGATTACACTGTCGAGAGAGAGGAGAGCGGCCTGCGCCTGCTGATGAGCTATGGGATCAGCATGACCCGCGGGGCAGCGGCTGCTGTGTCCTTTACCTTCTGCTTCTTGCTGCTGACCATGTGCCGAAACTCCATCACCTACTTGCGCTCCACCGGCTTCAACCAGATCATACCTTTCGACTCGCACGTGTCTTTCCACAAGATCGTGGCCTGGACAGCACTGTTCTTCACGGGTGAGCTTTTGCCTTCAGTTTGAGGCTAACGTTATTATCACGTCGTGTGATGAGGCCCTAAGTCGTGAGGAACTAGAACAATCACCCTCTAAGATGGGTGTGTGAATAATAATAATAATTAAAAACACTGATTAGCTAGTGGATCTTTCTTTGCTGCTTTTGTTTTTGTTACGTTAGTTTGTTTATTTTACGTGCTTTTATTTTGTTCCTGCTTTTATTTTATTGTTGCTTTTGTGATTTCATAAATGATAACGATACCAAATATTTGTAGTTTTACTTCTGTCACAAAGTAGTCGAGCAAATCTATTGAGTAACAAACAGAATAAATACACCTCGTCGGAAGTACAGATGCAGTTCAAGCTTCCGACTTAAAATAACCATCTGCATCTTATTCTAGGTTCATCTGCTTTGCATATGCATGTGTTCGTGAACGCGCGTGTGTGGTGCGAAACTTCGCGAGTGTACGTGGCGATCTGTGCGCGTGGATGTGATGCTCTATGTGTTTGCCTCATTTACGATTTACATATATACGTGTCTAAAAATAAGTTTTTTTCCTGTGTTTGCGTTCATTTCATTCGGATCGAGCTATTTATTAGTTTCCGCTTCGCTGCAAGCCGATTGTAAACAAACTCTTGAACACGAAAACAATCTTTTGTCATGGTTGATAAAATCCCCTTTTGCACGCTCACAACACTCACGGCATCGCTCTGCACTCACCTTTAAGGTCTTCGTGTACCTGTGTTCTCAAGGTCACAACCACCTCTTGTTTATTGTTGTCATCCACAACCAGGAACAGCCGAGGACGGTGAATCCCTTTTTCCTGTTTTTTTCCTGGTGTTTGTTAGTTTACAAACAGCACTTTGTGACAAAGTGGTGGGGGGGGGGCTAAGATCCATATTAATGGTATGGAGTTTATTTGAAACATGATTATAAAAAGCCGACTCGATTTAAATATTATGATGATACTCTGTCTTTAATCTCAAAGATCTGTCGTGATGTAGAGGGAATCAAGTAAGACGGGGAGATGTATATGTCTTTGGTATGATGAAGCGACTGCTGAAACTATTTACAAACCTCACTACAATTCAGAATCCCCACTACACCATCTACCCCTTCCCCTCTCCCAACATCACCCGTTCTCTTTCTCGGTCTCTCTCTCTTTAAAATTTGAACTTTGAAAATACATAACTTACTGTTCTTGCACAAGAATTCCGTTGTATCGAAGCTCCACCAGAACTTATCTGAGATTCAAGTCTATTAAAGGATATATGCAACACTTTCTGAGTACCATGATGTCTCCGTGTCTTACTATTACTTTATTCGTCACTGTTCGTATCCTCAAGTGTTTGTATCGGTGCAAGTAATGTGACACTGTCACGTATCACAAAAACTATTGTGAATGTAGCGTGAACTGTATTTACAAGCATCACGCATTCTGTCGCAGCGGTACATGTTCTTGGCTACAGCTTCAACTTCTACCACCTGGTCACCCAGCCCACATCGTTTCTGTGCATCTTTGACAGCATTATCTTCAGGGCGGAGTTAGTCCCGACCTTCCAGTGGTGGCTGTTTGGAACCTTGACAGGTAATGGTCGCACTCTTCCTCAACTTCACGACATCTCTGTTTCCGCCCCACTCCTCACACAGACCTTCTGCATCGCCCTTCAGCTCATCATGGCTATCATAAGTCTTCCTAATCAATTGTCTTCATCAGTCGACAAACACCAGCACCCAAGTGTACTATATAACATGTTCTTAAAATAACAGAAAAGTCTTATAAAAGATTTCGAGAAACGAATTAAAAAGAAAAAAAAATTGTTTACTTGATATTACTGCTTTTGCTTTGACATTGTTTGGTTAGAAATCGAATCCTTCGTTTAGTTTTATTTTCTTCATTTTTTGCCATTTTGCCATCTTTTTAATCGTGTCATATTCATCGCCTTCATCTTTTCCATCATCTTAGTTTTTAGTCTCTGGGGATTCATTATCTTTTCCTTTGAATCTTTATCCATCTGTTAGTCTTAATAATAATTCACGTACTTTTTCTTATAATGTTCTTGAGCATTATCGTCATCAAGTGGCATTGATTGTTGCAGGTTTTACTGGCGTCCTTCTCGTCCTGGTGATCGTCATCCTGTACGTGTTCGCCACCCAGACGGCCCGCCGACACATTTTCAGCCTGTTCTGGATGACCCACAAGCTGTTCATCGCTCTGTACGTGCTGACCCTGATTCACGGCGCCTCGGTCATCGTGCAAAAACCTTTATTCTTCGCCTACCTCGTCGGCCCCGCTGCCCTTTTCATGCTGGACAAGCTGGTCAGCCTCAGTCGCAAGAAGACTGAATTGAGCATCGTCAGGGCCCAGAATCTCCCATCAGGTAAGGAATAATTCTCCTTCATAAGAAAAACAACTAATAATGAAAGTGAGAAAAAATTTTCTATGTAAGTATTTTGATAAGCTACCATGGTAAGGAATTTTACAAGACGCTTCTCTGTCTAAAAAAAAAATATAATGAGATATTGTCTGTACGTACCGGCTTAAAAAAAACGTCATTTTAAGTCAACAAATATATGCAGTGATTTTTTTACAACCAATTTTAAAAACTTGGAGATTGAGCATCTGCTATTTGTTTATCAATAGGAGCAGTAAGATCACAAGTAGTATTAGCAGTCATTAGTGAAGTCTCGATGTCATGTTTAAGTTCTTGGCTCACTATTCCAGACGTGACTATGATTGAGTTCAAGCGTCCACCTCGTTTTGAATACAAGTCGGGTATGTGGGTCCGCATCGCCTGCCTTTCCCAGGGCAAAGACGAATACCATCCTTTCACCTTGACCTCTGCCCCGCATGAGGACACGCTAAAGGTACACATCCGGGCTTTGGGTCCTTGGACTTGGAATATACGTCAGACGTTCGACCCCGAAAATAGCGGACCTGGACGTTTTCCAAAGGTAGAGATACAGCTCGTTTTTTTTTATTCTTTCTTTCTTCCAGTCCCTTCCTTGCTACTTGAACAAAAAAAGAGTATAGTCTTAATACCGTTGGAAAAACAGAACATCCCCTAAAAAATAACGACGACGTATTATTAAATATGCAAGTATAATCTCTGGAGTATTAAGCTATTCCGAGTAGAAGATAAATAGTATTATTAGAATCAAGATAAATAGTCTTATTAGAATCAAGATAAATAGTCTTATTAAAACTATTTCCTGCCTTTATTTCTAATTGTTGAATTGTTTCCTGTTTCATCAGCTCTACCTAGATGGCCCATACGGCGCTGGTCAGCAGGACTGGTATCAGTACGAAGTGTCTGTGCTTGTGGGTGCTGGTATTGGTGTCACCCCCTACGCCTCTATTCTCAAAGACTTTGTCCACATGTCCTCCATCAAGTGTACCTACAAAGTTAAATGTCAAAAGGTGAGTTTAGCTGCATCGATGTTAATGCTGAGTTTTATAGAATGTTACCGGTTCCTTTCCAGACGATCTATTCCGTTAATTCTAAGGTGAGGAGTTTTCGTTAAATATTTCTGTGAGGGTATTCCGTCAGTTCTGTCCCTCTTTCTGAGTGAGTGAATGTAAAACATGAGGGATCGAATAAATGTGGTGCAGTTCTTCTTTCATTTGACCAATCGGTAGCTAAGGGGTACCTTTAGAGTGTTACTGCATTCACTATCAGCACTTTCTGTGAGGTCCTCGCAAACGTGTACATTGACCCTCCCTCACGACTATCATCCATTGTTTCATCCTTGACACCAAAGTGATAACTCCAGCTCTCTAGCAGGTGAAACAACTAATTGCCTGAGCTGTATGCAAATGTTTGAGAGACCGATTAACGCACTCCATCGCTTATCATCTCTTGGTCACGTCCTCTTTGCAGTTGTACTTCATATGGATCACCGGAAGTCAGCGCCATTTTGAGTGGCTGCTGGACATTCTGCGGGAGGTGGAGGAGGTTGACCAGCTCGGAATGGTGGACATCGACATCTTCATCACGCAGTTCTTTCAAAATTTTGACCTCCGTACAGCCTTGCTGGTGAGTATCGTTCTTTTCAATGGTGACAGCAAGTGGGAATTGGAACTTATCAGCGAAAGGCTGTGACAGAAATAAAACAAGTGGTGAATGGGTGGATGAAGATGTTCTTATGGGATGGTCAAAGAGAAACAACAATAGAAGCAGAAAGACGAGGGGAGGAAAAAAATGCGGATGTTCTCTTTTAATTGTTTAGTGGTGCAACGGGGTACCAGGCGAGGAGGAGAAACAATGTATCATGTCTTGTTCTTTACATTAATTTTCTTTTATTTTCTTTCGTGTACTGCATTTTGTTCCTACCCTCTTTCAGTACATATTTGAGGAGCACTTTCAAAAGATGACAGGCGGGAAGAGCGTCTTCACGGGTCTGAAAGCCACTACCCACTTCGGCCGTCCTCAGATGAACAAGATCATGACCTCTGTGCACAAAGCGCATCCACAGGTAAATCTCCGTCGCCTTGAGGCTACCTGCTAACGTTATGTTTGCTTACATTATCATACTTATAAATCATGTTTAATTGCCTGCCTGCATGCTTGACAAACCACGAACGATTTTGTTTACTTTGTTGTTGTTGTTTCACGATCGTAAACACAAACAGTATGCATGTAGACGATTTAAATGCCAATAATTTTGTTGTTTTGGGGTTTTTTTATGTTGTTTTTATGACACACCTCACCCCGACTTCAAAGCATTATGATTTATGATTCTGATTTATTTCTGCTACGTCATCTCACCCCCCTCCTCCAACACACATACAAACACATGACTTCTTTGATCTTTCAGGTGAGGAAAGTGGGCGTGTTCAGCTGTGGGCCGAGGGGCGTGACCAAAGGCGTGGAGCGAGCATGCATGGAAGCAAGCAAGACCACGAAAGCATTGTTTGAACATCATTTCGAAAACTTCTAACAGCCTACGTTTGTCAGCCACGAGTGTCAGAATCTGTCGGCAGCGGTTAGGCTACGCTCCTTCACCGCCTCCTTTCTCCAACAGAAAACAGACTTTCTGTGAACAAACTTCTTAGCACAGACATTAGTTAATGACACAAATCACTGAATAACAGAAGGAACCATCCTTCTGGATGAACAGCAAAGACCTAAAGGTCAGATGGTTGTGGAGTCCATGACCATGAATACAGATCGAGTTGTGAACTAGAGAAAAATATTTTCCATCCATTTTTTTCATCCGACCGTTTTCTTTTTTCTTCTGTAAATGTGATATTAGGCGGACATTTCTATCTCGAAGGAGAGAAATGATGACAAATGACCAATTTTATTAATCCCAATGGACAATTATAACTAGGGAAATGTGCTCAGTTGCAAAAACTACGAAAACATGTGTTATAAAGTTATGCTACATACTATAAATGATAATGATATTAATATATAGATAAATAACGTTACGACGATGTTTAAGATGACATGACTGTATTACAGTAAATGTAGATTTTTGTACTTGAATAAATGTAGGGGAAAATGCGGTATTAGAACAAATAACTTCCATTCCTGTTTGTGTAAATAATGTTTTTGTCACCAGACAGGCGTACTGTTCATCTTGATTTGACATTTTCTTAATTAGTGACTGTTACAAAACAGTGAAATGGCGTTATTTTGTTAGCAGCTTGCTTTTCTTGGTGTTTAGACTTTAGTTTCCTACGCTTTATTTTATTTGCGTTCAATTTTTTATTGTAAGAGAGTTAAGCTTTTGTTTTAAATCAGCGCTTAACTTTTATTTTGTTACTACTTTGGTTTAGTTTACTAGCGTCTTTTTTTACTTACATTTTGCTTTCATGTTTTGGTCTGTTGAGGTCCATGTGGATGAGCTGCGTCTTTCGCTATTTCCGTCATGCGCACGACACTATTCGGACTATGCAAATAAGCTGGCATGTCCAATGTTTATAGATACATTTATATTTATATCCCAAATAAGTAATCTTGCTGCAGATGAGAACTAGGCGCTTAGCCATGATATTATGTGATCACAGCAACTAACTGCGGCTCTATTTGTCTTCACTTTCATGCATCTGTAATCCTCTTGTAGCCACGAAATACTGTTTCATTCAAGAAACTGTTGTAAAAGATACTGTGGAAGCCAGTGGAGGAAATGATGTTTGCTCGTCCGAATTTATCTGTTAATTTAGTCAGTGTCCATATTTAATAAACACGTCACTATAACTAGAAATGTCGTTTCTAGATTGGTAATCCGTTAATAGTAGCTACGTTTCCGCCACACCCCCAACTCTCCTCTCTCCCGGACCTCACACACGCAGAAATCCGTATCAACCTTTATAGGGCGCTTTTTTTTTTTTTTTTTTTTGACTATCGAAGGTTGGCTCATAGCACTATGCATACCTACGCACACAAAGCAAGGAGCACGAGCATATACCACAGACAGTGAGCCTGTCTCACACTTGCTCAAACACATAAACACACACATGGTGGGGAGGGCGGAAAAATCGGAGTTCCTGGGAAATGCAGTCAAGTGTGACAAACATATAAAGGTGTGTCGGAACCAGGATCCGAACTCTCGAAACCCGATTCCCAACTGTTACTGTGATGATGATATTAGTCATTAGTTTCAGTCTGACGCACAGTGGCTGTATATGTGAACTGGGGCCAGTGAAACCCGCGCTGGAGATGGTGCAGCTTAGTACGTATCCGGGATACGATAGGGGCGAGTGGAAGACAACGAATCAGCACACAAAGCTAGTGATGTCAAAGAGATATCGGATAAACAATAAAACTCGGGTATCCGGGTCCTCCGTGGACTGTCATTATTCTCGACCACAAGGCTAAGCCCTGTCTTCATTCCTTTGTCTCTTCGCAAAGGAGTGATTTCTGTATGACTGTGCTAGATAGCTCTCCTCATAACGCTTGAGCCTCTTGTTTACAAACTATCAACTTTCAGCCTCGATGCAATACAGTTTCCCTTAACATTCTCTCAGACTCACACATACACACTCGATATATCTGAAAAAAAGGCAGTTACCGTGTATAGGATAGGATTCACACTGTTTATAACTAAACAAACTTTGATTTTCACTTCCAAAATGGTCGAGGATATTAAGGAACAAACAAATTTTCTTTGGCGACACCAACTTTACCTGAATCATGCGTTTGTACGGAGTTCGTATGTCTTCAGGTCCAAACATTTTCAAAACGTTGTTACTTCTAAGAACTCCTTGTAAGAAACAACGTATAGCACATCCCACAAAAACTGTGAAAGCAGCTTTTGTCCTTCATGCTGGTGCATGGCTGTGAGCTTTCTACCAGAGCAAGATGTAGCAACATTTTTGTGAAGTTAAACTCGAATATCTTTTTACAAGCTCTTATAAGCATTGTACATAAACAGCTCGGGTATCCTTTATAAGCAGTTTTAAGCTGCCAATACATAGCAACACCTGTGATTCCCCATCTGAAATTACAGACTGTTTGCTTAAAGGTTTAGTGGCATGCAGCTCAGTGCAAGATTCTATATACCAAAATATGGGCGGATAACTCTCTTTTGTTCTCAGAGCCAGAATATTCTTTTAGTGGTAAAAAAGGTGCCAGCAGTGACAGAGGTTTCTTTTGTGTAAAAACAATGATTTGGAGAAAAGAGTGACGTTTCAAAATTTTGATGATGATTTTTAACATTCACGGGTTTTTATGGAGTGCCTTACAGATTAAATATTGTGTATACATTTGTAAATAAAATAAAACTCTTGATGGTGTTGGCCCTCTAAAAAATGCCTTCCATGGTGAAGAAATCACACATACAGCTAGCAAGCATATATCAATGCTAACTCCTATTTTCAGTGATCTTGTGTATACCCCTCCACAACCTAAGACAGGCTATTGCAAAGCATATCAATATTGTATCACTGCTCTAGCCTTTGATTTAGGACTCTTGTCAATATATTTTATTAACAAGAAATAAGCTCCTATGCTCTGCTGTTCCCATCAATAAAAGCCATTTGTCAAAACAGTGATTCAAAGCCAGATGTCTTTCGGTTAGTTTCTATGTAATGAAATATTTTTTGCATCAAAAAGAGCTATTGTTAGAGTTTGTAAAAATCTTTTACACATGTATTTCAGCAAAGCCAATATGTACTGTTTATTTGAAATAAATTTTTCAAAGTTTCAGAATAATAATAATAAGCAGCTTATTTTGAGCAGAGAACATGTTTAACTTCTTTTTTTGATTTACATCAATTTCATCTGCACCACCATGCTCACACATTCTGCAATCAATTATAAGTACTGGGTAAACAAAAGATTAATGTGGTATGGATATTTATTCAACACATAAGAAAATAAAAATATATTTACATTTGAGATTGACAAAAACTGGCTGCACTCACTGCTGCCAGTACTGGTGATGACTCAGGCAGTCGATTCCATCAAGTTATCAAGCATATAACATCACTCATGTAAACAGCATTTTTCTCAACTTCCCCACCCCCTCCCTCCCACAACACACACACACAGTTTTGTCATCACAGAGAACGAAGACACTATAAAATGTATCACTAACTGAAGTCCCTGTTTATCTGATTTCTCTTAACTACAAACAGAAAAAAATAAATCCTTCAGAATGTTAATCTTCTAGCACGAAATAAAAGTCTCATCTGTATAGTTAATACAGCCCAAAACTCTTTGAACCTTTAACCCACCACTACAACTTCTATCAGTCTAGTTTCCCAGTTCATTTATGCACACACACACATATATACAAGAGGCAGATATACATTGTTAGTCAAGTATAAAAATATAGTTCTTGAAAATCTTTGTAGGGTTAATGACTACCTGTAATGTAAACATAAGTATTTTCAACAACATCCCATTGTAATCTTAAAGGCAAGGAGTGGGAGGGGGGGAAAGCCAAAATGGAAAATCATTTTGACCAGAATAGTTTGCCAGTAAAGGGGCACAACTCTTCTTTCCCTAAGTCAATTCTAGGACTTATTTATTCCCAGGCCCTTGGAAGCAGTTAGTTGTGTTATTAATCACACAACTGGAATGTTTAAACACTGCTTCTTTTATTTCTTAAGATGGGATCAAATATCTGGAAATACCATATTCTATCAACTTTGCAAAAAAGTACAACTTGATCCACAACCAATCTGCATAATGTGTATAAGAAGTTTATAAAGTTTGTCATCAAAATTGATGCCAACAGGCAAATATCTATCTGGAATGATCGAGTCAACTGTATCAGGAAAATATGGCCTACTGGTCTAGTGTATTCACAAAACTAGAAGAAGCATTTAGGATACTTCTGGATATTTTCTGGAATATTGTACATCACCAAAACAAAAATAGAGGACAGGAGATACATCTGTTTGATTACTATGTCCAGATTTCTATTTATGGACACTTTTTAAACCCTTAAACCCCTTTCAATCATATTACCATACTTAAAATCAAATCTGTGGGTCTAGAACTATGTTAATGTATGGAGCTTTCCAGCAGAAGAAATTTCCTAATTAAGGAGTAATTTCAGCGAATATTAATTTAGTTTATTTTCAATTTATATTTTAATAACCACATTTTCTTCAAACAATATTGATGGAATGGTTGAAATAAAGGATTCCATCATTCAAAAATTTACTAACTTCTGGTAATCAGTCTGTTCATAGTGTACTAAAACATCCTCCTGGTAAATCCCTTTTTAATGCCAGATTTTTAACCGATATAAATGGTCTTGAAACAACCAGCAGTTAATCCAGAGACTGAATTTAGTTTTCAGCAATATTTTAGACACATTACATGTCTGTATAGGAGAATTAATCAAAATGATAAACCAAAAGACATTTAAAATGCATTATTCCAGGTCATACATAAAGACCATCTCTCTAAGTAATATTACATAATAAGTCATCCCCTAACCTTCTTACAGGTTATGAGGGGCCAGCTTTATATGCAATGATAATAACAATGAAATGATAAAAATTCCTAATATTTATAAAGCAATAAGGAACTTTTTTTTTATACCATGTGCAAGGGATCATCTAACATATCAATGAAGTATCCTTGTTCAGTCCAGTCTGAAGCAATGTTCAACATAAATCCCCTTTCTGAAATGTGTGCTGCAGTTATCCATGCAGACACAAGTTATTGCAAATGGCAGAATGTTGCACCTTACAGCTCACCAGCCATAGTAGCGGAAGGCATTCCAAAAGACAATCCCCAGGATCCAGAGCAGAAGGATAAAAGAACTGTAGATGCCACCAGCTGCCACTCCTTTGGCATAGACACCATACTGGGAGGCTCGGACATAGTCACACTTGGCATAGTAGATCTTGGACTGTTCTGAAACACAAACATACACACATATATTTGCACATAGTGGCAGAATGTTACCAGAATATGTGAACTGCTTTTAGTCATCTTATCCTTCATTTGCAGAGGGAAATGTACAAAAGTACTAAACAGCTCTCTATAGTTCATTAGTCCTGTGACAGAATGAGACACACAAACAACTCTATAACATTGACAATTTCCCTTCACTAAAAAGCTAAAAATTAAAAAACTTCACACTCAGACTTAATTTTTAAATAATGTACACTATTTAATATTATCAAAGAATGAAGAAATCAACCATTTGTTTAATTTTTAAATAATCATTTTTCTTGATAAAGAAATCATGTAAATTAATTTTATTTATTTTTTTATTTTTCCCAGAGACAACAACAATAAAAAGAGGAACAAAGAATAGCTAGGAAACTAAAAAAGTGCAGTCTATGACTATATGCCAAATACTATAACATCTACTTTGACAGCCTACTTTAAATTAGCAGGAAACTTTTAATATAGTGAAATAAATGATGATATGTCAAATATCGTAATAAATAACTTGCTCTCGTAGTTAAGTATTTTCTACAGTAATTGATTTACAAGTAAGAGGTACAGCCATTTACTCAAAGTTTAAGGAACACTCTTTTTGTGGTTATAAGGTGATAATGCCATTTGGTGTACACATATCTCTGCACTACAGTAGGGATGTACAGTGGAACCTCGGTTAGCGAACGCCTCGGATAGCGAATATTTCGGTTAACGAACAAAAATTTCGTTAAAAGTTTGTCTCGGATAGCGAACAAAATTTCGGATAACGAACAGCCACGTGAACCACACGTGACCGACCTTTCGTCATCATTCGCGCTCGAGACACAGTTACGATCAGTCGTTCCGTATCTATGCGCCTCCTTATTATTTAGTGATTTTTGTGCTTTATTTTAATAAGACAATCCTCAATCGTGGCTCCAAAGAAGATTAAGAGCAATTAATAGTAGTGAGGTAATGACAAGGAAGCGGCCAACAATTGAATTGAAAAAGAAAATGATTTCAAAGTATGAAGGTGGCATGCGTCTGTCGTAATGTGATGTCGTCTTACCGAGGAGTTTTACAAAAAAGGCAGAAGGAGCAGACACTGGACAAGCTTTTACCTTTAACCTCAAAGCTACAGAAAAGGGAAGTTACCCCCGATTTTATAATGTCACGTGTGCTCATGGAGAGGGAATCCAAGCAGTAATTCCACCCCTTCCTCCCCACACCTGTTTCCAACCACGCCGTCAAAACGGAGAGTTTTCTGATGTTTAAATGCTTTTGTTAATGTTTTTATGTTTATTTAACTCCATTTATATTGCATTATAACTGTTCTCATTAAAACAAATACCTATATAGCCTGTAACTTTCAAATATTAGCGAGTCAACAGGGGGTGGGAACCAATTAAATCTATTTCCTTTATTTCTTATGGAAAAAATTGTTTCGGATAACGAACATTTCGGATAACGAACAACTTTCCAGAACGGATTAAGTTCGTTAACCGAGGTTCCACTGTATTAGCTCACACACCATGCCACATCCCTTCCCTGCTCACAGAAAAATAGCACACATGCATGCCCCTTTCCTTTCAATACTCCACACCAATGGCAATCAAGTACTTTTCTTCAAATGCAGACAATGTTTACATACCAGCAAGCAAGATGGCAAACACTCCAAACAGAGGGTTGATGAAAAGAGAGCAGAAAGCTATGGGCCAGTTATCGCATGGGCGTCGCCAAGGGTTAGGCTGTTTGGTCATAACAGGCAGAATGTATGACATGCCCGACACAGTGTATGTAGAATACAAGCTGCGTCTGCTGCCATACAGCAAGGAGCGAGAGCCCAGTGAGTGGCCACCAATGGATGGCTGGGACCCATAGCGCTTCATCCCGACTTCACTCAGCTCTGACATACTGCCTGCTTTTGAGTCACCATAGTAATAGGCTGGAAAGCCTGGGTGTGGCTGGACTGGTGTTGTCATTTTTGACCCTTAGCACCTGGAGGGCCACAAAACAATTCATGATAAGAAAACAAATGTAAGTACAAATGCACTACAGTTAAAGCACTCTGAAAATAAACTTTAAGGCGAAGTTGCCTACACTATACTCAAGCACCTCCTTCTCTTTCCTTCTAAAAAAAAGTGCTGAGTTTAAAATTGATGTCCAATTTCAGGTCTAGTATTTGAATATGCTAAAGTCATACAATCTAAAAATCATAAAATGTAGAAATCAATCTACATGTATTAAAATAGCATCACAATCATGATCAACAAGTCAAGAAGTTGCATTATTAGTAGGGTCTTGTTTTTGGTGCACATAAAATTGTGTGACTATGTGACATTTAGTAACAGGTAATGACAAAATATTAGTTTTCATATATTTTATTAAAATATATCTTTTACAGTAAGACATTTGATTTACATTTCAAAAGCAAGATGCCAAATGTGAATAGACCAAAGTCAATAATCATAAATGCAGTAGCTCAAAATAAGAATAAAGCAGTATAAATTGTTAAAAAGATCTGATACAAACTAGTTAGTAGACTACACAATCTGTCAGATATCCTCTTACACAGTTTCACAGTTTTAAAGTTCCTATATCCATATAATATTTAAACACACAACTGTAAAACTAACCACTTGAGTATTTTAATTACTAATTTTGATTAGAAATAGTTATTTTTCTTCTTAAAAAATCAAATATGATCCCCCATTTTTTGTGTTACATATAACAATGTGAATCTTTTTATGTCTTTTTTAACTTGCATGTGTTACAGCTTACAATCAAAATTTTAAAGTTCCCAGTGTGTTTGTAAGAGAAGGATTTGTCACAAAGTCTACTCGGCTCTGAAATGACTTGCTAAATGAAATAGGACCTCTGATTTTATTTGAAGGGTCAATAAAACGGTAAATACGCGAAAATGCCAACTGTAATGGAAGAATTGTATATTACTCAATTCACCTGTCCAGGTGAGTTAGTCACTCACCAAGTGACGTACATATAGTATGCTTTCTAAGTGTAAATGATAATAATGATGGCAGTAGTCTGACGAGAAATAAACTTAAAATGCCTACCTTTCGGCTTGAGTTCTGTGTACGTCCTCGATCAAAGAGGCGGAAATAGGAAGTCGAGATAAGCAACTGCGCATGCCTAAGACAGGTATCCAAAGGAAACGTAATCCGTGCTGAACGATATCACACGGTCACTTCCCCTGACAAAAATGTCAAACATGGTTGAATGCACTATACAATAAAATAATAAAACAAAATAAAGTAACTAAGCCTTGTTGCGGAGTAAGAAATAAACCAACAAGATAATCTATTTTTACTTTGTTTTTTGATCCTCGAGGGCAAAGATTATGTATTGTGGTTTAAGTGGTGATAACATATGTTTACGTGGTCGTTATAGGTACTAAATTGATTCAATTACAAATTTTTTTTAAAGTGTATATATATCTTTGCTTTATTACACTTTGCATATGTCACCATATGTCTGTGTCAAGTATTACGTAAGAGTCCTATACTATCTACTACATAAGCTGCTTATTGAGCTTTGCTCACATTTCCTGTACTATGCATTGACAGTATACTGACATCTTCGCATATACGCCAACATGCACGATTACAAACACACATACACACGCAGACACATTCATTCCCCAACCCATCCAACACATACACGCACACAGACACAAATTCATCTCAAACCCATGTATAGAGGAAGAGAAGCAACCAGAGAATTTACGTTTAATTACAAAAACAAACCCACTTTTTCATCCTTGCGGAAATTGAGGAAGGCATATAGAGGAAGAGATAGGGCGATATGGAACAGATGGCGAAGGCGATAGAGAGAGAGAAAGAGGGAAAGCCTTGTCCAATGTATTTTACCAAGCCATTGCTTTCATTGGGTATTCAATCTATCAAAGCGCTGAAAAATGGGTGAAAAATAAAAAAATAATTTAAAAAAACATGCAAAATCATGCTGCCAGAAACCGGAAATACCTCTGACACAAGGACCTGGTGGCACAAACACAACATTAGCGTTGATTGATGGCAGAACTTCTCGGCGGTTTCCCCAAAGATGAGAACCGACACATTTGCATAGGTTACAGGGAGCCGGCGTCATCTTTGTACCACATTTGAAGGTTATTTGAAGGTTAGTCGCTTTATCAGATGTGAGCTTGAAGATAACGAGTTTGACTGGTAATGGTGCATCGTAGAATTTACGCCATGCTACCTTCTTTCTTTTAGCTTTCATTCTATTTAGTGTTCATTTGTCTTTCTTTTCTGCCTTGTTTCTTTCATCATCATCAACAACAATTAACAATATAGACGATGACTTGTTGTCTTTTAATATGACAAAATGAGGTCCATGGGGGGGGGGGGATTTCATAAGAGATACATGCAAGACATCGCTTAAGACCTGTGATGTAATGCAAAGGCTGTCCGGAAAATGTCGGGCCTTCAACAACAGGCCCGGTGCTTAGGCGAAAGACATGTGAAATGCCACGTTCCTCGTCAAGCAATTTTATAACTCATTCAACAATTAATTTATATTTTCTGGTCATCAAAATTAGCTTAAAATCTCGCTTTACTCGCTTTCACTTTGTAAAAAAGTGTTACCCTATCTTTATTGCAGCATTGTTGACTAGATAATTTTAAATTAACATTTAATTAATTAAAAGTTGGTTTTCTACTGGCTACAGAAACTGGCAAGGCTAGTAAAATTCTTAATGACACACGGCAGTTGTGGTAAAGTATCGAATAAACTGCATTAGACAATGAAGATAAGAACTTTGGGATTAATTTTAGGCTTGTAAATCCTTCTGCTGCTGCATGAACGCGCGCGCGTGTTAGATCACGAAAAAAAAAAAACCCCCGTGACAGTTCTGACTGCATTATGTCAGACATGATACATTAACCAAATAATCATCTGAGGAAAGATAGCTAACCCTCAAAGTACCATTATTTCAATATATATAGATAAATGATAAGCACGTAATGTCCCTACTGAACAAATTGAAAACACAGAAAGAGAGAAAGGAAGGAAATATGTAGAAAAAGCGAAAACACCCAAAATGAGAAAGATGACGATAAAAATCCCATCTTTGATGGCATCAAATCTTTGATGTCTTTTTAGCAGTAGTTAAAGAGAGAGAGAGACAGACTGGAGGTCATCTTTGATGGTCAGCTGTCTTGACAGCAGTCGCTGAAAGTAGGGCTTCCACATCTGTCTTAATCACAACTTTCAATCTCATTACTTACTCTGTCTGATATTTTTCAAGATGGAATCTGATGGCAAACAAGCAGCAAAGTCTCTCTAATTTACGAAAGGATTTTTAATGTTTTGTTTCATTACACATTAATATTAATGTGAGTTCGACTGACATATTTCCACCATTAGGAAGGCTATCCGATGATTTAACGGTGCTAAGTCGCGTGTAAAATTAATAACATATTTATTCAGTTGTAATTTAAATCAATCATAGGCAATCATGTATACAAAGTTCTAACATCATTCGTTACTTTGAAAAAAAATCGAGACCGTCCTCCTCACTGAGTGCCAGCGCTCTAGACGACTATTAGACTAGTCTATTAGACTACTTTGTCTAATGGTAGACCCACTTCTGTAAAACAAAATTCGCCCACTTAAAGTAATGGCGTCCTGGCTCCCTTCAAAGTACTCCCTTGGTGCCACAAACACTTATCCGAGTGTCCATGGCGCGTTTAAAAACAGTCTGCCAAGTCTGTCAGGACCGCCATTAGCTGCCTCATCACTCTCTCTTTAATATCGTCCGCGGTCTCTGCTCTCTCAACACCGACTGAATCGCTGATAACAAGGAGCCAAATTTGAGCTGTAGACAGTTGATTAATTGTTTGGCCAACCGGCACGAGACGTGAAAAATGGGCAGGTGCATTGTCGGGTGCCAGTCAATCACCATTTGCCCGCAGCTGTGGACACGTACTTCGTTTTGTCAGCAAAACGTACTAGTCTGGCAGAATAAACATGCTTGTGGTCAACAACACCATGATCAGAAAATGAATTCTTTATTTTTTATTTTTGTTTTGTTTTTAGCGGTTTTGAGTAATTTTTGATGCTCTTGTGAAACGTTTCATGCCAAGATCTTCCATTGAAATCTCTGAAATACTAGTTGCAGGAATACCCAGATATAATTACCAACCACCGTTTTGTTGATTCTGGCCCTCTATCCCCTTCCTCCCAAGTTCACAATATCTGGATGTTCTGCTTCTTGAAGAACGTACATTGCTTACGACGGATACCCTGTTATCTTTGAAAAGTTGGAAACAGGTTTCTGTAGGCATTGCCCACTGAATCATCAAATAAGCCTTCTTAATTATCCGAATAGTTTCCGCTGATGAGTATCCAACATTCAAGCAAAACTTGATGTCGATTTGCTGATCAACTAGTCTAGTTCGGTTCTTGTTTGGTCTCCTAACGTATCTCAGTGTCGGGTAGCTCCGCAGGAGACTGACGGCTCACTCATGTGTACTGAGATCCCGTCTGACTGCCTGACAAGTTACATCCACATCAGGTGACCGGTTCTCGATATTTGCCTGAATAGAGACCTGACAGACCTTATTTTTTTTACAAGTATGATTTATTTGTACTCGTATTTCTCCACTATTAGGCTTGACTTTCATACAGGAAACCCTGAAATCCCCTAACATTGCAATCAAGTAAAGTATTCAGCAACTAATACTCAATGTCTCTCTATCTTTCTCTCTCTCTCTACTCGAGCCTCTCCACTTTTGTCTCCCTTTTGTTGAGTCTGCGACTGAGCGATATTCGGTGAATATATGCGTCTTACATCGATTTGTTCTTCTTTTGCTAATAAAGGCATTTCTTCTGTTCTTTTATCCGTACTGTTAAGCCTACTTTTATATTTTTGACTCTTTGAGCGAAAATAGGGGTCGTAGTTATGAAGTGACTTGGAGGTAACATGTAACAAGAGTCTTGTCTCGGTAGTAATGCAACCTTATGTAGCTTTACCCCCAGAGCTGTGGTTATCAAGCAGTTGCAAAAATTCCATAGTTATTCTATCAATGTACACAGCTTCGCAACTTCAGACTTCAGAGACAAGACGCTTATCCTTGGTTTACCTCCGGGCTCACGTTTCATCTTGCTGTATATGCCCCGAGAGATTATGTTGTGTGATAGAAGTGATCTTACTGTCAACGCCATTTTCTGTTTTTGTCTGTCCTGTCTTTCTCTGTCCGCCTTTCTCTCTCTTCCTTTGTTCCGCTGTCTATCATGTCTTTTTCTCTACATCCACTACTTTTCCACCATCCTTCACATAATAAATGAGCGGGGAGGGAAAAATTAACTATTTACCTAACATTTTTCTGTATTTGAATTTTCATACATTATCGATTGAGTCAAAAAACTGCTAAAATTGAAGATTGTTGATATTTTCCTTATAGTCGGCAAAAAATGAAATTCTTCATCTTCGCACAGAGTGAAGGAGCGTACGATTATTTTTTGCTTAGTATGTACAGCAAGTAACAATGGAGATTATCAGCCCTTCTTCATACCAGCTGTCTCCTATTTTATGTCACATTGTCACCTTTGTAACACTGTTCTGGCAGTTACTTTGTGAGTATAGATCCTTACATTCTTTGTTACATTCCACTGCACTGTGTGCGTGTGTAGCCCCCACACCATCCCCCTTCTAGAACGTTGCCGGTCATTTATCACTCTCTGAACGACATGTTTAAACATGTATAAACAATATATCTTGCAGTGGACACCATCAGGTTCATGTATCTGGCCTCCCTGTACTCATTCAGGACTCAGCTCAGCTTGTAGTAACAGCTGAGAGTGAAACATGTGAAAGGAGAATGTAGCCACGCACCGCCCTCAAGAATGCAGACACACAGCTGTGTCCATAAAGACTGGGGTTCGACTTAGCAATCGATCCCATAAAAGGGACATATAACTGTGGATTTTTCAGTCTACTATACTTAAAAAAAGACTCCAAGCTGCTCTAATTCTACTTCTTTTGTACACAAAGGTATGGAAGCTGCTCAGCCCTCCAAGCGATACTACATAAAGTGTGAAGGATGTTCAAATTTTCATTGGACTTCATATAAAGTTCTCTCCTGCTGAAAATTAATTTTATTTGAACCCCATATAAAGTGTTTAAATCTAATTTACTTTCTAGTTGACAACCTCTAACCTCCGACTTCCTTGTGGTAATCTAGGTTTGACTTTCCAGCTAACCCCCCATGTTTGTTCATATCCTATTTTCTGTTTTTATTGCCTTTTTTTTAATTAATGTATGGATGTATTAATTTACTTTTTTTTTTTTACTTAGTCGGGCTAGATGTAAAAAAACAACTTTTGCCTATTCTGTTAACCTCGTAAATAAAGATTTGTCGTCAGTCATATATAATGATGACCCTAGGGGTAGCAGTTACGAAGAAAAAGTAAATCTGAGGTAAGACAGTAATTAGGCTGATGATGAAGAAGTCCCTTTTCTTGCTTATGGTCCACAGTTACGAATACTGAGAGAGTACTAGCGATGTAGATATTAAACAGAAGTAATTCAAATACGGGTAGATGGTGGGGTAGATGTACCTCTGGTTCATAACTAAGGCCCCAAGAGAATGTGACTCCATTGTCCACTGAGTGATAAAGCATGCGGTTAATCCATTAGACTGTCGACAACGGGGCCTCAGGGAGTACGAATCAATTCCGTACCTGTCAGACGTGGACCCTAATGACATCACCGGCAGACAAAGTATGCCAAATTATTTCCCTGCAGGGTCAAGGTTAACCATCGGCGTTATCATTATCGTCGTCGTTGGAACTTGCGTATACGTGAATGCGGTTGTGAGAGATCGATGCTGTTTGCTCGCGTTTTTTTGTTTTTTTTCCTTTGCACACATGATGCAATGCACACGCTCACACACACACACACACACACACACACACACACACACACACACACACACACACACACACACACACACACACACACACACACACACACACACACACACACACACATCACATGCACATACGCGCGCACACACACATACCAATACACACGCACACACCCTCTATCTCTGTGTGAATAATATATACACAAACACATATTTCACGCATATCCTCTGTCTCCAAGTCTCTCGCACACACATCACACTCACACACACACATATAATAAAATACTTGCATACAAGCAATAGTTATTACAATCGCTAAACCTTAGAACCTCTGCAAGCATCTATTATGGAATAATGTCAAATACAAAGTCAGCAGTGAACGACAGATGCGATGTCAAGAGCAGTTGACAAGCGGAGGTACAGAAAGACGAACTGTGCTCGTGTGTTTGTCGGGGGAGTCAAACCAACACAGTATTACCAGGTTATGTCAACTCTGAACACACACACCACCACCATCACCACCACCTGATGATGGCTTTATCGATAAGGCACTTATCGTAGTTAGCACAGCGGAAATCACTTCTCAGCAGGATGACCTATCATGCTCTTGTGTGTATATACATGTGGATGTTTGTCTATTTGGGTATTTCTGTTTGTGCATTTGTGTGATTGTATGTTTGCACGTGTATTCATGTGTATGTGTGGGTGCGTGTGTGGGTGCGTGCCAGTCCGCCGGTTTGTCGGGAAACTCGCGACACCCGTCGACACCAGCGGATGGACGCCAGCAGTCCAGCGCACCCAGAGGAGGCCAATCGAACATACATCACGACGTTTCCTTACAATAGCACAGCTGCAGCATCTTGGCATACTGAGTGAAGCTTCAGGTTTATACGTGGCCAGCCGTTTGCCAGGCGCTCAGTGCTTCCTGCAGATTCTTCGTGCCTCGCGCGGAGGTCGAGAACAACACACGCTGCTGCGGAGTGTGGCCTCACCCTATAGCAAGCAAATGCGTGCTCCGTGTGTCGGTGCATGCGCACAGCCCTCCTTACGTTGCGTTAACTACTGCTGCACGGCCTGATTGCCGTAATCAACGCACCTTGCGTCTCTGTGCCAATGATCTTTGCCAGAGAAACATAGGAGAGTGCCGACTGCAATGTTTGGACTCTGGGTTGAGAAAGTACGTTTCCGTATGACTGACTACTCAATGGAGAGACTGCGGCTGTAACCTCATCTACATTCATAGCCATTTCATTCATTAACATCGGCGTTGAGATCGACGCCCCTCCCAACTTGCCCCCACCCATAACAGCCACCCCCACAACGTCTCAGCCGTGTCTGACATTGTGTGTAGTCCTCTTCCTCCTCTGGTGCCGTTGCCTTGGAGGAGTGCTGTGCAGGAGGAGGCGTCTGCCGTAGAGCCGGAGAGGTGCTGTGCAGTCGTGCTACGATTTCTTGCCAAAGTCGTGAGTGGCTTTCCCCCCACTTGTTGATAGTATTTATAGATCCTGCCGTATTCTGCAGCAACCTTCACAAAGGTCGGCGCATTGCATTTTCTCTCGGGAGATGGCACGGAACGCTCAGCCTCCGGCATGTGTCTCTCTCCTTCTCGTCAGAAAATGAAAGAGATCGAGAGAGAGAGAACTCATTCAGTCAAAGATTGAATGTGAACATGTCACAGCAGCAACTGCAAGTGGATCAGGATGTAATCACCGGAAACTGCAAAGTGCAAGGCAAGCGTAGAAAGTATTGAAAGTGACTGTTACACTAGTTCAGTGCCGCCTGTCGTCAAAACATGGCTTCTTTTTCCTCGCTGATGTCGTCGTGGTTTTCTGGAGGAGAGAGAAGTAGGAGACGACGAAGGTCGTGGCTGCAGAGGGTGTGCTCTGGAAAGATAACCCTGGTTGTAGTGTTGCTGGTGTTATCTGTCCGGGCGACGTCAGAGCAAAATGACTACTCCAGTAAGTACACCTTCGTTTCTTCAGTCACTACCTTGTGTCCCTGTAGGCAGTTACTATGACTACCTACAGACAACATGCCTACTTGCAAACAATCCTGCACGAAAATCAAAAACTTATTTTTGAAGTAAAAGCTAGAATTTAACATAACATGTGTGTTCTTGCAGGCATTTGCCACTAGCCTCAAATGGTGCAAGAATAATACTTGTTTTATTTTTGTTTTGTGAGTAGTGATGGAAATATTTGTAATCTATTGAGGTTTATGACAGATTTGTTTTCCATAAAACCCAAGTGGAGACGAAAACTAGATTATGTTTGTTTGGGCGTGCGTTCTGGAGCATTGTGTTGATACAATGATATAAAGCTGGAATGACAGCGGAAAATGTTGCGACCTTCAGTAAAGATTAACTAGAATATCAACGCATGGCTCTCTGTATGATGAATGAATGGCGTCCAGGGACAGGATCATTACGAGAGGCTTGAGAAACGGAACTCAATTAAACTCTCGGTCACAACAAATGAAGGGTCCAGGCCAACACCGTGCTTGTGTTGTAATTAGACTCTCTGCAAACACGGGACCGAAATGTTATTATCGGCGACAAAGGTTTTATATCGTGTTTCGGTGTCACTAGGAAAGTTGCCGTGCTTTGTTTTCTTGCCCTCCGTGTTGTTAATGCATGAAACGTTCGACAGCGGAAACAAATACAATTCTACCGAAACCATTTGGGAAGGGTAAGGCGGGGGTGTATGGTAAAAATCATTTAAAAGTTTAATTATGGATATTTAGGAAAGTCATGAAAGCACAGCAAAAATGATTTTAAGTCTATTTTTTAAAACATCATGACTAACAAGCTAAAGAACAAGGTCTACCGCATAATTATGAATGAGGCTGAGCTTGCTATGACCAGAGTACCATGGCCAGCATGGTGAGTGTATGGTTATCTAACATTTGTATTCTAGCGAAGTGAGAGGTGCGTGCGGTGAATGCCTCCTCCAGAGTAAACAGACGAAATAACTGATTGCAGACATCACCAAAGGTCGTAGTAGACAGACATAAAAAGACTTGTGATTTCGTGGGCAGCAGCGGGAATGCGGTCTTTGCTTTCTTCTTGTTACAAATTCGAAACACACACACACACGTACATACGTACGTACGTCTGTATCCAAAAGTTCTCTCATATACACAAGAAAGAACAACTGGGAATGCAGCTTAACTTTTTATCGCTTGTTGTTTGATGAATGCTCATAACCAGCTCACAGGTGGATCTGTGATGCTAGAACCTTCTGAGGCGTGTGATAGAATTTAACATACGTAATTACCTACTAACCTGCGTGTTTACTGAAGTGGATAGAGGGCTATGCATGGCTTGCCTGGCCCCTCGTTGCCATGCAGCATGCAGTAAATGATATTTGCTTACTGGCAGGAGGTTGGAGGGTTCAGCCCAAGCTTTGACATTGTTGTAGACCCTCAGCTGTCGGTAATAAATTACCCTGTCACTTTTTAATGGTTTTGCTGCAGCCAGACAGCTAATAAGGATCAACTTCATTAAGACTTGGGCTGCTGATGCAGTTAATTGACAGGGATCTTATTATCTGAGTGGCCAGGTGTTTCTTGTAGCTCCTGTACCACAATGTGAGTTGAGCAAGTGCACATACATGTGTGTTTGCATGCGCATGTGTGTTGTTACATGTGCTTATCTGTTTGTTTGAATGCCAACGTTGATTAAGAACACAATGCTGTTCCCTGAACATTTTGTCTAAATGTTTTTGCGTGTGGATAATTATGTATGTATGCTTGCGTGAGTTTTTTCGTGAAAGCTATTTTGCCGTTTGTTTTGAGTTTAAGCCGTTGTATCTTGCGATGACTTATTAGAGTGCATGTAATCCAAACTTTTGGTCACTAAGTGGAAGCGACTTGGACTAGAACTGACAACAAACTTTCGGAAAACTGGAACTGAGAAAGGACACACTCAAGACCGATTGAACACAAGACACCGCCCATTACCAACCCCTCTCCACTTCCGCCCATTGTGATCCGCGCTTGATCGCGTCCATCACTGTCGGCCCACCCGCGGGATGCTTCTGGCATCCGCATCTCGCCTCTCTGCCAAGCTAAAGCCCTGAAGAGTGCCGAATCCTGATGTCCACTGAGAAAACAAAAAAGGCGTCGTAAGAATAAGACAATCAATCAGAATGAGCTTTCTCGTGTGATGATAGGAAAATATATTGGTCGAGATAAATTATTGACAGCGTTCTGCTAATTACGGAAAGAAAGCCGCAACCCTCATTTGTTTAATGAACAGAAGCAGACGTATGGTGATAGGATAAACAGCAGGAGACAAAAATAGATAAAAAGAGAGGGGAAAGGGAAGGAGATAGATAGCCCATGTTAGTGAAAGTTTTTGTTAAAAAAACATAACAGACATTATATGCATTAATGTGGAGAAAGTGTTTGCAGTGTTTGTCCCCGTCGCATGTGGTTGCAAATGCATTATCAAATCTCTATTGGAACAACAATGTATATTTTAGTATACTTTAGTATTATTTTAGTATATGTTAAGCATTCCAGGGGACGCAAATCATGGTCAGTTCAAGGTACTGAGGAATACAGATGGGGATGGTTGGCATCACATATATATACACACAAACACGCGCGCACGCACATATGCTAGAGCTACTCATACAAAACACGTCAAGGATGAACACGTACGCTCGTTGATTTGCCTATGCACACACACATGAAAATATTAACACATTAAATGGAGGCCTATGCCAGACAGTCAACCCAAAGTGCACAATGCCCGGAAATTCGACTTTCACGCCTGAAGACCGGGTGTTTCCGTGCATGTCGTGCGCTTGTCGAAAACAAAATCACTCTCGCCTTGTGCCCCGAGCACAGTCCCAACAAATCAGGTGAGACGTGTTGCGTGTAATCAAATGTCATGTGACCGGTAAACGCGCCTGAAGATAACGACGACCATAAGTGTCAATAAAAAAAAAATTAACAAAAAAACAGCGAATCTGGTCACGTGGGGGGTTCCTGTGGCATGTGATGCATTAACTGATGGTTCCCAGTCACTTAATCCCCAGACACTTCATCCCCGACACTTCATCCCCGACACTTCATCCCCTAGACTTTTAATCCCCAGACACTTCATCCCCAGACACTTAATCCCTAAACTAAATCCTTAACTATAAAAATTATGAAGTCAGCGAAAAATTTAATTGAAATTCAAATTCAAATCATGCTATTAACTTCAACGTCATTTGAACATCTACAACATTAGTTAAAGTTCATATAAGCTAGTAAATTTAATGTTCTTCAACAATATGATATGAAAATTGTTCTTGAGTGTTGGGGATGAAGTGTCGGGGATTAAGTGTCTGGGGATGAAGTGTCTGGGGATTAAAAGTCTAGGGGATGAAGTGTCGGGGATGAAGTGTCGGGGATGAAGTGTCTGGGGATTAAGTGACTGGACACCTTAACTGATACAGAACACGGATACTTGTTGGCAAGTGATATAACCTTCGATTGTCTGGACCATAAAGTTTGCTCAAAGAGTGTACACAATAGCTTAGCTGATGTTATTCTAATTAAGCTCTTTAATCTCAGAATTGTGAAGAGTCTGCTTAACTTGCCTTTCAAAGTTTTAACTTCTAGGAAACATCAACTGTTTACAACTCCTAGAACACAAAGTTTGGAATGTCTGAGTTGTTAGATGTAATGTATTAGGTGTCATTTGTTTATACCAAGATTTTCGTCTGCATTTCTGATCGACGCGTAACGACCAGCATCCAGCATCAACAGCACGAGTCTGAAGTCCAAATTTTAGCTACTACTGAATGTGTTTAAAAAGGATGAAATAGTTTCTTTTACTGTTTAAGTCATACAATTCTATTTTTAATCGTGTGAATATTTACTGCCAGAGAAAACATTTTATATGTATATATAGGACAATAGCGATACATAATAACAGTACCGTGAGGCCACACAGTGAGATCCGAATTCTAAGGAGTTGCAGGATTTCACAAAATATTTTTAGAAAATAGTCAGCCTGTATGGAAACAAGTAAGAACTATGACTGAAAGTAATTGTGTTGATCATCATAAATTCTTCAACACATCATTTAGATATTTTGCTTCATTTGTATTATATCGAGCTTTTGATTCATTAACAATTGAGTCGGAAGTTTACGTTCCCTGTATCATTCAGTGTCATGCCAGGGTCTCTTGCAAGGTTTTATTTCTCATGAAGTGAGCATAACGGTTTATATTATTTCCTTGACAGATGGCATTTTTATTGCTTATTTTAGACCTTAAATGTCTGAAAATATGACAAGTGTTAAAATAAGGAAAGGATTTTATTTTCTTCTTTTCTTCATTCCATTTCTTAATTTCTTTCTTGCGTCTTGACCTTTCTATTTACGTACAGCACTCTCTGTGCCCCTAGGCTCCTTCTGGATAATGCTCTTTCCTCAGAATTCTGTAATCTTCTGAAGAAGGAATTTTCATTGTTACATGCAACCAACACCGAAGCTTTGAACATATACAATGAGTGAAGACACGCCTGTGTCTAAGGACAAAGACTGGCTATTGAGGAACAACGAATTAACGGAGGAAAGAAACCACTGTTGAGCAGAAAAAGTGTTTTTCTTTGCTAATCAGATAAATTAGATAAGATAAAGCTAGCGAGCGAGAGAGAGAGAAAGATGGAAAGAAAGTTAATGCTCTGTACTAAATAGTTCTTGTTCATAAACAACTCAGCGAAGTAAAATAATGCGCAGAAGTCAGGTAAGGCAGACGCAAAAGGAAAGTTTGAACATTAACGGTGGAGGAAACATGGCAGACATCTTTGAGTCTTCTGCACACAGTCCCACGAATGTCAGGTTAAGACAGTGCAGCTGAGAGCCCAGGGAATCGTTTCCGCAGAGCAGCGGCAGTTTTTTGAGAATCTTAATGAATTTAACTGCTGCCTGGGCATGCAAGGTTCTCTTTTTGCGAAGCTTCTTTTAAGAAGAAAGAAGCGCAATTAACATCAATGGACGCTGGTGTCAGGCCTTTGGCTTACAGACCAAAGTTTACAGTCTCCACAGCCCACGATAGAATGAAAGCCAAAACGAATTTTACAGACGACATTTAATGTAACAGTTACTGCTGATTTGTTTAGAGGTTCTTCTGCACGAACAAGCAATAATAGCACGAGCTACTCAGGGGAGGTAGCAAACGACGTTAAAATAAGGGAGAAAAAAAAAGGACGCAGACAGGAAGAAATGAAATAAAGAACCTACGATCGCCAGACAGACATTCAGACAAACGAACGAATAAATGCAAAAGAAAAACAGAGGGAAAAAGAGGCAGCAGCCGGAGCTAAATTAACATAACACGGACGCGTTGTCCATCTCCACTTATCAAGCTGAAGAAACAGTGGAATAAGAAGTGAAAAGATAACTACTCAAAAAAGAACTCGCAGACCAGCAGTTCCACGATGGAGGCCATGTCAGATTCAGACAAGCTGGAGAAGCAGTGAAAGGTGACGTCGCCACTTACCTGCCAGCAGACGATCGACCTTAGATGCCGCCTGGAGATGGGCGCGTGCAGCTAAATATGTTCATGCACGCGAAAATATCCCCAAAGTTCTGGCATTCAGAGGCCGTACAGTGTGTATGCAAACACGCACGATCATGCGAACATACACACACATATGCGTACTCATTCATTCACTTACTCATTCACACATCCACTCATCCGCTCTCTTATTCACTCATTCACTCACTGGCTCACTTACGCACCGTACACAAGAGTCATCTGTTTTGCAAAAACAGTATTTGTTTCGTGAGTAGTTTAGTAATACTATGATCATCAGTTTCAAGCTTATTCCATTAACTAAAAATGAAAGCAGTATAGATATTGTAACAATCTTTACGCTCGAAGTCAATGAAATAGAAATCCGCGAAGCAAGAGTGAGCAAACTGGAAGGGACATTTAAACTGGATACCCTAACAGGCAATGACAGTGAGATTTTGAGGATGCACCGCAGAAGTGGGTAAGAAAAACCTGGTTATTGTGTTAAGCAGAAAGACAGGCAGAAGGATGAAACAAGACATTTTGGAGAACCCATTTCCTCCTCTCTCACTTTCTTTTGAAAAGAAGCCATTTGCAGATGCCATAACCTATCTGTAGAGCTGTGACATGGCAGTAGAAAAAGAGAATTTATGAAGTAGAAATTATTGTTTATGCGTTAACGACAGCAACCTTTACTCATAGTATCCTGCTGCATTCCTCCTAGCTAACATGTTCTGTAACAGGTTTACTCATGGTCCCGGTACATTGGCTTAGTTTGAAACACTTTATTTCCGGTCGGACAATTGGTGAGACCGTGCTACTCCTCTCCCAACACGTAAACGAGTTCTTGAAATTGAGATTGTGAGTTGAGAAGGGAAGTGGCATAAAGTGCTGTGCAACTTTGTAGCAAAGCGTTATTTATTCTTATTTCTACCTCTCTTCTACGTGCAGCAGCGGGAAAATGGTGGCTATCAGCGTCAAACGCAAGACGATAGAAAGTTTAAATGTCTAAAAATAAATATTTTGAAGAGTGTTTATCTAAAAAAACAAATTTTCAAGTTTAATGTCAGGAGCTTTCCGCTTCCCACAACTCCACGAACGAGAACTTCACGCCAGCGTGTCACTTGACCCTAGTGACGTCACTGTAGTGCACTCGTAGCGCGAGCACGAGGAGGTGCATGAGTAATGTGGTGGAGTTTGCGTCTAGCGCCACGCAGCCCCAAAACATCGATAAACTACACAAACAAAACTGACGGGAGAGGAAACAAATATTTACCTCAGAATGCAATTTTCCCCGTTTCCAAGGGAGAAAGCTAATAAGGAGGATAAAACGATAGAACTGAACTTTTGCCCCCAGCACATAACACAAGAGCAAAAAGATGGAGTTATCAATCTGAGGATAAAACCTGCATCCTAGTACAAAAGCTGAACAAAAGAAGTGAAAGGAAAACTGATCCTGCTATAAAGAGTGCTTGGGAGTTTGCCTTTCGTGTAAAAGCGACTAAGGTCTGTAGATGAATTTACTACACGTGACTAGTAACGGTAATCAGACTTGACAACGTCTCAGGGTGGCCATTGCTGCTCAGATTCGGCAAGTAGGCTCAGTCGAACGTTTGCTTCGAAGCATCTGTGATTAGGCACTCGGAAGGCCTATCAATCACTCTGGATGTTCTTGACAACTAGAAAGTTATTAGATAAGAAACTTTGACAAGAACCATACTGAATGACGGGCAAGTAACAAACTCACAAAAACGTAGACAAGCGTGCAGACAGGCAGACAGGCAGTAAAACACAGGCAAAGAGAAAGTTAAACAAGGCTGAACCGTGTGCTGACAAATCTAATCTAACAGTGGCTCCAGCGCTAAAGTACGAGAGTTGCCGGGGAATTGCACGCTTGCAGGTCACGTGATCATTAAATTTTCACGACCAGTTCATCAGCGCTCCCTCGCATCTTCGCGCCGCCGCGCCTTTCGTTCGTGAAAGTTATTTCCTCTTGAGCACGCCTCTGAAATGGCGATGTTATCGTGTGGCTGTCATCGTCTGGCGGTACGGCCTCGTGTGGTATCGTCCATTATCGTGTCTTCTCCTGTCTTGTCTTGTTATCATAAACTGTGGCACTGCAGTATTTCACATCTTTCCTTTTTATTGTATCGTCTTGGTATTATGGAGGGACTGTCTTAAAAATTATGTTTACGTAAATAAGACTGAGCAGCTCGCTGCTTTGGCATTTACGTGCCATAAACATGTGTTGACTTGTTTCACCTTGTTTTCCTCCTATTTTGAGATGACAGTAAACCATACGCCAACACTTTACTCCCCCTACCCCCTTGTTTTCTCCTTGTTGCCATCTGTTAAAATTGTCCTTCGCTACATCTATTCTCTTATCTGTATTTCACACGTGAGTCTGTTATTTGCACGTCCTCACTTGCACTTTGTCCATTGTCGTGTGTCTATTATTTGCACGCCATTGTTTCCACTTCATCTATTGTGATGTATCTTATTTTCACCACGTGGACTGGTGTGTTGTTCACGCTTGAAACTGCACTTCATGTGTTATCGTGGATCTGTTCTTTGTCCGTCCTTACTTTCTGGCTGCTTATGTTTTCAGTGGCACTTTTTCTTTGATATTACCAGTTCGTTGCGTCGTCTTACAGCTCCTTACTCACAGTTTACTACACGCTTATGTCCGATATTGCCACTTCTTTGTAGTTTGTTCTTTTGGAGCTGTCTCATCCCTTTATCTCTCTCTCTCACACACACACAGGGGTTGTTTTACATCGACACGAAAAACTAGTCAGTCGCTTATGGCACGCAGGGATGGAGAGAAGGACGATGACAGACGGCTGGCAGCAGAATATCAAACACTTGTAAGTCAAATACTGGGAAGCGGATAGCTGAGTGGTTAGAGGGCTGGCATCCGAACTGAAAGTGCGCTGGTTCAATGCCCGATTAGGGCAACAAACTTCCTCCAGTCGACCCAGCTGGCGGGAATGGGTGCCTGACTCCATAGAGGGTTGGGAAGGTAAGGCAGTGATGGAGAGGAGATGAACACCTTATTTATGTAAAGGTGGCCACAAGGAAAGGTTAGAGATGACCTTTAACTTTTTCATATATATGCAATATGCACTGAAATATATTTTAGCTAAGTGAATTAACATTCAACTGGTTGCTGTGCAGCTGCTGTATTATAGTGGCAAAAGCATGATTTGCAATGCTCAAGAGCTGTGTGTTCGAATCTGCTCTTTCATTGTTACACCTCATTTTCTGTGTCGTTTTCTGTATCTTTGTTTCTTTAATGATAGAATGTAGTTCAAGCTCAGCTTGTATTCGTCATCGTGTCCGGACTGTTAAAATATTTTCATAACCATTTCATCTTTAGTGCGCATGCCCATTTTTCTAGTCTTTTGCCTACTGAATATTGCATGGTCACTATTCAGGGCTTTCACGTGTCTAATATGCCATTTAATGTGTCTTCATAAAATGCTGCGGGAAGTTCACTGCTATAAAGAGACAAACTACACCTCCGTGTGAATGAAAGTACTTATTTTTAGCCCGCAAGTATCTGATCGCACAGATAAATGAAACATGGAGAAGCAGACCTGTCAGTTCTGTTTAGGAGTCAGACCTTCTTCACTCTTTATGTCCGAATCACGAGATGGCTGCATCCTCAGATTCCAGCTGTTATAGTCAGGTATTTATGATACAAATGGGAGAGATAGAAGAGGCAGTCTGCAATGGCTGTGCTGATGCGTTGGCATTTTGCTTCCACTTTGATGAGGATGGATCAGCACATGCTCTTTACACCTCCTTGTCAAAAGGTTCCTCTGTATCTTTATTACCGCACTTCTCTCTCACGCTTTCTCTTTCTCTATCTTCCTCTCCATCATTCTCTCAGTATTTTTCCCTGTTGGTCTCGTTCTTGCTCCTTCTGCTTCACGCCCCGCTATTTTGTCTGATTACAGTTTTCAGCCGACATAGGGAAGAACAGAGTAGTGTACATGCGATATTCTACATAAAAAGAGAACTTGCTCATAATTGTGCCTCCACTGGTGTGACAGTCATCGATGTATTGGCGGTATAACACCTGTTGGTCATTGACACACTTCCTCGAGACTTCAAAGGCAGGTGTGGATGAAAAATGACTCTTTATCCAGACCCCTTTTGTGCGAAGTGTAAATGAATCACGTATGTTTGAAGCACAGCTTGCAATAAGTTCGCAGATAACAAAGATTGTGGTGTTTCGTTGTTTTCTGCTGCGTACACATGCACGTAATGGTAGGTTATCATCATTTAAAGCCTTGCTAGTCATGTGGCTCTGGTCTAATTGGTGACATTTACTTACTTACCGTGACATTGCGTTACTAGTGAAGAAATACGGGACTATCACGGGAAAGGACGTTGTGTTCCGTCGTGCTAACCCCGTTGGTAAATTTTACACGAGGTCCTGCGTCAGTAAAGAAACTTGTAAGTCGCTGTTTTGCTTCACGAAAGTATAACTGGGTTGTTTTTTTTTTTTTTTTTTTCGTTTTTTTTTCTGCGTTACATAATACATGAAGAGTGTTCGAAAAGAAGAATGGTAAAGTAAAAATGCTTCTTCTTATTCCTTCTTCACCATCAGTGGAGCATAGGGCCGCAACTACACCACAAACTAGTGTTGCAGTTTCTGAAGCAAGGGTTGTTTTACAGGGTCGGGTTGCTAGCCCCACGATCAAACCATCCTTCATCCGGGCTTGGGACCGGCAGGTTACCCGAGAGATTTCCAGGTGGAGTTGAAGCAAAGTACGTCAGCAGTATTTCCCAAACTTCACAAATGCTACTGATGTCACTAAATGTCTTATTTTCTATCATTGATGGTACTAGACCTACCTGTTATATCGCACCGAGGACTTATACATCTGATACCTCAATACCACTCAACCAAAATTAAAGCAGAAAATCGAAAAATAATTACAGAAGTAAACACACGAAACACTACGGAAGGATCGAAGGTATAGCGGAGTTGGGAGGAGTAGCGGTATGGCTCGCTGGTAGATGAATAGGGTCACGTGACAGCAAGACTGGTTATTAAAGCTGTGTGATGTGGGGACAACAACCTGTGATCATTCCAATCGAGAACTCTACCCCCACCACCAACGTCGAGGCGCTTGTGCCTCACGTGCAAGGAATAAGTGGACGCCACGAAAAGATGGGAAAAAATGTAGCCCACAATCTCGACGGTGTTACCAGCTGTGCTCAGTCTCATCATGGGAAGGGAGACCACTGCTGGAAGCAGGGGAGGTAAGTGAGGCCTTGCTGACGAGAGTAATCACAACTGTGAGCGTTCATTGATTTTCCCCCCTTTTATGTCCCCTGCTCTTTAGCCAAGAAGCACACTCTCCGGCGTTTCAGGGAATCACAGCTCCTGGCGGAGGTTTTTCTGGAACCGCACGCTGACGTGAATTACATGAGGATGACAACAGGGCTGAGAAGGGGAAGCAATTTATACGCCTGCCACATAAAAAGCCGAGATTAAGAAGTCGTGAAGTCGGTCACAAACACTCATTCACACAGTTTTGTTAAAAATTCGTGTGTGCAATATATTTATTTCCACGTCTCCTAAAGCTGCGTTTATAGCTTGCTGTGGCTAGGGTAAATATACTTCAATGTTTGTGTGTGGTTTGTTTATATGTCTGTGTGTATTTATGCATGTGCGTGCTTGTGTGTGTGTGATCGAAAAGCAAAGCATTGCCTCATACAGACGCATTACTCGCTGTGACTTGGTTTTATATTATGGGTTCTGTCCTGTTTTTGTGTGGGTTAAAGTTATCGTGTCAGTATTCTGTAAAAATTAAATAGACTTTAAATTAAATTAAAATTTAAAGTCTATTTAATTTATAATAAAAATAAATAAATTTTAAATAAAAATTAATTTCCTGAATGATTCCAGGAAGAGTTATTTGAAAGCGAATTCGCAACACCCTTTGTGAAGTCAGTTCTAGTCCTGTTCCAAGGGAGGAAATGAACTGTTTAACTCCCATTTCTAGCTTTCATTTTAATGCTAAATTTTTAGGGGGTAGTCATTTTGTTCCAAGTGTGGGATAAAGTGAGAAAGTCCATTATAACGGCAGTAAAGACCCGAGAAATACGATTTGTGCGGTCATTGCTTCCTCTGAAAATGTGTCATTAAACTTTGTTTTTTTCTTTCTTTCTGAACTAGTGATGCAGTAAACTTCCATTTCTAGAAACAATCCAGCAAAAAAAGGAGAGCTGATCTCACACCTAATTTCTAAAAACACGCAGCTGTCACACTGCTTCGCGTTGGAAGCTGCAACGACAGCTGTTATTTTAGTTATTCTTTTTTAATATCGTGTTTTTTGGGAAGACGTGTGTGATCCAATATTTTGTTCTTATGTTCTTAGGTCTAAAGAAGTGTAACCTCAACTTTTTTTCTTTTCTCTCTTTTTTTTAATTTTTTCTTTGTTTTTTTGTTTGTTTGTTTTTTTGGTTGTTTTTTTTTTGTTTTTTTGTTGTTGTTTTTTGTTTTTGTTTTGTTTTGTTTTTTTGTTTTTTTTTTTCTTTTGCTTTTATCAATTATCATTCGCTGGGTTATCCAGCTTTTACGTCCTCTAAGAGTACAGTCTTTGTGTGAAGTGTCTGGCAGACGTGACAAAGAATCAGAAAGACATCATCATCATCATTATCATCATCGTCTGATTAGAGTGTATTTGACTTTCTCCTGTATTGCTTTATAAACGTATAAAGGATAAAGAGCAGAGCTGTTTGGTTCACATTTTACAGCTATACAATAATCTTGAATGATCATTATCCTCCGCCGCCAGCCTTCCGCTGATGATTGTGACCAGACTCCAAATGGCTGCTACGTAGTTCAAATAACGGCCAGGTCGACAATCACTCCCTTTTCTTTCTCCCTCCATCCTCATTCTCCTTTCAATGATTCTTTTAGGTGCATTTCTATCTTTTTATTCTTTCATTTTTTTACCATTTCTTTCTTTCTGAGAGAAGACCCTTCAGGCGGGCCATCACCACCAGTAAAAGCGCTCCTCCGTTCCTTTCCTTGTTATTGCCAGTAACGATGTGCGCCGGCTCTCGTCGTTGTCTGAAATCGATTAGCAGGCTGCAAGATGCCAAACACTCGGCGGTCTGCGAGTTGCACGTTTGCCAAGACTTTGTGGGACTGCAGCGGGAATCACTGTGTGGTTGTAACGGCGAGTGCACCCATGCGGTCATTGACACAGCGCTCCACGTACCAGCCTCCAGGTTCCAGCTACTGGCCTCCTGCCATCCAGCCGTTTGGATGGGACGTACATATATTTTTAAAAAAAACTAATCGGGTCCGCACCCTTCACCCACTAAAACGTTTTCAGTTGGAAAAGGTTAACAGCAGTCTCCGCTGGATTCGTCCCTACAGAATTATAAATACATTAGTTAGCTAATTGAATTTTTGTCTATTTTGAAGAATAACTACTTTTAAGGTTATTGGAAAATGGGACAGCGTTCAAGAGTATCTAATTTCAGTATTACACTAAGATAAAATAAGAATTGGCTTATTATCCAAGTGGTATTGCATTAAGAATTTGACTTGATGATGATCGTCACTTTATCGACTAATACCAATCACACTCACACCCATACTTGCAGACGTTCAAGCTTGAATTCTTGTGAAGACACTGTTCATTTCGTCATCGCAAAAAGCAGGCCTATCATGTTGTCGCCATGTTTGTCAGCACCATCTTTGACCGTTATTAAATAAAGCTGGGAAAAAACTCCACACACACTGACACGGACGCACGCAACATAACAAGCAAACATTGTTGTGTAGAGAACGTCAGATCATCATTTGAAAAACTGTGATCCAGGCCACAAATGTTCCTGTCCACACCACAACATGTCAGAGAACGGATTTAATAGGATTTTTTTTTTTTTTTTTGGTGCTGTTTATTGGATTGCCTGCCAAATCCCTATCTGAAAACCCAAAATGAATTCACAAGCTGTTGGAAGAGCAGCGGTAGTAATCCACCAAGGCGTTCAACTGTTCGTCAACTTTTCACAGATTAAGATGTGCAGGAGGTGCGGCTCTAGTTCAGATCCACAAAGTCAGTATCAATCTGATAAAAGCAGAGCAGTTATATAACCGGAAATAGTTCTTGTCGATAAACTATTCTACATAAGTACGTCAATGACAAACACACTGGCACAAACTGTACATCAAATGCAGTTACAACCAAATATATTAAGAAACAATTGTGGAGCGCAATGGCTTCCATGACAATTAGGCACCGCCTCGTTCTCGTTATCTGCTATAGTTTAATTGCATTACTAAAATTGAAATTAATGTTAACATCACAAAAATTAAAGTGAACATCACTAAATTAGCAATCTTCTTTTCTTTAACCAATTAATTAACACCCTCAAATACATTTATTTAAAAAGCGAAGTTAAAGCTATTAAAGTCCCTGATCGCTCCCATAATGCTGTACGGCTTCGAAACGTGAACCCTGTTGACCGAAGCGGAGAGGAAGATTCAGGCAATCGAGATGAAGTGCTTCCGGAGATGACTCCGATTCTTCTATAGAGAACAAAAAACAAACTAATTTCACCAGCCTGGTCAGTCCCCATGAACCACTGCTCTCCACCGTCAATTGGTGAAAATTGGTTTGGTTGGGGCATGGCGCTCGGCACGACACACTACTCAAGACAGTCCTCCATGGATGTGCAGAAGGAGAACATCGACAAGGCAGACAGACAAAAGGGTGGCTTACAAACATAATGGAGTGGACCGGCCGCCAGATGTGTGACCTGTTCATAAGAGCGCAGGATACGTTCCTCTAACGTCCCGTCATGTTCTCTCTCCTTCAGTAAAGGTCTCAGGGACCGAGAGACAGAGACTACCACTGACTGAAGTCTCGGGAACCGTTACATTGACTATGAGTTCACGACTGGTGTATGGTACAGCAAACTATAATGCCGATAACAGCAGTAATGTTTTGAGATATCAAGAAACCCTTGTTCATACGATGAGTACAACACAATGTTGAGCAGACACCAGAATGAAGCACGTGCTGCCTAGAACATCTTGCATTTTCTTGTTTCGTAAATTAAGGACACCCATCGTATGCGCGCTAGTATGGAGAATGATTTACTTGAAACATTGCAGGTGCTGGGCGTTCTCTCAGCCTATTATTCCTCCCATTTCTTTCCTCTACTTTACACTTAGTAGCTTCTCGCTTTTTGTTTTCTTTTCTCTCTTTCCTTTTCTAAGTCTCTTATCGAGTCCTATGCTTGAGTCGATATTTTCAACATAACCAATTATTCTTGGAATCCGATATTTTTCACAGCATGTGTTTCAGTTATCTGAATTTTTGTCTTCCGTTTCTGGATGTAAACAGTAGATAACCAGCTGTAGAGCAGTACGTAATAAGCTTCACACAGCATCGTATTATTTCTTGATAGTGATCAGAAGCGGTTATTTGCCCACACTTGTATTCAAGTTTTACAATAATTATGAACTGCTTATCATTTTGTTTTCAGACTTGTTTTGTTATTACATGAAATTGTTGTCGTTTTGCTTGTTTGGTGTTGTTTAATTTACTTTTGAGCATTGGCGTGTTTTTCCCCCACTGTCTATATACCTCCTATACCCACCTGTTTCCGGTCTGCTTTTTCCCGTGAAGGTTGCATCTCAACATGGCGCTCTCAGTCTGCGAAGGAGGAATAATCCCCCTCAGAGCACTGTATCTTAAACAAGCATAAAACGCACACGCTTATCATGCAAAGCTGAAAGGAAATCTTCATACACATACACACCCCTTGCATTTTTCGTGAGCTGAGTGCATCCAGTTATGATCTCTGATTGCTGCAGGAGTAAGGGTCATGACAAAGACAGTTTTGTCAAAAAGCTCTAATGATGAGCCTGCTATCTCATGTGCCATGGATAGAAGAAATATGAGAAAAGAAAGTCGGCCTTCGTCAGAACAGGGATGGCGTTATTAAAGCGCTAGGTAAATAAAGAAAAATATCCGTTCATATAAAATGTTGTTTGTTCTTTTTTTAAGATTGTTTCCATGTGTGGTCGAGCATTAATTTCTGTTCACGCCTGTCTGTCTCCCTCTAGGACTGTTCGTTGTGTTGTCTGTATTTTTCACTTCCCATTTCAATTTTTATACAATATTGCTCTCGGTGGACGATTTTGTCTTCTTCAAAAAACAAATGTATTTGCATGTCAGAGAAGGATAAACAAGCGCATTATACTCGAGGGGGATTACTTTGAAGTGAAAACCATGTAGTTTGCTTTTGTTTTTGTGTTTGTTTTTATGCTTTTTTGTTTTTTTGGAATTGAAATAAATTGTTTGGCACTCCAGTCCCGTTACTTTTCAGACAGACCCCGTATGACCACCTCGCGCCGACTTACACCCAAGGCGCCTTAAGGGACATTCTTCAACAAAGTGTTGTGCCGAGTCTCATGGCCAAAGTAGACCAGCTTCTGTCTCTGCAGTGTTGCTAGTAGTTCTTAATGTCCTGCGAGTGTGGCGACTGTGCTCCACAGTCAATGGGTTTGTTTTCTCTTTACGAAATCCGGAACAGCTTTTCTAGGTACTTCTTCTCGAGTGCCTGGTAAGAAAAGTTCACTTATTACATCTGTACAGAGGGATAAGTGCTACGAGGGATTCACACAAATTGCACTCTGCGATAAACCTGATATTAAGGCTGTGCCAGGTCTTGTCCAGCCTGGTTCTTGCCGCTGTTGCTGATCCAGATGCTTGTCATGGAGCTGCTGTCTTTCAAGAGTGTGGCAAAATTTTAAATGTATTCAAGCCGCATTCCATCCATGTGGATATCTGCTTTGCCGTTACCAGTTACCATGACTTTGATTCTTACTATCTGCATACCGATTCATATGGATGTATTTGTTTCTTTTGTTGCTTTTTTAATGCGAACACGGGCATATTTTCATTTAATTCTTGACCCTTCATCAAACATTTTACCAGTTTATTTTAAATACGACTAACCGCCAAAGAAGCGGATATAACATCTCTCTCGGGAATTACCCTAGAACTCCCAGTACCGTCTCTTTTCATTGATGTCTAAACAGTTCCTCTCTTTTTCAAGAGTTCTCTGGCTTTCATAACTTATAATATACCTTACATTTCTGGTCTGTTTCAGGTCTGTACAGTTTTGTCATCGAAAAGTTATTTTTAAAATCGAGTTCATGCTAAACTCTTAATCGTTATCTTCGTTGTCTTCTTCCCTAGTTATCGGTGTCATCGTGGTCATCTATTGGTTTTCTGGCTAAAGAAACCATTTTCACTCCTCTCAAAATTCCGAAGGTTTCTAGTCTTGAGAAAATCCCAAACCATAAATTTCCTGTGCGTGGCTGGCCCATACACTATTTGTGCTATTTCGGTCTATTACTGGGGCTTCAGCGCGGGATGTTATTAGAGGCTGAAAGCCTCCCAGACTACACTTCAAGTCGATTATATGATGACAACATGAACTAGAGCTTGATAACCGACTGTTCGCGTCCTGTGTGGGTAATAAGTGTCAGCGCAACTAGAGAATGACCACCCTAGTGCAAGCCATCGACCAGAAATTACCATTGATTTCCTTCGGTTTTGCGTTCCAGTCCATTGTCCTAAGCTTCTAATAACTCCTGCATTTACACTTCGGCGGTCGCCTCAGCTTTAGTGTAAAATCAATTTTTGGAAATAAGAGTTCTAGATGTTAGGCTCATGGGTCAGCTTCACTGACTGAGGGAGAAAATTGCTCAAAATTACTCACAAAAAAACTAAGAAAGGTAGCAAGGTCGGAGTCTTGTGGTTGTCTTCCTTGAATCCTATTACCAAGACTATCATGTTGGTGGTAGTAATAGTGGTGGGGAAGGTTGTAGGCTTACTAAGAAAATCACTGTATTTTCTTGTTAGATGTTTTAAAGTCTTTGGTGGCATTTATCGACTGAAAACAGTAAATTTGATTGTCCGAGATACTTATAACAAACACTTTAGAAGAATTAGCAGAGATATTAAATGAGATCGAATTAACTTTTGTTTGGTAATCGTTATGAAGTTTAAAACAAAATGATAAGTTTTTCTCAAATATAGAAATAAACTGGTAATAGGTTCTTCTCAACCCGTGCATTTGATACAAGTTAGATGGCTGCTTGCACCAGAGAGTATGAACAGCCACAAAAGATGTAGTTCTTGCCCAACTGACATACTGAGTCGTTAACGGTGCAGTCCACATCTAAGCAATCTCTGCTACCCCGGGGTATCAGTAATCTGAGTTGGGCTATGACATAATTTCCTGTCACAAATCATCTTCTCTGAAAATTCGTGCGCGCTGTTCATTGCACTGCTCTTCAGGAGAAGATAAGCGTGCTCTACTCAATTACATCACTGATTTATCATCCTTCATGAAAAAAAGAGAAATGACAATACAGGATTCAGAAAACAATATATCTACTCCATCGGAATTTTTTCACGAAAATTAGTGAACGCGTATGCACACATCAACGATATCTATTGGATTTCAAAAGCTTTGATGCCCTATAAATCGTTTGGATACAATGTATAGTGGTGTGTGTGTGTTTTGAATACTCATACAGTCTCTCACTACCTCAAAATCCTTTTCTATTTATTTTTTTTTTATGTGGAGGCCTCTTTAGAGGCTCTTTGCCTCATTCATTTCATCTTCACAAAATATAATAAAATACAGTCAAAATCTCGAATATCTGTAGTTGTTGCCTCAAAGAATGTTCTTGCTTTTCTTTCTAGAACGGCCAATGGAAAGATGAAAGAACAAGAGTTGTTTGATGACTGGCTATCAATAGAGCTAAAAACAGTATGAAATTGTTCTTCATAAAGGCTTCATTAGCGCTACCAATCCTTCGTTGATGAGTTGCTCGCGGTGTCATGCATCATTCATTGCAAGGGGAGATAACGCTGGTCACGGCTGGCTGCCTTTTGTTAGTGAACAGTGTACTGTGCGTGCAGAAAGCAGATCCACACTGTGGGAGGATAGGAGCCTTCTGAGTACAAAATAATTTAACTCATTTGCACCTCACGTGACCTTTTTTTTTTTTTACTAAATATAATTAGACCGAGACACTAACATTTGATAATACAGTTGATTAGTGTTGCTTCCACGAGCAGTTACAGTCCGATTCACAGGCCATAGAGGATTTTTCTTCACACAGCTGATCCAGAGTTGACAGAAGGCTAATGGGTTCTATTTTGTCTTAACTTATTATTACAAGATGTAAAATGCGGTTGTTGTTGATTTTTCATTAATAGCAATATAATCCTTGCTTGTAATCCAAATAATTTAAGATCGAGTTATTTCGATGTGTAATTTTCATTTTAAAAAATGCCATGAATGTAGCTGCACGTCGGTTTTACAATTGAAATATATGTTTCCGTCACAAGCAGATCATTGTCAAATAGCAAGTCTGGATACCCTTCTTCTCACCCCTATTGCAGTAGATGTGAGTTAAAAATAAAGTGTACCCTCTCAGTATCGCCAACCCTTTTCTGTACAGTAGTCAACGTGTGTTGCTTATTGGACAGGAATATCCGACCAGCCCTCCCATAATTCTCCCCTTTTCCGGATGTATTACGAGAGATCGATACAATCCCAAACTCGCATCTGTCCCGTCCATGACAAATAACATAAGTCATCGATTTTGACTTCCATCTATCTTCCCTCTTTCTCTCTTCTTCTTTCGCTTAAATTCTTTCTCCCCACCTCTACCTTCCTCTGTCCCTCTGTTTTCCTCTGTGTGTAGGTGTGTGATTGTGGTAGTGGTGGTGTCGTGGGTTGGGGTTTTTTTTTCTTCATTTGATTGATTTGAATGGAAAGTTTTTACAACGTGGTCAGGGTGGAGAGGAATAAACGTGGAGAGGGGTGTGGGCGCGGCATATAAAGAAATATATACGGGGCCACCATTTCCAGGTAGTGAAGTGGTTAAAACACTCGCCTGTCACCAATGAAGTGAGAGGCCCTGGTTTCCAACCTCGACTCGTAACAGTTTGTGACACCTTGTTGGCAAGGCGCGCCATCGGTGCTTTTCTCTGGATTTCTCTCCCCCTTAACGCGAAATGACAAATCAAATAATCACTTTTCTGTTTAAAAAAGACACTTCGTCACTGCCCTGTTGTGAGTGGTTGATACACTCGCTCTTAACCTGTCATTTTCTCTTTGTTACCTGTTGACAAATCGGCATGACCACCATAGCCCCCGCATATCAACAAAGAGAATAAACAGCAGAACTGTGAACTAAAGTGGGTGCACATCCTTTTTAAATCAATAAAATGCAAATAATTGTAGCAAGAAAGGCTATTATCACGGCTGTTCATAGGCAGACAGCTTTGTATCTGCTTCTCTCTCCCTCTTAACCCCTCTTAAAAACTACAAGTGCTTGATCCGAGAAGGTCGTAGCCTTTCTCCACCTACATGGAGGAGACAGCAGCGTGGGTGTTGAAGTGAAAGTCCAAGAAGACGATGTCTGTCTGCTCTTTCGCCTCTAAAGTTCACCTCAATTCTTTTTGAACCTCTATAAATCTCAGTTGTGTCTGAGAATATTCTGAGACGTAAATGAAACGTATTATTGCCAGACGTCTCACAAAGGTCTCACGTGGCTTGTACACGTACAGCGTCTCGCGGTATGCCATCTTATCTCTTAACCCTCGATATAGCTTTACTTAATTACAGTAGAGAAAAAAAAGAAAGAAAAAATGGATAGCTGAGAGAGAGTGCTTGAAGATGAGGCGATGGGAAGATAAGACGAAGGGTGTTGGCAATTTTGCTTTCAACAGGCAGTGACAGTGAACAGGATCAGCCATTTGTTTATCATTTTAGGTGCAACTACAACTGTTATATCAACTACGTCCTCGCAAGCCTTATAATATATGTGTGTGGGTCTGTTTACAGGGAAATAAGACTTGAATTTACCAGTGTGTTCACAAAACTTTGATATTCTTGCTTTTTTTCTTATTTTTCAAGCATGCTTAATACCTAAAACTTGGCGCTTCAGTGCATACAAAAGAAGCGATTGCAACTCCACTGATTAGGGTAGCTTCCAATATAACTCTTCTCAATTGCGAATAAAATACAAGATAGTGATGTTTTATTGAATTCAGATCTCGGTCGCTGGAAGTTGCAGATATTACTGAACATAAACGTCTAAGCATTAAAACTTTATGACTGGTTCAGACTTCACCCGAGACATCACCCGTGTTTAATGTCCATTCCGCCTCCCTGATACCACAGAGTCTATGGCGCTCACCAGATTAGGTGTCGGGGTGGGTGAGAGACAATAGGAGACTGCTTGCTCATCTCCTTGCTGTTCTTTTGATGATAACACTTCAAGACAGCAATGGGTGAGCAGAATACTTTTCCGAGAAAGACTATAATTTACAGCGATTACTAGGCCTAGCTTTTATTCCTTTGTTTATTTCCTTCTCTTTTCTTTTCTATTTTTGACTAATCAGACTTCCTGCAAGCAGATGAGTCACATGTGAGCGCTTTTAGTGCATTTACACTTACATGTAATTAGAGCGCACACACACACACTCACACTCACTCACACTCACACTCACATTCACACTCACACTCACACAGATCAAGCAAGGCTCAAAGCCGGAAGCACTTTCGTGCCTGAACCCAAAGACAAGTATTGCCCAATGGTCCTCATCAGCTGACATGAACAGCGCAATTATTATCTTTTTCATCGTTGTCATTATCATCGTGGTCGTCAACGCCATCGTCAGTCATCGTGGTTATTATCGACAATATCGACTTCATCGTCATACTCATTATCGTCGTCGTTGCCAGAAGTGTTCTTCGAGAGCATGCCACTGCACATAATTTACAGATTCTTGAAAGAGGGGCTATTTTTACTGAGCTGGGCACTTAAAGTTTGATGGAAGCTGGTCGGAACGTCTGGGTCGATGGGCTCACAACGAACAGGCTGGCAGCCACGAACGTGCTCTCCCCACGACAGGCAGCAGCAGCAGCCGAGCGCTGGAGGGTTGCTTCTGGGAGGCTGTACAGGGGGGAGGTAGCGCAGAGGGTGGAGGTTGAGAGGAAGTAGAATGTACCCGAGCATTTGAAAGTGCTGGATATTGGCTAGCACCTCGCTCGATCTGTGCTGGCGCGAGGGACTTAGCCCTCATCCCTGGGAGTTTTGTTTTCTTTTCATGTATCTCTCCGGACGCGACAAAATTACTTGCTTCTAGCCAGGCCCATCACCCTGGTGTAATGGAAATGGATTGATGGCGCTTTTTATGGTGTGTTTCTTGTTAACGGTGTTGGACTCCAGCAAGCAGAAGTTGTCGACAAAGGTACATTTCGTTAAGCATATTGTCACGGGTGGACGAGAAGCACACAGGCCAGCACCCATCCCTACCGCGCTTCCCCACCCGCTTCACATTCCTTCCCCACCAACCCCAACTTCTCGGGTCGCTGATGATGTGGTCGTATGGCTGCGACTCGCAACCACGACTTGTCTTTGAGCCTCTCTTAACAAGTTAAGCTCCTTCCTGAGACATTTTATCGAGATGTATTGGTAGTTACTAATCTGTCAGTTCTTCAGGGTTTGTTGTTTCTAGATGTTCGACAGTAGATAATCGCCTTTTTTCAAAACTGGCTGTGTCTGGCGAGTCTTTTACACCAGCCGATTCCATGACAACCAACTTTTGTGGTCTTTTTTTAAAATTCATGCCTTCTTTGGTGTTGTATCACATAAAGGACTTTTGAAGGCTCTCTTTGTTAGATTATGATCTTCTTTTAAATGGTCAGGTAGACGATAGAGGGAACTGCCCTCGACCACCCAACCTTTCGTTTGTTGCCGACCCTGCCACTGGCTAGTTCATCCTTCGTTTCTAAAGTTACTATCGGCATGTATCTCGGTCACGACAGCTGTGAATGTCTTGGACAGTGTCAACAAATAGTTTGCTTGACACACTGATCTAGGAAAACACTCTGGTAATTCTCGGAGAATATCAGACTGAATGCAACAACATATCGTTAATCACGTAACGATTAGACGACGTATCTCGTGGATCTTCATTAATCTGAGTGAATGTTGATATAAGTCTCAAATGACTTTATAAAACCTCCTGAGGGGTATTGAACGAGACAACAACGAAAAACCGACTACTAGAACTCTTGTTTTGCTTTTGATGGCCAGACGTTCGTTGCGTGCTTGCTGTCCCACGACGTTGCCGTCATCGTCATTATTCACATTTCACATTTGACAACGAGACTTCTAGAAACTTCACTTCACGAAATTCTAAACAAAGATGAGGAAGATGGAATAAAGGAAAGAAGTAGGTATACAAGCAGACGGAATCAATACATAAACAAACATACAAATTCAAGGATGTGCAGGACCATAGAAACATGATTGGAGTGAACACCCAGAAGTGGGAGACTGAGGTCTTGTTACCAAGGACCGGAATGAGTGGGCCTAGTTACATCGATAGTTAATTGTCTCGCCTCTACAGTTTCTTGCCATCCAGTCGAATGGCTGTATTTATTCAGACACGAACTGCTTAGATGTTGTCCAGACTTCAAACCTACAGCGGCGTCGCTGGCCCCCATCGGGCTTTACGTGCCTGGAGGGTGGAAAGCAAGACTTCCCTTTCCACTTTTCATTCTGGTTTTCAGACTGGTCTTGGTATGGAAAATACACTCGGTTTGGTTTTTAATCATTTTAGACATCTCTCTCTCTCTGTCTGTCTCTCTCTATCTCTTTCTCTTTCTCTGCATAGCTCCTCATTCATTTTTTTTTTTTTTAGCTCTCTCCCTACACATTTGGCATTTGTTCTGTTGGATTGTTTTTCCCTCTCCCTTGCCATACTTCTATTCTGAGAATGAAAACTTGATGTGCACAGACAGCTTTTCTGTCACACTACAGCAAGAAGTACAGACAGCCGTTTTGTTGGTAATACACACACAAGAGCTGTGTGATATGCACGATTGTATTTATTTTGAACACACAAATTTCAGTGGATCGTTGAACTCTTTTAAGTGTGTACAAGAGGGTTAAAGCGCTCACGGAACCTACCATGTCACTCAGAGGCCCAAGTTTATGAAAAGATTCCTGAGCAGATAATTCTCTTCAAATTACTGTAGTCGGCTGTCATTGTCTCGTGATTGATTGATGGATTGATTGATTCGTTTGTTTGTTCTTTCATTCATTTTTCGATGTATTGAGCCTTCGTTGACTGATTTGTTTCTTTATTATTTCCTCTGCATATATTTATTTATTTTTTGCAGACCCTATCATGTGCTACACGTGTCGAGGAACAGCCGTTAACAGCACGTGCGCTGACCCCATAGACGCCCGCACCAACCCTGACCTGGTGAAGAGAGAATGCATGAACGGCGTCTGCCTGAAGTGGACCAAATACATACAAGGCAAGTGTACAGCTGAAAATAGGGACCCCTATGTCAGGAAATATATCTGAACTGACAGAATGTTAACGGTATGTGTGTGAACAGACTACATGCGGACGGCTTTCTTCTATCACATGCAGCATTCTTGGATAGAATATTTCTGGGAGACAACAGACTTCTCTGTAGAGATCAGGACACCAGTCTGTTTTCAGGAGAAAAAATACTGCAATACCTCTCTGGCAAGACTAGATGTAGTATTTAACATGTCTATTGGACATATGTAACTTAAAGTCCCATCTTTCTAGTTGGCTCTTGTCTCTGTCGAGGACTATGGGGATTTATTCACCAAAAATTTTGAAATATTTTCATGCTCGGAGTCATCAGGAACACTAAGGTTTAGCAGGGTTCAGATGACTACTGGGTTTTCATTCATTTTGCGAGGTTCCAGCCTTTATACATCGACATTCTCCCTTACTGAAAGAGCTGAAGATTATGAGGCCATCGTAGTACATTGCCATGGATACGCAAGTTGGAGGCATGCCCCGCCTCTCATACAGGCTGGCTCTCAAGATAATTACTCTCACTACGTCACAGTCGGCATGCTCTCAAATCCACCTGTGCATTTATCCCCTCGGAGGATTTTAGAGGGTTGGGAAGGGGATGAAGATATATTTCGTAAGAGAATTTTACTCCTGTCTGTTTCTTGATAGATTCCTGATGTGGAATCTTTAGTATCCAGAGGCTAAATGTTTTTAATGAAATATCGGAAGATATTTATTGATTTAGGCTGGCGGACAAGCTTATATGTACTTACTTCTTGTAAACTAGATTTATTTTTTAATGAAATGGATGGCTGTTCTAAGGAGTAAATATTTACAAATTCTTATTGATATTTGAAGGGAGGTAGATTAAAATATACTAAATTTTAAATCACAGTGGCCCCACTGACTGCCAAAAGTATGTTTTTCGCGTCGAGGATACATGATACGTGGTAATAGGGGAATAGACTATTCTAGATATCAAAGTTTGTTTGTTTGTTTGTTAACAGGAATCCTCCACATGATCAGAACTTGTTCTTCGGATCTGAACTTTCACCTCACCATGATTGACGGCGTGTGTCGCACGGAGCGCAACGGAAACGGTTACCTGTGCATGTGCGGAAAACAGCTGTGCAATGAAGCCAGCTCATTGGCTGGTCACGTGGGGCTTCTCGCAATCCTATTGGCGGCCTACTCTGTAATCGTCCAGAGGCTATGGTAGCGAAGGCTGCGATTGGCCGGATCCAGCTTACTCTTCTGACCTCCCCCAAGTCCCCAACGCTTCAGTGACGTAACCAACAGATGGCGCTGCTGGCAACTTCCCGAGGAGTAGTTAACAATGATTGATTAAACTGAAACCTTTCGTGCCAGCACTGAATTGCTGGCGTTTGATCGCATTTAAATCGATTAGTATAACTTTATTTGGAGTTATCTCGCCCTAGGTGGCGATGTTAAAAGTCAAAACATTCTGACCTGTGGTTGAGGACTAACCTCACCACAATAACTGAACACGGAACGCTTATCCTGTTAGGCTGAACGGCTTCGTGTGAATCACTATGCATACCCAATGAGGTGTTGAGAGAGGATATCTCTTTTCACCTGTTTGTTTTTCCCATATCAACGAATCACTTTTACAAGCATGTGGCATTAGCAACAACCTGTGTTGATTAACTTGCTTGTTTAATTATTTGTTATTTTTAAGGGCGCCTAGGGAAAAAGAACGGTAACATCCCAATGTTACTTTGAGATTTACTTTGAATATGTTGGGATAAACTGAAAGGGAGAGGAGGGGCGAGAAAAGCATGTAAGCGAGAGGAAGAGAGTGAGAGAATAAGAGCGCGTGAACGGGAGAGAGAGAGAGCGAGTGATAAGCGTGGGAGGCATGAGTCGTATGTTTTTCATGGGGACGATGTATTTTAACGAAGTTGATTCTTGGACACCTGCACCAAGGACACGTCTTTGGTGTATTTATATTTTGCTTATCCTTAATGAAATTTTGAGATACCGAAGAAGCAAATCTGCTGGCGCTGTCTGGGTGTGTAATGAATTGAAGAAAGACAATCGATACATTTTCAAGTTTGACTAACCTTGCTAGACTGCAAATCATTACTGATGATTTATCGTTATTAAGTCTGTGGCTGCGCTGTATTAAGCTAGCAAAATACCATAAGTGTACAAAATGTTGAGGTCGACTACATGTGGTCAATTTTCTGGCATCCCGTGTGCAAAAATGTGAGTTTTAAAAGTGACTGTTACGTTTAATACAAGATACAAAGTCCCTCGGTTTGAGAAAGTAATATCATTCCCTTAGCGAGGTTCAAAGTTTTAGAAAGAGGTCAAGACCTCACATCCTGCAGTGAGCTTCATTAGCAGAGGTCGAGACTAGCTTTGGCTGGACGCCACAAATTAGAATTCAGGTCAATTAGCATGTTTAACCCAGAAAATGCTTTTTGAAAAACACACCATATATTTACCAACTAATGACAGCGCTATGTTCATTGAGATACTAGCAGCTTTGAGATTAACTTTGTATTTGACTAAGGTTGCTTTACATTTTGTTCTCAATATAATTGATAGCTTTAAAGTTTGACGATTGCCTGGCTAGCAGACAACGGTCATAAAGCCACATCGGCATTACACCAGCTCTGCTTTCAATTTTAGGGAAGCTAGTGACTTCCTCGGTAACTTTACAGCTAACAGTCTCTCTGTTAATCCCTACCTTTCTTTATCTTTTTTTTTTTTCTTCTTTCTGAGAATTTCCATAGAAACACGTACATCTCTCCTCCCACCTTCCTCCGTTTCTTATTCATTCCTTTTGATTCTTTTCTTTTCCGTCGACGTATGTCTTTGTTTGGACACTGGTTAAATAAACACAAACCTGCCTGTACCTGTCTGAACACCTATCTGTACCTGTATGCACGCCTACTTGAGCCGTTTGATGAATGCTTTTGATAAATGCAGTTCCTGGATTTCAAACCCTTGTTGTTACAATTTGTGAGTATGTCTGAGTGAGTATGCTGTTCTACAAGTCGAAGCTTCAAGCGACCAATGAACAAAATCGAGTTACGGAAGGTTCGAGTTAAGGAAGTTCGTCGTAAAAAGAAAATTTTTTTCACCGTGGGCGTTTAATTTTAACCAGGTGTTCATTTCTTGTTATTCTTTTAAAGACAATCCGGCACACTGAGGAGACGGAGTCGCGCTGATCACACATTTGTTTCCTATCCACAGAGAGGAGGATATGGGTGGTTATTTGTTTGTACGCTGCGCTAACTAGGGAAAACACGGGGAAAACTGAGAGGAGTTCTGTCAGTGTTGTGTCCTTACTTCCACAGTAGCCATATGTTTTGACTAAAATAAAACTCAGTTCCACACACACACACACACAGATAGTCGAGCAAGCACAAGTAATATGAAAAAAAAGGGAAAAACAAGCAACTTTCTGCAGAAAGTGATCTATGTGTATCAAATTAAGTGAACAAAAAATGCGTTGTTAATCTGTTTTGGGAGTAAATATCTTTTCAGCAAATCAATAAGTTTCCATGAATGAGATTGTGGGTGTTTTGTTCATGTTTAGTGTCTTTGGTCTATGTATACCACAGACAGACAGACAGACAGACAGACAGACAGACAGACAGACAGACAGACAGACAGACAGACAGACAGACAGACAGACAGACAGACAGACAGACAGACAGACAGACAGACAGACAGGAGTGTGTAAATGCTTCATAGACTAAACAAACATCCCCTTTTGCCTAGTATGTTGGGCAACTTTGCTTACTCTATGAAGCATTTATCTTTTAACACACTCCAGTATGTCTGTCTGCCTGTCTCCTTGTCTGTTCGTCTGCCTGTCTGTTTGCCGGTGTGTGTGTGTGTTTGAAGACACATTACCATCTTTCATCGACAGACATACGCGCACAGGCAAATAGACCAACATTGGTTCACAAGCACTCATTTTCCTCATATTACAAATATTCAAGAAGACTGAAAGAAAGACCTGATTTTTTGTACAGCGGCATCAAAATTACTTTCTTCTTATATTACCTTGCCGCGATGGCCACGAAAATTGTTAAAGTTTCAAATGACGGCAAATTCTTTCAAGCATTTTTTTTTCTACTGATCAATCTTTTTTTTTTTTCATTTCCTTCCTGAAAAAGGAACACTCAGAGGTTTTTAGTCTGCTTCAGTGAGGACAAATGTTGTCGAGACATTTTTTGCAACGTTTCTCAAACACAAACATTCTGAAGTGTATTGACTGGAATCTTTTTTCAAACGCTGTTGCAATTTTGTTCAAATTTTAGAGATGAATGGAAGTCTAAGTGAATTTTGGTGCAATTTGCTGTCTCGGAACCTGGTTGGAAGATGTGTCCACAAGAAACAACAGCTTCCCACACAGTGCATGTACAAGACACAAACGATTAATGTAACTCTGTGGTAGTTCGCTTCACATCGCGCTGCCGTGGGTAAATCTGAGAACCTTCAGCTGACAGCAGAAAACTAGTCGCACAAGTCTATACTGCAATGTACAAAGCATCAAAAAGAATCGGATTTATTTAAGAAAAAAAGGGAGTGGTAAATTTTATTTTATAATACAGACTTTTACAGCTAAATGCTAGCAAGTGTTCACAAAAAACCTGATAGGCCTAAAAATATTGGCGCTGGGGTGAAAAAAAAAAACAGTTACAGACCTAAAATACTCCTAATTTCTAAATTTGTAATCCTTAGAACTGGATATTGACTCACATCGGAAAAAAAGCTCTTTTACAAAGAAAAAGTAGCAGTTTGGCGTAACCCGCACATTATACATAAACACGCGAATAAAGTTAAAGCCACTAAATTGATTCAGTATTATCTGCACAAGAAACTATTATCGTATTACTTTCTCATTCATTGCGAAACACATTCATTGTGTGTTGTCAACTCTGTAACGGATCATGTTTCCCACACTCGTTATTTGAACACTCCCTTCCGCAGCGTGCTTAGTACTTTCAACAGATCACAGCCCTTGTAAGAATTCTCAGAAGAAAAAAATGAAGCCCCGTTACATGGCGGCCGTCGTCAGCATCAGCATCGCTGCGATCAAAGTGATAACATCATCATTTGCAACACCAGCACCAGCTGCAAACGCGACCAACCAAATCAACATGGTTGTATGAGAACAGGATGCCTACTACAACTGAACACTCGCTTCCATGCTGGGCTTTTCAAAGCTCAGTCTTTATCATCACAACAGTCACTGAAGCGTGTTGACATTGTCGAGTTTGTAACAGATCGCCACCTCGATATTTTCATCATCACCGACACGTGGCTTAAACAGCAGCAGGGCGACGACAGCTTGTGTGTCGATCTCTCCAGTTTTCTACTGTCTGAAATTTTTCCGCCTGCCTACACGAGGGGGCGGCAATGCTAGATCACTTGCCAAGTACCTGTCTTTTACTGCTTTATCGTTCCCACGTACATCGTTTGAATGTTTACAAGTCTCTTTTTTCGGCTCCATATTGCTCGATGCACCTGCTCTGGATGTATAGACCCCCACCGAACGCCAAGAACAAATTCATAGCATCTACCTTTTTCTCAGAATTTCAGCATTGGACCCACAGTGCTTCTTGGAGATGTTAATATGCATTTAGACAAGAAGTCTCATCCTAACCATGTCAAAATGTCAGAATTATTGCACACTTTTCATCTCGTTCAGCGTCCACTCATAAAAAAGATCACACTTTGGAGTGGGTCATACACCGTCCTGATGACCGATTAGTGCAGTCAGTTGATGTTTCTCAAGATCTCTCGTCTGACAACTATTAAGTACTGATTGAGCTTCACCGCAAATACTCATCATCGGCGCCAGCTTTTAGACTCACTCGCTAGTTATGTAATGTTGCTAAACTGGTATTCAAAGCGTAACTACAAAAAAACAAAACAAAAAAACAAAACAAAACAAAACAAAACAAGATTTGTGTAGCGCCTACTCACACTAGTAAGGAGCATGCTCTTAGAGCTTTAGCACAAGAATGAGACAAGGACACCATACGAGGTACCGAAAAACACACGAACAACATATGAACGACGGAAGGATAAACAACAGCACTGATGACGAATAAAAGACAAATACAGAAAACAGAAACCACAAAGAGGAACCAAGTAACACGGACTGAGAGTATCGTGATTTTACAAAGGAAGACGAGTATGGAAGTAGCAATAAGCGGAAAAGATGGTAAGAACTAAGAGCATGCTCCTTACTTATGTGAGTAGGCGCTACACAAATCTTGCTTTATTATTATTGATAATTTTAGAGTTGCATTGTTAACATGAAGAAAGTATGACTAAATTTATGACTGTCGATATTTTCAAAATTCTGCCTACAGTACACGATGCATAAAGGTATTTCAAAACGCAGAAAGTAACAAGCCCTCTCAATAACAGAAAAATTTAATTAGAATTTTTAGCTATCACATTATATTTTGTTTTTTGCCGATTTGCTCTCTCTCTCTCTCTCTCTCTCTCTCTCTCTCTCTCTCTCTCTCTCTCTCTCTCTCTCTCTCTCTCACACACACACACACAGAGAAGACCGATTAATCAGGTCTATTTCAATCAAGTATTCATCGGATATATCATTTAGGATTAGAGCAACGGTGTCCCATAGACGAGCACGCTGGCTAGTTTGATACCCGTATGACACAGACTACTTCTCTCAGTAGACGATGGGAGGAGAAAGTCAGCGGGGAAAAGACACTGTCACAGACTTAAATAAGTTGGCTGATTTATGCTTGCAATTGCCTCTCTTAAAACTTTTCGTCGTGTATTTTATCAGATGTGGTACTTTTTTTATAATTGATAATTTTTAATATCAAAATTGCGACGTTATTGTGGCTCAAAATTGTTTCATCTAGTTATAGAAATATGTAGCATGTATTACTGGAAAAGAAGAAAAATATGCAGCAGTTTACGTTGTATATAATTATGAGGGTCCCTCAGCATTGATAAAAATGGACTTTCAAAAAACATTGTACAAATCTGTTTACATGAAGTTGGTGCCGTGTCCACAATGTGACAAAGGAGAACATGTACTCCTAATACTTCGTCGTCGTCGTCGTTGTTGTTGTTGTTGTTGTTGTTGTTCTTCTTCTTCTTCTTCTTCTTCTTGAGTTTTTAAGGAAAGTGCTTCACCAATTCCATGTACTGCCCTGATAACTGGGCAAACTTCCTCTATCGGCTTTGGCACCGCGGATCGCAGTACAAGAGAGACAACCAATGGCAGACGTGATTATCCGTTATAGTGTTGATTCCCTTGAAGGCAAGAATTGATAAGAAAGAAAGCAGTAGGGACGATATTTAAGACGAATTCAGGAAAAGGAGAAGTAATGAGAGAAGGATAGCTGGAAGGCGGTATGAAATATCTTGTTGTAGTAAGAACATGTCTGCATCATGCATTTTGTGTAAAATATAAGTGATTTTACAATGCATGGACAATTGAATAACGATAGAGTGTAGGCCATTTCGACGTCCCATAAACACAAAACTAAAATGCATCCAGCCATTCATTAAAACACAGATGTGAGCAACAACAGCACATACCAAGATGTGTGCGCTTATGGAGAGGTATATTTTACTAAGCCGATATATCGATCATTGAGGCTAACAGAATAGTACCGTTATTTATTGTTTTTTTCATCAACATACTATAGCTGCTATATATGTACTGTGTTCATGTTATTTTGCACGTATCGTGTTACCGTCAGGACTTTGATTTTGAGGAGGTCTGTTGATTTTCAATACTGATCGAGTGTCTTTTTTCTTTGAGGACAAGGAAAGAAATGGGCGTGGTGATCGTCGCGAGAAGGGAGACGTCATTTCAATAACGCAGAATCTTTTTCATAATATTTTCAAAGTTGTTCATATACAAAAATATCTGTATGCATATTCAGAGACAATAAAATTAATTTTCGTACATCTTCAAGCAAGATTTTTCCAATTTTACTACTTAATGTGCATACAAGCGCAATTTTCGTACATCGGCATGACACTGCGTACGCGATGAAGAACCACGACAGCAGACACTTGCAGCTCTGTGATTGGTCGAATGTTTACATGTGGACTCCAAGCGGAAACAGACGCAAGCAAGATGGCAGATACCGGTGGCATCGTGGGGAAAGCAGATATTCGGACTGTCATGTGGAACCCTGGCGGATGGAAAAGTTTGCTTACATTTATCATTCTTGCATTAACATGGCTTGCTGGATTCAGCTCCAGATTGTTTGCTGTCATTCGCTTCGAAAGCATCATCCACGAATTTGACCCCTGGTAAGGTGGCGTCTGCTGCATTGGTTTTTGTTGTCGCAGCACACTACTTGCTTCGTATTGCTTGTTTTGAAGATCTAGGATGTTAATTACGTCATTTGCTGTTTTTTCCTTTTCTTTTTATTTATTGGAAATATTTACAATCAACTGCGTTTGCAGATTTCTAGATATAAAATTGTAATGAACTTTAACCATAAATTTTTTAGCTACATATAAAAGTGATTATGCAATATGCGATAGCTGATATTATATGAGTATTCCAAAGACTGAAACTATAAAACAAGAGGTAATAATTGATCATACACATATCATAACAGACAAAACAGCAGTACAGTCAAATTTTGTCCCCTATGTTATGCAGACAAAGAAAATAAAAACAGTGTAACTTTTCAATTGTTTTGGTAACCAATGAAATCTAAAAAATCCAATGTTGCGACTTATTTAACTTTGATGTAAGTCTTATTGTGATTATATTACAATAAGTATTTTCAAAGTATACACAGTGATGCATTTCATAATTAATTCACATGTAACATTTTTAGTGTTTTCAGTATGAAGAGCTTTTGGAACGACTTTCTTTTTAACTTTATTCTAATTCTCCTTTAAACCTATATATATATATAGCTTATGTTAAATGTATAGTCCAACTAGTCTTATAATTTTGTTTTATGCAGTCCATGTTACTGTTACTTCTGTTTTATCTTGTTTCTGGATTTACATAGACTTCTGTCTCTCCTGCTGAGTGTGTTTTGTTGTTGCCATGAAAATCTCTGTTCTATATTGTTCTTGTGTGCCTGTGCCAAGTACTTTGCTCCTATCCCTTTTTTGTTTTTTTTGTTCTTTAAATTGAACAGTCTCTGCCACCTATTTTTTCAAGTAATTATTATTATTTTGTTTTCTTGATTCATAGTCTCTCTTTCACTGTCAATTTAACTTTTTTAGTAAAGATCTATGAGCTATGTACTTTCTCACTATGTATTGCAGTAATTAGATTTTTGATTTGTTCCTGTTAGCAACCTGTTCTACTGAACTCCCAATGATATATGTGTCTTGTGCCATTTGTTCATGAACTTTCTAGACTACTTATTATTAAATGTTTCTCTATTAGCAAAGAGCCATATGCCTCAGGAAGTTCATTCAAAACACATGTTCAACCAAGTGTTCAAACTATTTTTCTTCTCCTCTCCTGACTGCGAAGCGGTCCGGTGGCGCAATGGTTAGCGCCTGTCACCAATACAGTGAAGGTCGGCTGCCCAGAGTTCATTTCTCGTCTCGGGCACGCTGTTCTTTCTCTGCATGTGGCATCTGTTTACAGGGCTGGCTGTCTTGCCGTAATATAGCCTCAGTTGCTGGCATGGCGTAAAACACCAATCCCCCCCCCCTCCTGACTGCGAAATCTTACCACTTTACTTTGATGCTTTGTTTTTGTGTCTTTGTATGTTAACAACAATAACAACCAACTTTATTATTCCCAATGGGCAATTTAAATGGGAGGTGTGCTTTGTTTCCAATATATATATTTTTTTTTAAATCATTCCCATGCACACCTACACATCACACACACACAAACACCGCTTACAGTTCATCTGTGATTGAGTAGCTGGACTGCTGATGGCACAAAAGATTTCAGATGCTTATTGCTTTTGTATACTGGCATGGCCAAGCGTTTACCTGAACTTAATAAAACAAATACCCCCACTAGCATATGTTCAGGTATTGACAGAATGTGGGAAGCTTTCCTAACAGATGGGAACAATGCTATTCAAACTATTCCTATCATGGACAGATAGATTACGAAACCAGCATACAAATGAATATATATGAATATACAAATATGTTGTTATATTTTGGCTTTTATATGTATGCTCTGTTCATTTTAAACCTATATTTATGTATATCTTGCTTTTTCAAGTGCAATGAAACTACATTGTAGTGGGAAAATGCACTACAAATGTACTTAATATCGTTTAATTAAAAAAAAAATTTTTTTAATACTCAATGTCTTAGTGTAAGCATAGTGTGATGAGTGGATTTCATTTGATTGAGTAATTATTGTCTTCTGTGTTAAGCCAACTCTTTTTGCTTTTGAATGTCTTCTTTTTTACAGTTCTCATTAAAATCTTTGCTTTTCAAGTAGGAAAGTGATATCTAAAACAAAAGGAGGCAGTCCAGTGTATAAAGGATTTAGGAACAAATTTACTGTACCCTCCCATCTCTGACCATTACAAGAATAACCTTTGTGTCTACAGAATAACAGATTCACAAAATATTGTGCTTCAAGCCATGCAGCACACAAAATTAGCATGTCGCTGTCATAAAAGTGAAAGGCTTTAAAAGATTTCAGTATAAGACATGTCTTGCTAGCTTTTCGTGAGAGAAGTGGCTGCAGATAGATCAGTTTCACGAAAACCAGTCAGTACTGACTGACATTGTACACTGAATTATTCAAAAACCAGCAGATGCTAACATTAGTATTCATGGAATGAATAGCCCACATGAACAAATGTAGTCATCCTAATCGATGCAGCTGTGCTATAGATAAAATTGGGAAATATAATGTCTTATGAAATAAGTGAAGTGCAGATTGTGTACCTGTTCACCGGGTGCAAGGTTTGCTTGAAGTCTGTTATAGCTCCATAAATAAAATGGTACGGTAGACAGTTTTGTTATGCCACTGGCAGCAGATGTTGTTTCCATGAATGCTAACACTCAAAAGTGAAATTAAACCACAAATGTCAGTAAAATACTTTAAAGGCAGTAATTATAAAGTTTTCAGTATAATATTAATAACTGGTTATTTTCTGTGTGCACTTATGTTAATACATGTAGCATTACCAAGAAGTTGTCCAAATTTAGCATTTTATTTCATGCTTATGATAAATAAGCTTTATGAGACAGAGTAGCAGCTCAGTGATATTCACAGGTATTTTGAGTGTTTTTATACATAGATCATGGTTTGTAAAGAATCAATTTCTGTTAGCCTATTGGCTTTTTCATTTTTTTAATTTTATTGTTGGTAGATTATTTGAAAAATCTTTTTTCTCACTGTTTCATTTACTCACACACATAGACATGGGTCTTTTTTATATGTCCCTTTTAAGATGTTCACCTTTGCATCAATTAAGGTGTGCCTTGTCTGATATATTTGGTAGATCTCTCCATGCATGAACAATTCTTCCAGTGACCTGTATGTTTGTGTGTTTGGTTTTTTTTTTTTTTTAATAGGTTCAATTACCGAGCCACTCACCATATGGTAGAAAATGGATTCTACAATTTTCTCAACTGGTTTGATGACAGAGCCTGGTATCCGCTAGGCAGGATTGTTGGTGGAACGGTTTGTGTCAAAATTCATTGTTTGTAACAGCTTTAAAGTTACATCAGCCAGTCTTATGATCTCAGAGGGAATTTTAGTGGATAGAATGTGAAGTTTGTGTGCATAGTAGAATCTGATAGCATAAAGTTGCTTAAAACAAAATTTGCTTATTGTATTATTCACATACAAGTGTTCAAAAAGATGTCTTGAGAAAATCAGATTTAGGGGGAAAAAAGCAATTTCCTGTTGAATTCATTTTGTCTATATTCAACTGTAAATGTAAACACAGATCTCTGAAAAAAATAATAGAAGTAGCAGCAGAGTCAAGTTTAAAAAAAACAATAAGGAAAAAAGGCTTATTAATTAACCTGCCTGTCTGCACACATTCTGTGCTTGACAGATGAGAGGAATGTGTATGACTGAAAGACTGTTTTGATTTTTTGATTTTTTTTTTATATAATATGACATTAAAGTGACCAGATCAGTTTAATGAAAATGGTTCATTTATCAAAAGTCAAATAACACATGAAACAGTAAATGTGACAGCTGTGACATTTTTTTATACACAGAAAAGAGCATATGTGAGGGAGAGGAAGAGTAGCTGGAATGTATTTTGTATTGTTCTTGATTAGCATAGCAACTGATATATAACACATGAACCAGTATCTGTGTTTTAAATCACCTGACTTTTGTGTAACAGTTAATTTTTCTGCTCATATCCATACTTTTCCCTCTAAACATTGTAATATTTACTTTATTTTTTGTGCAACCTTGAATCTGTTTCTTTTAACAAACATAGGGATAAATTTAATGACTCAATAAACACTCATGAGGTGGTTAATTGGGAATGGAATAAATGCAAGTACAAAGGTAAGTGATACATTTAATTATATAACTTCGAGCTAAGTTAGATTTTTCTTCCCTTATAGAGCCATTTGGTTTTCAAATAAAATCAATTTAGATAAAGTTGACCTTTGAATAAGAAGACAAAAACTTTTCTGATTGCTGAGTAAATGGATTCAATTCTGTCCTGGTAACAATTCTAAGATAGCATTGGTTTCCGATGTCTGGTATCGATTAACATGGGGTTTTGTTTTTACTTGTTAAGTTTGCCAACTGGCATTTTTAAACAGCTTACCTGGTCTCACATTCACATAGGCATTCTCACAGTGGTATGTGTGATGACTGTAATAAAGTAAGTGGTGGAACTAATTACACTAATTATAGGGGCCAGAAAGGAACTTGAACCAGTAAAATCAAACTAGTTATAGATAGAACATTAACATAAGAAACCCCTACTTATAAATAAAAGAAAGATCTTAGAGGAAGGAAAATATAAAAAAACAAGAAGTAAAACCTCAGCTAGTAATCTGACTAAACCCCACTTATTGACTAATACTAAAGAAACGTTTAAGTGAGGAAATATGCGTTCATTTGTCATTGAGACGGTAATAGAGCAAATATACAAGAAGTCACTTAGTAGACAAATGGGGACTGTTACTATGATGCTCAAATAGCATAGGAGGTGGAAATTTAGATCTGTTTGTGTGGCTATTAAAGTCAGAAGTAGGATGGACTAATATTAGAATATGTGAAGTGTGACCATCAGATGATATGATTATGAAGTTGAGAATATGAAAGAATAAGAGCAATGAGGAGACAAAGAATGCTGTTAGCAGCAGGAGGGTAGATTGTCAGTTTTCAGAAATGGCTTTTATGGGTAAAAAAATTTTGTAATGTTGCTGCTTTGATCTTGCAGGTCTATCCAGGTTTGATGGTAACTTCTGGCTCCATCCACTGGCTGTTGCATTTCCTTAATATTCCAGTTCACATTCGTGATATCTGTGTCTTTCTGGCACCCATTTTCAGTGGCATGACAGCACTGGCTGTCTATCTTTTCACCAAGGAGATATGGAGTGCTGGTGCTGGTCTCTTTGCAGCATGTTTTATAGCCATAGGTTAGTATTTGTATCTGTGAAAAGAAGAAAATGCAGTTATTGCCTTTGTTAAGGAAGTGGAGAAAGTGTTATGAAGAGGAGGCTTTTTAATAGAATTATTATTGTTCAATTTAAATAATAATAGATGACAATTACAATGCATCATACCCTGACTGTACACTTTACAGAAAGAAAAATCTGTTCCATCTCTTGCAGGCATGCAAACATATTCATAAACATACCAGATAGCAAGCAACATTAAGACACAAATCATGTTGATCATTTTGTAAAGAGAAAGGGTGATGAAATGCCAGAGTTCTTGTTCAGCAAGATATCACCTTTTTCACAGTCCAAAATGTTTATGAGCTATCATTTAGATCTGCAGGTGTCTAGCTCATGATTTTATCTTTGAAAACAGATTGATCAATACTAGGGATAGTCTTGATGTTAGAGCAGATTGCTTGTGTTCCCATTGTCACCTGACAGATAGAAGAGAGCACATTGCATAAAAATGCAAAATGATAAGACTGAGTAAATGTACAGCACAGCTTGCTGGCAACTACACAAACAAGAAAATGTGATGATTGATTAGAGAATGCTGGCAGTCGATGGAAAGCTGTGGAGGAAAAGCATGCAGTCCAACATGATGAAGAGGATCCCAGCAAAAAGCACAGGTCAAACAACGGGCACTAGTTCATTCATTTATCCCTTTCTAGTACCAGTTGACAGATGGCCTACTGATTCTGGTTGTCAGGGAAACAAGTGGAAAGATGTGGTTAAGAAGACTCTCCAATTAGACTCATCTAGGCAGTAGTGAGAAGGTCCTGCATGGAACACACAGTCCACGTTTTAAAAATGTTTGCAATCTAGTTCTTTCTGTCTATCTTATGTTCAACCCTTAAATTCCCCCTCCCCCTTTTCCAAGCTACTGTGGCAGAAAGTTTTAGACAGTACCAAGTTGCACTACTTGACCGTTGTGAGGTGTTCTTAGTGACCTTTAAGGAGTCAAATTACAAGGGACTTGCATGGTCAGATCATTATGCTGCACCAGATTCTGTTCATCCTTGCCTTTGCCACCTAATGCATATGTCTGCCTTGAAGCTGCTAAAAACAGAAAATCACAAATATACAAAGAGCTGGCTCAAGCAAATAAGGTGACCATGCATCACTCACTTTCATTGTAGATGATAAAAGTTCATCAAAGGCTTTGAAAGATGATTTTGAGTCATTGCACATGTGTATGCCTTTATATACCAGGTCTGTTCATTGAAAGAAATTAAGAAGAGCTTCAGAAAAAAATTTATACATGAAAAACATGGAAACTACCAAGGTTCAGATTTAACAAAAGATTTATATAAATTTTACTAGAGATGTGACACACTAGCCTTCTGGACTATTTGTTTCCTTGCTTCATATCTTTTCTTTTTTTACAGTTCCAGGATACATCAGTCGTTCTGTGGCTGGGAGCTATGATAATGAAGGAATCGCCATATTTGCTCTAATGTTTACATATTACTTGTGGGTAAGTCAAATCTAACTCACTTTCATGCTGTCAATGCACATGCTAATGTTTTGACATTTACAATTTTGCCATCCACATGTATATTGACACAGTTCGCATGTCCATTTTCTCTGTGTGCACCTTTGTTCCTTCAAGAGCTTCTGTATATGAAGTTTTGCTAATTTTAGCAGCTGAACTTGCTAAACTATCTGATAGAAAGAAGTGATAATAATTGCACTACTTCGCTACTGTGAAGATCTTATCATCAAACATTGCAGCTAAACTTTGTGGCTGCTCTCCTTTCGTCGGAATCGTCACTGTCCACGTGCATGTTATTTTGCATCATGTCAGCACTTTAAACTTTGTAAATGGGTTGGCTGTCTAAAGAATGCATTAAACAGTTTTGGTTATTATGCATTATTAGCATTATTGTACATTGCATTACCTTTGCTTTTACTTTTATTGCAGATAAAAGCAGTCAAAACAGGACAGGTTTACTGGGCAATATGTGCAGCACTGTCTTACTTTTACATGGTGTGTATGCTAACGAAGAGACTAACATTTATGCATGCAGGCATATAGGTGTATGTGGGTGTGTGTTTATATTTTGTACTTTTATGGCAAATGATTCAGTTTTGAATGATATTACCCCTGCCTTTGACTAGCAAAAGCTTAACAATTTATGACAGCACCTAAACTTAGCTGTTCATATTATAGGTGTCAGCATGGGGAGGCTATGTATTCATCATCAACCTGATTCCTCTGCATGTCTTTGTGCTGCTGCTGATGGGCAGGTATTCCACACGCATATACACAGGTGAGCCATGTGCTGGGAGAGAGGGGTGGTGGAGATATAAAACTTTCAGGAGTACTAGCATTTTGGATGCTTTGCATTGTGCCAGTTTTTACCTGCCATCTCTGTTACAATCTTCTGCAGTTTTTTGTTTGTTTGTTTGTTTTTTTTTCTTTTTTGGGGTTGTGGGGGTGGGGGATGAAAAACGGTTCAAGTGTGAGATATTGGCCCCAGGGAATTGGACATCTGGATGGAAGTTATATAGCTGCCCACCTTAACATATAACATACAGGGGAATAATATATGATGATTGCAACAGCCATCATTTAAACATAAATGTCACACAACACACGAGCCCCATTCCTTGCTCTAAAAATACCTACAGTATGTGTGAATCAAAGTTTAATTATTTATTAAGAAAATACAGGTTAAACAAAATAGATGCTCAAAAATTTGGCTTTGTTAAGAGTGCCTCGATTCCCTGCACTTTTCCACATGCTGCGATGCTATTATCTCCTCTGTCCCTATCATGACAAATTAAATTAATCTTGTCATTTCCAGCTCCCCTATTCTACTAAACAAAAGTGTGAATTGGTAGGATCTGTTTAACATTTTTTTAGTGTGATGTGTAATTCTCTTCAATCCTGACTTGCACTGCGCCAGTCTTAACTCATTCAATACAGGTGTATTGACACAATTGAACTATAGAATAGCTCATTCAGTATGAATAGAGCTATGAAGATGTTGGCATTCACAGGTGCAAAGGGAAGAGTTTGGCTGCAGTGAATTAGTTCCAGTGATGCTCAGTTTCACCTTTTTACTTGTATCTCCTAAACTCTTAAACTTAAATGTCCGACATTCCATCTGCAGTGATCTCCCTTGGATTTTTGTTTTTATACGTCATTGAGTAATAAAGGACGCTTACGAAGGGTGTGTAAAGTGCAGTGAGCTTGCCTACAGGATGCAGATATTGCACGATATAAATTGATTATAGTAGTATTATTATTTTATTATTATTGCTTATATTTTATAATTTGTATGGTCTTCCATAATGGCATAAAGCTGTCAGGAAACTGTTCCTGCAAACTATACACACTTTTCTTCTTTTCCAGTTTTTTTGTTTTTGTTTTTGTTTTTTTTAAATCATTGACGTACAGTTATTTCAGTTTGTTCTTTGATCAATAAATCTGAACATACCATTATTTTTTTTTATCCTGTTTCTTTTTCAGCATATACATGTTTCTACATAGTTGGCCTCCTCTTGTCCATGCAGATTCCTTTTGTTGGTTTTCAGCCAATTAGGACAAGTGAGCATATGGCTGCAGCAGGTAAGATCACATTTAATGAATATGAAATCCAGGCAAATGAATTATAATGTGCAGTACATTATATATATATAAGCTATATGTAAAATAATGTATTTTGGAAATATGTTTCTAATGTAAAGAAAATATAACAACTGTATCAAAGGAATGGAAATAAAAAGTAAACTTTAAATTAAAGAATGCAAAGGCAAGAAAAGTCATGATAAAATTAAAGTAATATGGAGATTTTGTAAGCGCTTATGATACAGACAGGAAAAAGTACTTGCTATATGCTTTGCTGTTGAGTATGCATGTATTAGAGCTTTTATGATTTTGGATTATTTATATTAAGTTTTATATTGTGTCATCTGTATCAGAATAGCTGTTCTGTACTATGTATTTATTTGGTTTGCAGGTGTATTTGCTTTACTGAATGTCTATGCTTTCCTGCGCTACATACAGACATTCCTCACCAAAGCAGAATTTCGCTACTTCTTCTTTTTAGCTGTCACAGTGGCAGCTGGTGCTGTGTTTACTGCTGTTGTTGTTTTGACGTGGGCAGGTGAGAGCAAAATATTAAGAACATATTAAGAATAATGATTATAATATTTTGTTATAGAGTGCCTTTCTCCACTGCTGATGGACATCACAAAGGACTTTGCACAAATATGCAAACATCCTCAAATGTACATAACTACAAAAGTTGGGTATTTGATACATCTTACAATGTCACGATCATTTACATATACACAAACGTAAACAAAGGTAAGCCAGCACACACTGTAGATAGGCCAAAGATGCACGTTACAAAGTCATTTATCATTCACAATCACATACACTAAAAAGATTACTACAGAAAAAACTTGTAGCTTGTAAACTGGTTTCAGTTCCCCAATCAACATATATACAATATACAATATCCCCAATATACAAACAGTACCATTTCTTATAGTTACATGCTATTTATGGTATTAAGAATTGAGAAAATTTAGAATTTATTTGATTAAGACACCTATGTCTTCAAAACTTTAATTCTCACAAACATGATTCACAAAAAGAATCCCCCTCAAAAAACAAGCAAATTTTAACTGCTTCTGGGTTTTTAATTTAATTTTCCCTAAATGATAATTCACACAGGACCTTACATGAGACCTTGTAATAAGGAATTTACATTTTAATTTTCAAACTTTCAATTACAGGGAGAACTGGGGATGGGGCAATAAGAGGAGAGAATTTCTGTAGGAGTCCTCTAAAGGGCCATTTAGCATTGTTTTATCAATTGAGTTTCAGTAGTTACATGTTTTATGATATCAACATAATTGACTCGCAATGTTTACAGGCTCAGTACCTAATTAGTCCTGCTTTTTCACTGAATTTTAGTGTACTGGCAGCACTGTAATAAATGAAGATGTTATTATCAAAGCATATAAAAATGTGTATTATTGTACTTCTTGCAGGAAGAAAGAAAAGTTTCCTTAAATATTGCATCCTAATAAATGCATGTATTTAAATAAGCCTGCAGAACTGCCCTTTATAAGTAACGATAATAAAGCTTACAAAATGCTATTGTTCTCAATAGGGCACAGTCTGCAAGTGATATGTTCCAAGACCTGCTGTGGTTATGTGAAATTATGGATAATACCAAGTGCACTATATAATGTGATGTTTGCATAACATGCATGCATCCATGCTATCTATCTATCTATTCCTCTTCGTGCATCAGGTTGCACATAAGGCCTCAACCAGAGTCCGCCACCGATGTCGATCGGCTGAAACCCGCTCTAGGTGACCCCATGTCCAGACCTTTCCTTTCATCTCCCTTTCCACTGTTCTTCTCCAAGTTTCCTTTGGGCGGCCTCGTTTTCTTCGGCCGTCTGGAGTCCATCGTAGGGCGACTCTGGAAAGGTCTGCTGTCTGCTGGCGGAGCACATGTCCAATCCATCGCCAACGCCTTCGTTGAACCTGCGTGGTGATGGACTCGGTTTCAGTTCTTCGGTGGAGTTCTTCGTTGCTGATGGTATTTGGCCAAAAGATGTTAAGTATGCGCCTGAGGCATCTGTTTTTGGAAGACGTCAAGCTTGTTACTGATGGTTTTGGTCATCTTCCAGGATTCTGATCCGTAAAGGAGGGTGCTGATCACATTTGACTTGAAGATTCTCAGTTTGATCTTCTGGCTGATGTTTTTTGCCTTCCATGTGCTCCTGAGTGAGGCGAAGGCCTGTCTGGCTTTCGCCAGTCGGGCTCGAATCTCCACCTCCGCATCCCCGGTGTTTGACATTTTGGACCCAAGATAGGTGAAACTGTCAACTTCCTCAATCTCTTCTCCATTTAGTTTGATGCCGTCTTGGACTCTGGCGTTCACTCTCATACTTTTCGATTTCTTTGTGCTGACCTTCAAGCCAAGGTTTCCAGCTGTTTCTGAGAAGGCCTTTGTTTTTTCATGCATGTCTTGGTGGCAGTGTGACAGCAGGGCAATGTCATCAGCAAAGTCCAAGTCTTCCAGCGTTGTTGTTGCTGTCATAGTCATGGTCCATCTGATCCCTCTCCTCTGACTGTCGGTGGAAGTCTTCATGATCCAGTCCATGGCCAGGATGAAGAGGAACGGCGATAGAATGCAGCCCTGCTTCACCCCGGTACTGACGTTAAAGGGGTCTGTGAGCTCCGTGTCACAGACAACCTGGGATTTGAAATCGCTGTACAGCATTGCAATGACCTAAACAAGTTTTGCAGGGACTCCGTAATGCCTCAGGATCTTCCATAAGGACTCGCGGTGGATGCTGTCAAAAGCCTTCTCCAGGTCGATGAAATTGATGTACAGCGGTGTGTTCCATTCGTTGCTCTGCTCCAGAATCTGTCGCAGAATGAAGATGTGTTCGGAGCAGGATCGCCCAGGACGAAATCCTGCTTGCTGTGGTCGGAGGTCTTTCTCAAGAGTTGCCGTCAGTCTTGACAAAACAATCTTGCTGAAGACCTTGCTGGTGAGGGAAAGAAGTGTTATGCCCCTCCAATTATTGCAGTCTCCAAGATCTCCTTTCTTGGGTAACTTGAAGATGAGCCCTGTCTTCCAAGCAACAGGGAGCTGCCCTGATTCCCAAACTTGCTTGAAGATTTCAGTCAGCTTGGGAGCTGTCACATTTATATCTGCTTTCAACATCTCTGCTGTTATTCCATCTGCCCCTGGTGCTTTGCCGCTCTTCATTGTCTTGACTGCTGCTGTCACTTCTTCCAGGCTTGGTGGGTCTGTGCAGATGTCAAGGTCTATAGCTGCTGGCTGGATGTCTGCAAGCTGAGGGGGATCTGGTCTGTTCAGAACTGACTCAAAATGTTCCTTCCAGCGCTGTAGTTTTTCTGCCTCTCCCTCGATGACATTACCGTTCACGTCTTTCACTGGCACATCACTGTTCTTAAACCCGTTGTTTAGCTGTTTGTTTATCTTGTACAGTGTCTTCAGGTCATTTTTACTTGCTGCATTTTCTGCTTCATCTGCCAGTTTCTCTATGTGGTCTCTTTTGTCGGTTCTTGCCATCCTCTTTACCTCTTTGTTTAGTTTTGCATATCTTTGTCTGAGTTGTTCTTTCAGGCGTTCTGATCTGGTGCTGTTGATTCTTTGTTTGGCTGACTTTCTCTCTTCTATCTTCTTCCATGTCTAATCTCTGATCCACTGTTCTTTCTTTTTCCGTTGGAAGCCCAGTATTTTCTCTCCTGATTCCTGTAAGACTCGATTGAAGTGGTCTAAGGTCATCTCTTGTTGGTCTCCTAGTGCTTGGAACCTGTTCTTTACTTCCATAGCAAAGGCCCTTTCGATGACTGGATTTTTCAGTTTGCCAGAGTCCACTCTCTGCTGACGTGCCTGTTTTCCTCGTGATCGACGTAGCTTCAGGGAAACTGTGGCTATCACAAGAGTGTGGTCACTGGCAACGTCTGCTCCTCTGTAGGCTCTAACATCTTGAAGTGAGCTCCTCCATTTTCGGTTGATGATGACATGGTCTATCTGGTTCTTTGTGCTCCCATCTGGTGATGTCCATGTTGCCTTGTGGATGTCTTTGTGTGGGAAGAGTGTGCCACCAATCAGTAGGTTGTTTTCTTCACAAAAGTCTGCCAGTCTCTCTCCGTTGTCATTGATGGTTCCGATTCCATGTTTGCCCATGACATGCTCCCTGCAGGTGTTGTCACTTCCCACCTTGGCATTGAGATCGCCGATGATGAGCAACATGTCATGGGCTGGAACGCTCTCTGAGGCTGCTTGGAGCTGATCGTAAAAAGCATCCTTGTCTTCTGCCTCAGAGTCATTTGTTGGTGCATAGCAGGCTAGCACTGTCAGCTTGGTGTACTTTGAATGGAATCTTGCTCTCAAAAGCCTAGGTCCATAAGGCTTCCATTCCAGCAGTGCCTTTTCCGTTTTCTTGTTGAGGAGTAGAGCTACTCCTTCAGAGTGCTGAGCGTCTGATCTTCCTGAGAACAAGATGGTATGTCCTGACGCTAGTCTCCTCTTTCCCGTGCCGGTCCATCTGACCTCACTGACTCCCAGGATGTCCAAGCTGTAGTTGTCAAACTCCTTGACTAGTTGGAGCATCCTGCCAGTCTGGTACAAGGTCTGGACGTTCCAGCACCCCACCCTCAACTTTTGCCTCGGCTTCAGTAAATCCACTGTCGGGGCGCCAGCTCCCTTTCGGGTTTGGCTGTCGTCCGTCATTAGTCCAGTCACCTGGTGTGCTTCATTACCTCCGCCATCTGTGACGAGTTCTCTGGTTTTAGTTTCTGTAACATACTTTTTTTTACATGGTGGGGTTGTTAGCCCTACCACAACCTAATTTACCTCTAGGTGAGGTGTCCACCTTAGTCGCCTCTTACGACATGCCTGGCTGGATGGCAGGGACCCTATTCTTACAATGCTTGCTAGGCAAGCATACCCCGGGGTCCCACAGGGGATGCATCCATGCAGTAAAGCTTAATTGTTCAAATAAAGTGTGCTTATAAATTGTTCATTTTAAATCCTCACTTATTATATCAGGGGAAGCACAGGTACAGACACAAAGGAAGATGAATAAAAGTACTGGGCTAGTGAATTTTACCATGTTGCAGCCCATTCTCATTTGGCACCTGTTCTGAAACTCATGAACAATTTATTTTTTTAATTTCCCAGCAATTAATTTGATAATTGCAGAATCAGAGGTTAAGGGGCACAACTATACAGCTAAAACATAGTATTTTTGTGCAACATCCTTAATGAAATCTGTTGTACAGATGTCAGACAAGACTTGCATCACTGTAAATCTTTTGACTGCTCGTTCTTTCACTTTTTTCTTACTACAGCATATTGGAACAGAACAGCTTTTCCCAGTGAAGAAGCTAATTTTTGCAGAAAATAATTCTTTTCAAGGCCTTATTGAAAACAGCAATGTTTATAGAAGCTTTTCATCTTTTGAATGAAACAAAGTTTCTCATTCAGTTTTTGAGGATCAGTAGTCCACTCATTTGCACTCATGAACTTTTACCTTACGGGATACTGAAAATTTATTGCCCATTGTGTTTAAAAATTATGGGTCTCATCTACATGTATAAAACACCTTCACTTTTGCTCCTGTCTTTTAAGGAGTGAGGTTACGATTGCTGTTGATTAATATCTTGACCTGCTGCAGTTTGCCTATAGAGCTGGAAGAGGTGGTGATGAATAAGCTGTTTATACTAAATACGCTGTACAAACATCTGGAGAAACCTAGAGCTCATGCCAGGCTTCTCTTTGCTGATTTTTCTTCTGCTTTTAACACTGTGCAACTTCACCTGTAGGCGGAGAGTCTAGTTTCCTATTTCCATCCATCCCACCAACTCTCTTGCTCCTGAACTTTTTAACAAACACCCAGCAGAGAGTTCCTGTACAGATTCCCCTCATGGCTGCTGCTTGTCTCCACTACTATACTAACAGTTGTAGAAACATTACAGATAGGAAGTTTCTTATAAAATTTGCTGATGACTCTGCCATGCTGTCACTTTTGTATAATAGTGAATATGTTCACAGTGGTGCTCTTCCTGACTTTGTACACTGGTGTGATGAACACTTCCTTGTCTTGAAGGCCTTGTAGACTAAGGAAATGATCTTTGACTTTTGGATGAACAAGCCTTAGGTAGTCATTTGTACTATCCATGATAATGCCATTGAGGGAATCTTCTCTTATAAGTATTTAGGTACTATCCTTGATAATGAGCTTAAATGGAACATCAACACTGACATGATCCTTCTTAAGAGCCAACAATGTCTATACCTCATACAGAAACTCAAATCTTTCTGTCGGCTTGGTCATCCTCAGTCAGTTCTGTCTATCCTTCGTTGAAAGTCTCATCACTTTTTAAATTTTCTTTCATCTCTTGGTTCCACAGCCTCTCCCTAGGGAGCAGGAATAGTCTTGTCTCCTTTGTTAATATCTGTTCCAAGATCACAGGAATCAGTCAGAGGTACTTGGCAGCCTTTTGTCATCTGCAAATCCTTAGGAAGGTATCCCGCATCCTTTCTGTTTCTGATCATGTGTTGGCATGTGAGTCTTCACTTTTGCAGTCTGGCTGTTGGTACGTAATGCCTGTGTGCAGAACCAATCGTCACCGCAAATCATTCATTCCACTTGCCATTTACTTGATCAACTCTACTGGCTGTGATCTTGTACTAGCCTTAACTGAACTTTTGCTGGGAATGTGTGAGAGAGGGAGAAATTTAACTTGTGTGTGTGTATATATATATGTATTATCTCTGTCTATTACTAGTACGAGCGCTATCTGGAATTGCATTTGTGGATGAATAAAATTGTACACTACCTGTCTATTGAGCTTTAGTCATGTCTTAATAGGTACATGCAGATAGCTTTCTACCTTCTTGCATGTAGTTTCTCATTTCCATAAAGCTGACAAAACTTAAATAAATGTACTCCCCATTCCCCAAGAAGAGGAGGTAAAAGAGCAAAAAACTATTTAGCCACCTGTTTGGTGTTTATTAACTTTAAGTGTTAAAACTTATGTCCTTTTGGTGTAAAACCTCTCCATACAAATCATTTGTAGATCTTTCTTATTTGCATGAATGTTTGACTTGCTGTTGCAGGCTACATTGCTCCATGGAGTGGTCGCTACTACTCACTGTGGGATACAGGCTATGCTAAAATACACATTCCTATTATTGCCTCTGTGTCAGAACATCAGCCAACAACCTGGGTGTCCTTTTTCTTTGATCTTCACATATTAGTCTGTGCATTTCCAGCTGGTGTTTGGTACTGTATCAAGAACATCAATGATGAAAGAGTGTTTGGTGAGTTTTCAACTAGCAACCTTAGTTCTGGGCTTTGCTTTTGGTGGTGGTGGTGGGCTTGGGGGGGTTATGAGGAAGGATTAGTTTGTACCTTGTATCTTCCTTCAACAAAACTTATTTGCTTTTATGCACTTTTTAAAAGAAATTTTGGACCACTGATACACATTCTTTTACTTTGTTGCAGTTGTTCTTTATGCAATCTTTGCCAGCTACTTTGCTGGGGTCATGGTCCGTCTAATGTTAACCTTGACCCCAGTAGTGTGTGTCTTAGCTGCCATTGCCTTCTCTAAAACGTTTGAAATCTACCTGAAGGATGATACTCCCAAAAGTCAACAGAAGAACTCAGAAGATGGAGGTGACAACAGGAATGATCGATTATATGATAAGGTGTGTTTCCCATCAAATGATCAAAAGGACTCTTGTTTCTCTGTTAAAGCCATGCTACCTGGATTTAAGCCTTGAAAGCACATAACAAAAGACATCTATCCAAGATCCTTGAAAAATGTTGTCCTTGTGGAATAGTATTGTTTTCATTTTACTATTTTATTGTGTAAAGTTCCTTTGGAATACCAGCAGAGTAAAAGCAGATCTGAAGCCACATTATCTTTTTGATGTACTGCTGCTTGAAGGATTTAGAGTCATCAGTGGAGAATATTACACTTTCTCTTTTTCTCTTTCACTATTACCACTTTCTCTCTTGAAGGTGGGAAAAACAAAGAAAGTAAAGGAAGACAAGCCAAAGGAGGAGGAAGGCCTTGGGATGAACATCAAGAGTGTCATTGTGATCGCTTTGTTGATGATGTTGATGCTGTTTGCTGTTCATTGTACCTGGGTCACCAGTTCTGCCTACTCCAGTCCTAGCATAGTGCTAGCCTCTTATGGACAGGGCGGGTAGGAAAAATGTTCATTTCTACATATATTTGTGAATCTCTGGATATTTGCCTTACACACAGACATATATATAATAAGAAATTTCTTATTCTTTACAAACAATAACATTTTCATTTCATTTTATTTCTTCAAGGCTCATTATAAACATGGATGGTTAAATACCTACTCTTATAAACCCACAATGTAGATAAACCTAATTTCTTGGTATGTTGCCAACTTGGTGCCTATAAAGTTTATTTTAAAAAAGAAGAAGTTATGTGACAGGCTCCTTAATCATGGTCAGAGGAAGAGAATTCAGGTTGCAAAATAGTACATGAATAGAGTCCTGTTTCCTTTATTGTCAGTTGTTTTGTTTGGTTGGGGTTTTTTTTTCTGATTATTCTAGCAATATAACCTTACTGTCAAGTAAAGTTACTAAGCTAGTGTTGAAAATGCCCTTAGTGTTTAGTACATAAGTGAATGTTGTGAATGTTTAGTTTAGTTTGATTTGCATGTTTTGTCTCTTTACTGTTTTCAGGAGCAGAACAATATTAGATGATTTCCGTGAAGCATACTATTGGCTGCGGCAGAACACACATGACAAGGCCCGTGTTATGTCCTGGTGGGACTATGGATATCAGATAGCAGGAATGGGAAATAGGACAACATTGGTAGACAACAATACATGGAACAACAGTCACATAGCCCTGGTAGTAAATTTTATCATGAAGTTGATGTGACAGACATAATAATTTCAATAATGCAGCAGAATTGTAACATGCTTATTCTAATAAGAACAGTGTTCGTTAGGAATGTGTGAGAATTTCCACTGACTACCCTTTTAAACGTTTTGTTGATCCCTTTCTTCTGTGTCATATGTCATATAAAATTAATTGGTTCTAGAAATTGTGGGAGAAATTTCTGATTAGGACATTTTATGTTTTTACCCATTTGCAGCCATAGTTATTATGGCCATATAGCCTATTAACAGATTTGCTTGATTTTTACAGTGTGCACTATGCCATGCAATACTTTTTACATAATTAGGTATGTTTTCTGGTTCACAGGTGGGCAAGGCCATGTCCTCCAATGAATCTGCAGCTTATGAAATTATGCGTATGCTAGATGTGGATTATGTCCTGGTCATCTTTGGAGGTGTCATAGGTTATTCTGGAGATGATATCAACAAATTTTTATGGATGGTTCGCATTGCAGAAGGAGAACATCCCAAAGATATTAGGGTATAATTCATTGCAGAAACTTTTATGCAAAAATGTGAAGCTCAATGTTATTTCTTTATTTTTGTTTCTACATTTATATCTTTATTTCTGTAGCTATCTTTTTTGCACAGAACAAATGAAAAACAAAAACATACTAAAGCTGCAAAAGGTAAGAGAGGTGTGTGTGTGCATGCATGCTGTCACCTGCATGTAAATGCATAGCCGTTATAAATAGATGATGGGTTTTTGTTTTTTTTTTCATGATTTGACCAGGAATCAGACTATTTTACACCCCAAGGTGAATTCAGAGTGGATGCAGCTGGATCAGAAACACTTCTCAACTGTCTTATGTACAAGCTTTCTTACTATAGGTTTGGTCAGTTGCAGGTACGTTTTATGTATAGTTTAACTAGTAAGTTCCATCAGTTTTTAGCTCATATCTTATGAAATTTTTAAATTGTCCGATTGAAAATGTTTAGTCCTGTAGAAAATTTTTTCTTTTGTTTCCCTTATCTTCTCATTTCTTTTATATTATATATCTTTGTATAGTGTTTTCCATTTTTGCACTCAGAACTAGTGCATGGTCCCCTTTCTCTCGCTCTCTCTTATAACTGAATATAAGAAAAAAATATATAGATTTAAGAATGTCTTATCATGCCTCTCAAATTATAGCTGGACTTCCGCACCCCAAGTGGTTTTGATCGTACACGTGGGGTAGAAATTGGCAACAAGAACTTTGAGCTGACCCATCTTGAGGAGGCCTACACCACAGAACACTGGCTAGTCAGAATATATCGTGTGAAGGATCTTGCCAACAGAGAACCTGTGCAGAGCCCGTCCAAACCTAACAAAAAATCCAGGTCAAGTTTTTCTAGGAAGGTAAGCAGTTTTGTTTTTAATATTGCCTGCTAAACAAAATGTGTATCATTCCTTCAAGGGAAAAGTATGTCAAATAATAGGGTGGACTAAAAAATGAATGGTGATGTGTAGAATCATGTCAGAGCACCAGTTTGGATAGCAGAATGGTCATTGACTTACTGTTGTGACTAAAAACATAGCAAACTATTTAGTTGCAGTTCACTTAGGCTGCCACATTATGTTTTTAATTAACATCTTTCAAACATCGCACATAAGCACTGTCAGACTCTGAGTGTCGATTGTGAAAATGGATAAAAATAGCATGGCGATGAAAAGTTGAACTGGAGAATGCTGACATGACAAGATAATGTAAAAGTGAAATACAGTTTCAGTGTATGTTACTACATGCTTCTATATGGCAATCATTGTAAAAGAACTGTTCAGGCTAACACTCTTTGTGTGAGAGAAATAGAAGATTGTCATTGAAAAACTTAATGAATCTCCTTCAGTGTGACTTGCATACTGCACTGGCAGTAGAATTTGTACAAATCCTTGCTCACAAACAAAGCCAGTGATTCCCATGCATGCTACTTTTATCTTAGTTGCACCCTACCTTTAAAAAGGTCTGTCTACATTTCTTTGTGGCTTTCTGCGTTTCTCGCAGATTGCAGGCTATAAATCAAAGATGTATTGGCTATGCGGTGAAACTGCTAACCATATCTCAGCATCACTTGACATTTTTTTTATGCATATGTCATGGATTAAAGTCAGGGTATTTTTGTGAAATAGTAGCCAAACATGGCAGCCTTAATGAGTCAGACAAAGCTGTGATTAAGATATGATTATAGACTAAGCTGTGCTTAAGACTCAGTTATAACTAAATGATCCTTTTGCTGCCTGAACTTTCACTTGAATGTGATTCAGAACATCACTGTCTATCATTAAAGTCCAACTTCTTATTTTAATTTTCCTTTTTACTCTTTGTCTAGTGCATTCATGTCATGAGATTTTGACAAGTAATTTATCTTGTCATGAAATCTTACTATGTTTTAAAAAAAAATCTGTTAGTCAAAGCCTTTATATACTGTTAGGTAAGTGTCATTCATAAGTTTCATTCATACTCATTTTATTTTTTACAGGGTAAGAAGGTGGGATCCATTAAGAACAAGCCCAAGATAGTCAAAGGAAAAAAGAAGACAAGTTCCAATAACAAAAAACCGCCCACAAAATAGTCCTAATAGTTAGCAAGCATTTTTCGAAATTATTTGTTTTTCATATTTTATTCAGTTTCTGGCTTCAAGGGATTGTGTGCATTGATGCATACACTTTGATACAAGAAGATGTACATGCAATGGGTCTCAGAGGTAAATGTGTTCACACACCTACACACAGCATACTTGCTCAGGAGACAGGGCTTTTAAATCCTGTCTAAATAGAGCATATAAAGATTTCTTTTGTCATGCCATCTGTCATACATGCTTGTAGTGTGTGCTGTTCTTTAACAATTCAACAACAGTCATCACTTTCAAGCTGGAGTATCCCCAAATCCTTCCATTCTGTTATGTTTGTTGGTTGGAAAGAGACTTTCCTCTTCTCCTCTAATTCCTGCTTAACTAGACAAATATAGACGAATGTTTGAACAGCTTTTACATGGTAGTTACATGAAAACTTTGGCAAACTTGGTCAAACATTTGTCCCAATATTTTTCCAGTTAAAAAGGGCCTTAAATAAGCTGTCAGACAAAATATTGTTTCGTGTGTGTTATCATCATTACTTTCTTTTCCCCAGGGTGGCATTGAATATTTTATGCCTGTTTTGTACAATTTCAAGGTTTTATGCTGTTAAGAACTGAGAAAATGTGTAGCGAAATTAGAAGGTCCAGATGCATTCAGTAATGGTGCATACGCAGTTTCATGTGATGTTCACCCATTGTTGAGAAAAATAAAACTTAACCTAGTTCACTCTCAATCTTTGGTTGCAATTTAAAATGTAGCTTGGTGCATGTTGATAAAGGGATGAGACCTAGACATGTGTCATGCATTTGTTCTGTCAGTTTCATATTCATCATGTTATTTGAGAACCCGTTTGGCAATATGCCATCAGTTGTATTTGATGCAACCATTCTTGTTTTTTTCCAGTTTTCTTTCTTAATGCTTAATAATTTGGTTGGAATTACACCAATGCATTGTTTGTGTATTTGATGTTTCAGTGACATTAATTATGATCAACAAATACACAAATGTTGGTTTATTGATTTAATGAAACAGTGCTTCATACTTTTCTTTTAGTTCATTATGTTTTTGGTGAGAGATGGTAAGCTTTGTGTGGTTGTGATGATGTTTGTGTAGTCTGTTTGCCTCTGTGTGTGCATACTGAAGTACAAGTGTATACACCTGTATCACACATACAGACCGTTTACGTTTACAAATGTGATTGACAAGTTTTTAAAGGTGATCATGAAAATATAGCAGAAATGAGTGGACAACATCAACATCAATTGTAATTATGACATCAGAAAGTCATTGCTGTACAGAATCTGCAAGTCTCTTTTTATGGTGAGAGGAAATAGAATGCTTATTGATGTAAATTATGTTTACTCTGGTTATGCATTAATTTTCTTATTTTGTTAAGCATTTTGTTGGTTTTTTTGTTTTATTTCTGTGGTCTTTTCAGTTTGAATTGATAAGTCTTGTATCATTTGAGGTTCTATTATACAAGAGAGTTAATAAATTTTTGATCAACCTGATATTATCAAACAGTTGATTTCGCTGTATCAGTGCATTTTGTAGCTATTGTACCTTTAAATTTTAGTTTTATTGAATTTTGTTTTCAAAAAGACATTTTAAAGAAAAAAAATTTATTTATAACTCGTTTTAAAGAAAGGCATCTCTTGTAAATTGTCCATTTTATCAATCAATGCTTTGAAATATTTATGAGGGTCAGCAAGTTTAAGTTAGTGGTTTTCATTTGGATATGGTCTTTATAATCGTATGGTTCGCCTTCTTATGACAAAAACATAAGGAAAATAATATTTTGTAGATCCGTTCACCAAAATGAACTTGCTCTGTCTCAGTGCCTTTGTCTGTTTGCACACAATTAAGATCATGTGTTGTTGGTTTAGAAATAATAAAAACAACACAAAAGCCGCTTACATGGATGTCATAATGAACTGGGTGTTATTTTTTTTATTATTATTTTTAGGATTCTGAGCCTAAACAGCAGAACTGTTGTATATATCATATTCTTCAAACAACTTACAGCATCAGTACAGGCCAGAAAGATCTGAATAGATACGGCAATTTAGAAGGCAATCTCTTGATATTTGCCTGATAACCAGTAATGTAGAATTGTGAGGAACAACATTTCAGATTTTTTTTTTTTTTCATTTTAGTTCTCCCTGTTACTAGTGTTCATATTAAAATAGGTTTTTATTGGGCTTAATTCATGACTGCAATTTGGGGGGAAAAAAAGAAACTTTATTTTGTGTTTATGGTTCCTCAACTTCTAGATTTCGAAACAAGTGTTTCTCTTACTGTGCAAGATATTTGAGCATAGGAGAATTTTTAAATACATTTAAAAAATGTGAAACATTACAGTGCAAAATATACTCATTTTTCCACCTTTCTTGATGTTCACTGTTTAATTTTGTTTTAATGTAACTACTACTGTGGTTCTTGAAGAGAATATGGGCCACTCTCAGTTGTTGGAAAGTATGTTTAGTTAATGAAATGCTGGCATCATAACCATGTGTTTATTATCCAAAAATGTAAAATCCATGCACTTACTACTGTATTTAGAAGAGAGCAGAATGCAAGAGAAGAAAGATATTTTACATGGTAAATACACTTCAAGCATTGGATGAATGCAGTGCTAACCTACATCTGTGATGAAAAGAGTTGAAAATTGTACTCACGTACCAAGTATCAGGAAAAGCACTACTCTTTGATGTTGAAAGTGTATCTGTAACAATGCATGCAGATCAGTTTTAAATTTCACATTTTTCAGTTATATAAAATGAACAGAAAAGTTGTGCACCTGAGAGTGAAAGTGGAGGGTTCCCAAAGACTGCCTTATATAATAGGTACAAGACATTGGCTACCCTCTGAACTACTGAAACCTAATCATTAGTACAATGGCAGTGTTTTACAGCATTAGTGCTGCTGCTTGTTTGACATAGCATGTATTGTATGGTGTAGAAACAGCTGAATATGCTTTACAGGTGAATATCACACTTGAGGAGGTATTTTTGATGTTGGCTCAAGAAATTTTAGCCATTTAGCAGAGCACTGAAAGGGTTAATATCTATATTTATGTTTGAATCTCGCTTTGAGGATTATCAGCACTCCAGAGTATCTTGTAGCTTGTGCAAGGCATAGTGCCTGTCCTTCCAGTTGGAGAGGCTGAGAAGTCCAGGGCTGCAGTTTAATCTTCCCAGTTATGCAATTGTAAGTTTTGGGCAGTTGAAGCTACAGATTTGCCAGAATTCATTTTCAAAAAAGAAAACAGCTTTTACAACAATTTTATAAGTATGCATCAGTGGTACTAGTTCAAAATGTAAATATTCTATTGCGTGTTGAAGAGTGTGAAGCAAGAAAAATAAAATTTCAGAAATTAATAATTTCCTCAGCGAGAGCTGTGTTGGTAATACTAAATTTAACAAACATTTCAACGATCTTATGCTAAATTTAACCTTTGAACTACATACATTTATTTTCAAACTTCCAAAACACATCAGATTAGCATAAGAATTTTTTCTTTCTTGTTGAGCTTAGCAATGTCCTAGGCTCAGGTTACAATGAAAATTATTGGCAATTGTTTCATTGTTGGTTTTGGAGTCAATTTTTCATTTACTTGTACCATCAGTTTTTGTTTAGATGTTAAGGATAAAAAGAGGAAGGTATTTTTAGGATGGTTTCTTCTATGGAGAAATAAATTATGTATATGCAGTTAAGTCTGTCTGAATATGCATGTCAGGATAATGCAAACCCTAGTTCTTTGAACTCATTTGATATAATATTATCAAATGATATGTTGGTGTCTTTTTTTTATTATTATTTTTGCTCTCACTAGGACACCTGTTCACGAAGCACGTTTACCAGCTTTTTACTCTACCAGAGCAGGGTAGATCGGTTCACAGAACAGCGGTTCATGGACTCGGATAGGCCTACCCAAAGCCCTTTATCAGACGACATTTTATGCGGTGTCCCCCTTCCGTTAACTGTCTCCCATCTGGAGTCAGGAGATCATGATTGATAAGTTTAGTCAACGTGAATATGATCTTCTTTTTTTTTTCTAGAACAACAAACGGAACCATTATGATACAGAAGTCTTCGTCGGTAAATATATCGTTTTCATCGAATTCCTAATCTGAGAGAAGGAGACGTCACTAAAGAAAAGGGGGGAACTAAACTTTGCATTCGACATTGTGCCTGGCGGTTTTCTCCGCTGGTTGGTTGTTTCCGAATGAAAATAAGTTAGTGTGTTTGTCTAATACATCATTTGGTCAGAATGAATAAATTCGACTTTCCATAACTTCTTGCGTGCTTTTGCGATTCTTTTTCTCGTTTTTAGTTTCACGGATCTCACGTCTCGCCCTTTGACCCAAACACGTATGATGGGGAATCCCCGCCGGCCGTTTTACTTCCTCGGCGGCTTATGAATCGGGTTCACCTCCTTGGCTAACAACTAGCGAACCTCTACCCAAGTTAGAGCAGTTTTACTCCAGGTAAATTACCATGCCCTTGAATATAAAACCAGGTTTTTATGTCCTGCATAAATCAAAAGTATATTTTATATTTTCGTAGAAGTTTTATTCTGTTCCAGAGTTACTAAACTAAGAGAAGCCGTTACCGACGTTTAACTATGACTATGTGGGTGCAGCTCACATACGCAGACATAAAAGAAAATGTGTTCGGAAGGCTAAAATCCATTGTAAAGGTCCAGTGAGCCAATCTAAACATGCTCGTGTTCAGAGGGTAAAACACAAGCAGAACATGCTTTGTAGCCAGCAACAAGCAGAAGTCTATAAGGAGAACAACATAACAATGGATGTAATCAGCTGTACGTCTCATTTGTAGGTGGAGTCTTATTCAGCTACATTTAGGTTACTTCGTTTTTCATTCAAAATTTCGCGCAGAACCATGTTTCAACTGCAAAATGTAAAACCCATTGACCGATGGATCATAAAAAATCTCCGATCCTTTTTTTATTTTACTTTATTTTTTGTAAATAGAGGCGTGTGAATTTTTTCATTTTCATTTATTATTTTGGATTCCTAGTTATAAAAGCAGGAATCTAAGCATCATATTCCGAGCTCACATTTTCCGCCCTCCGTTGTAGTTAGTATTTTCAAGAGTTCAGTAACGAAGACCAAAGAAGTGTCTTCAAGAGTTTAGTTTTGATTGGGTCCTGTGTAAGTGTGACAGCGGTGATATGCCAATAATTGAAAGCCATGTTCAGGAGTGTGCAGAGCAGCACGTAGTTGCTATTTCTGAGTATCTCTTGTGGTAACTTGTTTCCTACTTCTGACTTCATGCCTCAAAAGAAGGAAGGATATGATGACCGTGTTAATACTTGCTTAGTGTCACTTGTTACTGATTGATGATGTTACAAATTAAAGATGAAATGTGGCTGGTGTGGTCTTCTTTCATCTTTTTGTCGCCCATTCACTCGCGTGTGGAAAGTGTCTCAGTCGGACTCGTACTCTCTAAAATGTGCCAGTGCATTTTCTTGTCCTCCATTTATAAACTCGTGTAAAGAGTCTTAATCGAACAGGTATTGTCAAATTATTATTAGTAGTAGTAAAAAATAGTACATTTGAATAGCGCCTTGTTCCATCATATAGGCACGCGAGCACACTTTAGGGCGGTATCTCCGTAGGTACACAAACATGCAAGAAAATTATAGCTTTAGATGATATTTACAAAATGTTATCAAGCGCTCGTCGGTATTAATTTAGTTAAGAAAGGCCTGTAACATGTAAGGAGTGTACAGGTTATTGCACAATGCCAGCAGCTATTCCAGCAGGAACACTCTCTGATCCAAATGGTTGATGAAAGGGGCTCATGGGATAACTTTTGTGGCTGTTGATGTCTCAAGAACAAAAGATTTGTTTACGTTGCCATGGTTTTAACCACAGTACCAAGACACCAAGAGCAGCATGTATAGGTGGTGAAAGGAGCGATCGAGTTCGCTGACAGGTAAGACAGGTGAGATAAGTCACAGTTCTTTGATAATGATTCACAAAAATTTTATTGTGGTGTCATGTGAAAATTACACGAATATTACCCTGTCCCTTGTCCCATGAGGTTGCCAAGAATTAGAACGATAGTAATGACACTGCTTTGTGGGAAAATTTTATTTCTTTGATTCAGTGTACAGTCGCAGTTTCCAGTTAGTTTCATTACTACAGGCTTTGATTTCCATTCAGTACTTTATAATAACTACAATTGTCTTTAATCCTAACAAGTACTCTATATAATTGTGTTTGCTACAGGTTGTTTTTATAGGAGCTTTATGTATGGTGGAAAAACCGAGGAGCCGGAGGCTGATGTTTCTTTCAAAAGAGTCAAACGAATGTCATTGCGTTAAATATTACGGAGTTTATAGTTATAATGTCTCCTACAAAAAAGTCCAAAACTTTTATTGTGAGGCTTTGGAACACTTTCCGCCTCATCCTTACATTACGATAGGAAATCTCTACATATTTTTGTAATTTTGTATAATATCTCATAAGTCCTGCATTTAAGGGTGTGCTCTCGTGAAAAGCGAAGATACAATGTCTTTTGGTGATTTCTGATATCATATGGGTCCGGCCTGTAGGATGATTTCTCTGTTGATATCACTGCTGTTTGGATAGGCCTCGTCCACCTCGCGTCTGTTAAAACGCTGTTTCAGCATCAACAGCATGGGGAGACAGATACTGGTCGTACCCAGGATAGTCCAATTCATCCACAAAGTTCCTGTCACAAAAAAAGCGAAAATATGAGCTTAAGTAAAGCAATGATGGTGCCTGATCGAAAAGTGAAACACAAACAATCTCTCACTGTCTCCCTTCTCTCTCTCACACACACACACACAATGATTCATAGTCATTATGACATGGGGAAATACAAACAATTTATAATAGAGCATTTCCATGCAATTTGGATCTAAGTATATGGTCATCAGGTATATTCTCTTTATAAAGGGACATGACTAACTATGTACATGTATATAGGTATTTCATTATACTTCCACTCATCCACACACATCTATAAGTAGTTGAAACATTACCTGTTCAATAACAAAGTATATACATCTAAATAGACACAAGCAAGTCACTTATTTCAAAGGATAAGGTTCCATTGTTGGCCAAGGTGGCGCAGGTGGTGCGGTTGTTGTGTGAGTTGGTCGTACCGGTCCACCTTCTGAGTATCTTAGCTCTGGTGAAAGTTTGGGGAGGGGTATCTCGTGGAGTTAATGCACGTGAAGTTCTGTAGGGACACGCAGTCTTCATTATGTTAGTGAGTGTATGATTCTTTAATAAAGATTTCCAAACCAAGTAACATCGCCTACGGCCACACCACGTTGAACACACCGGTTCTCGTCTGATCACCGAAGTTAAGCAACGTCGGGCCCCGTTAGTACTTGGATGGGTGACCGCCTGGGTACACCGGGTGCTGTAGGCAAACCTTTTCCTTTTATTTCTTTCATTGATTTCATAATATTCTGTATAGTGTCATGAAATGTTACATCTAGCCCTCATCTTATCCAAGCACGTTTCGGGCGCTGTAACCCAATTGTTTTTTTCATTCTGTTCTTTTTGTTTTCATTTTTAGTTTGATGGGATAGTTTGGGGTTTTTTTGTTTGTTTATTTATTTTTTTTTTGTGGTGGGTTTTTTTTTTTGTTTGTTTGTTGTTGTTTTTTTGTTTTGTTTTGTTTTTTTGCATGTATGGTTTTGTATTGAAATGATCATCATCCACTGCACAGGTGTTTGGATCTATGGATTTGCTTCTGGTGGTGCAAGTAGGAAGCGCGAAGAAAGCCAGTGCAGATACACGTAGTATGATATAGTTTCATGGTACTACATTACATTACAACTTTCGATTTTACTTTACCGATATCTGGAATATCGCCAGCGAGAAGGAACAGCAGACCAAAAATGTTGTTAACAGTCGTCAGCACGATGTTCGTAGTGCCCTCCCCTGTTGGGTAAGCCAGTTCACAAGCCAGTTCAAACACCAGGGGAACAGTGGAGCCGAGCATGGTCGTGCCGACGATTATGGTCACGTAGAACAGTGCTGAAACAACAGAAACACACGTGTCCGCTCATTAATTCGTGAATACACAAACACACGCACGCACGCACGTTATATCTACATGTATATGCACGAAGTACCCATCGCACACAACTCAGTCAATTCAAACATGTAATGCCGGCATATGTTTGTGATAAGACACCATGACATGGAAAGATGTGCTTGTCACGTGCAGATGCCAAGTTTTATGTTCTCAAAAAAATAGAAAGATATATACAGTGATACCTCGGTTCTCGAACGCCTTGACTTTCGACCAAATCGGTATTCGACCAGGAAATTCGAGAAAATTTTGTCTTGGAATCCGAACAAATATTTGGAACTCGAACATCCGAACGTCCGAGATGAGCCGAGTTGAGCCGAATGGCGTTCATTCTGCCCAGCGCGCCTTGCTTGCGTCATCAGTGTGAGTGCAGAGGAGACAAAAACAGCAAACAATTGACAAATTCTTCCGTGAAGAAATCAGACAAGCAACTGCAGAGCAAGATTCTGATTCTCCTCAGCAAAAGATACAGAGAACAGAAACACCCGAAGAGCAGTTACCCTCTGTTTTTATTGAAGAGGACTCCCCTTCAAAACAATAACCATACCCCTTCCCTCCTCCCTCCACATTCATTACCTCCTGCCATAAAGTTTGGTACAGGTACAGTAAATGAAACACAATTTACTGTACTGTACAGTACATTTTATTTATTTATTTTTTTTTTGTTTTAATAAATACACTTTTATTTCTTATTTCTTGTTGAGACTCATGTTTTTCTACATATTATATACAAATTAGGCCAGTAAATAGGCATTTTCTGGGGCTTGGAACGAATTAATCCAGTTTCCATTATTTCCTATAGGTTTCATTGCTTCGGTTCTCGAACAATTTGGTTCTCGACCGTCCTCCCGGAACGAATTATGTTCGAGAACCGAGGTATCACTGTATATATAAGCAGGGTAAGAGAAATAATATTAGAGCTGTCACCGCTAGAAGCTGCCACGACATCGATACACGCCAGAGCAAAAATAAGGAAGGACACACTGCCGACGAGGTACATTGAGAAGACGAACCACTTCATGGCACGAGCGAACACGTCAGCGAACCTGTGACAACACAAACAAACCATGAGACTCAAGAGCTTGCAGGAAAACAACACTTTCAACCTACCCAGTGGACATGCCACCCGTAGAAGATCTAGAAGTATACTTTTAAGCCGCTAGTCTAACATATCTACATTTGTGATCATGGATCACAGAAGTTAAAGCGATGTTTTAGTAAAAGGGAATTTCTTACTGAATTCTACCTGACGCTTTGTTTTTGATGTTCATGTTGTATTAGCTATGTTCTAACTGTTTACAAAACTTAGTATTTCATTTACTTTATACCACGTTTCCACTTTGTGTAATTAAAAATCATAAAATCAGTGTTAATCCTGCAAAGTCTAGAATGGTAAGAGAAAAAGAAAAAAAAAATTAATGCGAGCCGGGCAAACTGGCTTCGAGAATATGTTTGTCAACAGGTTCAACAAGTATATGTGTAGCAGCACCTGGCAATAATCAGCGACAGGAATGCACCCGATAAAATGCTGTAAAATCCGATCCAACCAGATTCTTTCTGTGGACAGATTAAACAAAAACAAAACGGAATGGTGATAGAAATGAGAGAGTAAAATATGCGTCTTATTAGGTGTAATGTTGCTAAATTAAGACAGTAATGCGATACAACATTACAATCGATAGATTTGTTTTTCATGTTTCTTTGGTGACCTACAAGCTGCACATGGACTGAAAGAGGAAAGACTTTCACCTCGCCGATGCCATGGTCTCTGAGGTCGATGCTGATCACTGTAGCCCAGCTGTTGAGGACGCCCAGAGACACGCCGTAGATGGCTGCTACCAGCCAAAACTGCCTCCTCCTGAAACAACAACAGTTAAAGGTCTACAATACTTTTCTTTAACAGACTCAGCTGAGAAATAAAAAGAATATTTTATGTAAATCTCTGAGAGTGAGCTTTCACCCGTTTGGTGGATATAGCCTACAGACATCACCATGCACAGAAAGAGGTGAAGTAGACTAACATCAGGAATTACGTTGTCAAGACTGCCACCCATTGGAGCTCTAGAGGTGTGGGCAAATAAGACGTGAGACACGTGACCCCGTGATATTTCTACAGTGTAAAATGTTTCCATGTTTTTTTATCTTGTGGCCTGACATTGTCGCTTCATCCCTAATCTCACAATAAAATAAACACAGGTAGCTGGCACCTGAGCAGGTGCTTGAGACCTTGGAGAAAGTTTTCCCTCTGAATGCCGGCCGAGGCACATGGGGGAGTAGGAGGCTTGGATGGGAAGTAGATGAGAATCATTAGAAAGAGCGCAGCGCTCCACGCAACCTCTGGAACAGAATGAAATTACATAGAACCAAATGGCGTGCAGCAAGAACATTTCAAGGAGTCTCTAAAAATCCTAGTAATGGTTTTTAAGCCTTTATTTGAACGTACGTGGTCGTGTTGGTCCACGAACTTGTATTACTTGACTGTTGGCAGACTTTTTTTTTTTTTTACATTTAACTACTAAAACGAGGCAAGTGTGTACAAAGCTTCCGGTTTAGTCACATTCTTTGCTTAGGCTCACTGTGACTAACAGCGGTGAACTTTACAAAAGGCTGACCCTTGGTCTTGGCAGACAGCAGTCCACCTATATACGTCGATCATTGTTGGTCAAGGTGGCGCAGGTGTCTGTCGCGGTTGTTGTCTGTGTTTGTCGTACCGGCCCACCTTTTGAGTATCTTAGCTCTGGTGAAAGTTGGGGGGATATATCGTGGAGTTAGTGCACGTGAAGTTCTGTGGACACATAAGTCTTCACTCTCTGTTATTGAGTGTACGATTTTTTTTATAAAGATTTCTTAATTAATTTTTGTCGCCTACGGCCACACCACGTTGAACACACCGGTTCTCGTCCGATCACCGAAGTTAAGCAACAGCGGGCTCGGCTAGTACTTGGATGGGTGACCGCCTGGGAACTCCGGGTGCTGTAGGCGCACTTTTTACTTGTCTTTTATAAATATGATTTGTAAATTTTCTCTCCGTAGGTCGTAGGACTTTAACAAAAAATTGAGTCACAGGTGACCTGACTAAAAATTAAACATTTAAAAAAAAAGAGTGCATGGAGCAGAATACTCGAACCAATTACAAACTATGTGAAAGGAACTACTTCTCCAAACATTTACTGGCGCTTTCACCTGCTTGCCCCATTCTTACTTTAAACATAAACACACACGCACACACAGCGCCTCCCTCTGCTTTACTTATAAGATCCTGTATTGGGAGATCTTTTCTCGGGATGTAAGACTGGTTGACATACCGATGATCAAGTACAGTCGAATGCCGTCCCTTCTGCTGGCTACGTCAGAAACATCTGGAACCACAAACCAAACTCTGTATACGGCTTGAACTTTATAATCCTTTGTAATTCACTTCTAATGCAGCAATTAACAGCAATAGCATTTCAGACAAATGGTAGAACCTAAGATGAAAAGACTCATTTTTCTTAAACTGAACTGTCAAAAAAGGAAAGTTTACATCCTCAGTTTATCTCTGTTTTTCCTTCCCCGTGCGTGAGTGCGTGCGTATGTTTTGTGTGTGTTTTCGGAAACTATTAGCTTTATGAAGAAGTAACAGAATAATGTTCACTAACTTGTTTAGAGATTCTTTAATTTTTATTAAAAGTGCATGAAGCATACCCAAAAATGTAGAGTTGAGACAATTGTGTAGCTCTGATGAGGTCGTATTGCAAACAAACGTTGTGTTGTTTACTCTGAAAATAAAAAAAGTAACTAATAAAAATCTTAGAAATTTTCGTCTCCATTTAAATAAATATCCAATAATCAAACATGTTAACGCAAGGCCTGACTGTAATCCCTGTCATGGCTTTTTATTCCTCGTTAATAATGCAAAGAGTTTTAATTATGGAAATTGCTATATTTAACTTAGACGTTCAACGATTGGTTATATTAAAGGAATAGATGGGCGCGCACCTTTTTTTTTTTTTTTTTTTTTTTAATAATTATGTAAAACTCGGTCCAGGACAACCACAACATCCACAACTCTGAACATCCCACTTCCGTTCTTGAATCGCACGCAATCATCATTTCCACGTGCAGAAACAAGTCAACACTGCAAAGGTCACGATCGTTTATCTTGTGAAAGCCTTAGCCAATGGGAGAAGTGGAAAATATGCAAATTAGGCATATCGTGACCTTTCGATTTTGCCCTCCTTTTGTGATTGGGTGTTCATAGGCCTACATCTCTAAAACGGAAGGAAAGGTATTCACCTGAATTTGTGGAAACAGCATTTATCACTGAGCTTGCCTAATAATTAGGGAACAAATTAGCAACCTCTAGACTTTGTGAAACAACAAGAAGAGGCGTTTTCTTGAAAAGTTTTATTGAATATTTTAATGGCTGAGTAATACATGCACTTTGACAATGGATGAAGAGACGAGCAGATTAGCTGACAGGTTAGACGGCAGAAAGATAGATAAGATGCTTACTGTAATAGTGGGGACTGAGTAGTGTTTGCAGGTGTTGTGTCTACACTTGGGAGGTCTGCTACAAGATATGGTCCTGCAAGAAACGAAACAAAGAGCATTGTCGTAAGCAGCTGGGTGTGAGATAGACATAAAAGTCCACTCCACCCCACCTCCCTGTACCTTTATTTCTCACCTGCCCTTCACCTGAAATTTGAGTTGAAGTGTCATTGTCATGGCTTTTATGGGCAATTCACGAGCACTTAAAACAATGTAAAGAGCAGAGAAGTGGTCTGCAAGCGCAGTGCTGACACCATAAGGTACAAGAGGAGACCCAGAAAAATGGACTGACATACTGTCCTGAAACCACAAGACCGCAAAAAGGCATAAAAAAGGGAAGAGATAATAAAAAGAAAAAGTGTACTTGTCTAATCAATGAAGAATACACGAAAAAAGAATTAAAGAAAAAGATTCAGCTCACCCAGGATGAAGGAGAGCCCCACACCCAAGCCGTTGATGATGCAGCCAATGGCCGTGGCCGTGGTTCTCTCCTCGATGGGAAACCAGACGGCGGACACGATCGGGGGTCCTCCCATGGCCACTGGTCCGCCCAGACCGTTGAGCAGTTGACCGGTGTGGATCAGCCTACACACCAATCGTGGGGAGAAGGGAGAGAGTAAAGATCGCTTAGTTTGGTCACGAACATTAATGCGTGCAAATATGGAGACAGTACTAAACAGGTAGACGGTAAAACAGAGAAGTAGACAATCAAAGTGGCAGGTAGATATTAAATAACGCAGGCATCACATTGACCTATGGTAACGCTGTTATCTCTCTAAGCCGTCTCAATACTGGTTTTTTTTTCAGAATATCTCTACGGTCGTATCCATCATTCTATTCCTGCTTTCTCTCTTTATTTTTTTTTTTTTTTTTTTTGTGCACATTCTACATGCTATCTTTCTCATAGTCCCCAAAACGCTTGACCACTCGCGGACGAGTATGGCTAACTGAAATGTCATATCTGAAGAGACAAAATGAGTTAGCAGACTTGTCTGTGCGTGGTTTGTTGGAATAAGTGGCAATAATTCTATGAAGGCTGATGACAGTCCGAGTGGTCTGTGTTATTATCTTATACTTCGTGACTGTGTGTATGCGAGTGATTGGGTTTTGGTCTTACAACTCTATTACCAAAATAGGTCCGTCACAACAAGCTCATAAATAATTTCAGGGGACAGACCATGTTGCGGCAGGTGTTTCCATGGTGATGCAGCGCAGTGCGGTTCCCACGGCAACCAAGAACGTGGACGACAGACAGGACCAGCGGAGACCTGCAGAAGTCTTGTGGCGTTACTCTGAGCTATGGATGATAGACTGAGAGAACAGCTGTGGGGAAAATAGATATTGCTAAAACACCCTAACCATAAATTTATTTGTCGACTTTCTAGTTGACCGTAGTTTGCCGTAAAGTATCGTGTGCAGTTCCTCCATATAGTTAGACTTCTTATAGTGAATCGCTTTTTGTATGTACGATATTTACTTCTCTGTCACTCTTAGATCTCATTTCTTTGCCATCTATCATTACTTTCACCTTCCTCCCCCTCCCCACCACACACGCACACCTTATTTGTCGCACTGACCTTTGACATCGAGCATCCATGAGAAGAAGACTCCTCCGATGATGTAGCCGATGGGGCCCCAGTTGCCGAGAAGGAAGATGTCTCCATCGGACCAGCCGAAGACTAGTTTGCTGGAGGAAGAGATGGGTCCGAATGTGTTCCACACGCATCCTTGAGTTGCTGTGAATAGTCCATACATAATCAGCACGTACCAGCGGCGTTTGTACACTTTGCTCTCCTTCTGTTGCTCGTCTTTGTCCAGTTTGTCCTTCCCATCTTCTGCAACTTGCAGCGTTTTGATGCCATCTACTGTGGTGGAGTTCATGATCCCATTTTCCATCAAGATCTTGGTCTGGCTGCTCCCATTACCTGCCATGGCTGGAAGTTCAGTTTGGACATGTTTCTCCGTTCCGTCTTTCTTGCCGTTCTCATCGCTTATCTTCTTAATGTCCAGAACCTTTTCGTTCTTAATCGAATCAACGCTGGCTTCCTCTTTTTTCTCGTCGTTCTCAACCTGTATAATCTTGTCACTGGTGGTGCTGGTGTGTTCACTGTGCCGTGGGACGTGGTTATTGATGGCATCGTTGACTTCATTTGTAGGAACATCCGTTTGAGAATGCTCATTGTACAGTGGTTCACTGCCAGCTGTCTCAGCAGACGATGTAGTTGAAGTTATGTCCTCAAGTGGTATAGTATGGTCCATTTTGGATACGAAATGTCGGCTTACCTTGCTTTTCACCAGCTAACAGATAATTTTAACCAATTTTCTTTTCAATTGTAAATCAATATTTTGATGCTTTTCTAATATTAGTCTTGTAAAAAGACCTTTTAAGCAGATTAGTTACACACACCTTTCTCTGTCATCTTTGAGTTATTGAGTCTTCTCGTCTGCAGTTTTTGCTCCGATGTACTAAAAGTCGCCCTGGCGTGTGAACCACTATGTGCTAAGATACTGGTGCTACACTTGCTTGTGTATTAGTCCACAGGTAAGTACGATGACTACATATTATACTTAAGTGTGCTGAGAGTAGTACTAGGTCAACGACGAGGTGTTTATTATCAGTTCAATCTCTAGTCCAATGGGACTGTATGTGTAACGACTTTACAGGTGGACAGGGGAAGCATTAGTAAATTTAACTTGGGTCTGTTTAGTGTTCTATAATCTTATATTATTCACTGAATATTTTATTTTATATCATATTATTTTTTATTATTTTATTTATTATTAATTGTTAATCTTATTTTTTATTATTTTATTTTATGTTACTGTTCTCCTGTTTATTTCTTTCTTCTCTTGTTATTCTCATACATATGTTTTGTACATTTTACAATATGGTGGCAAAATTTTGAGTTGATAGAACGTGTTAGACCAGACCTGAGCAAGGAGCGGCCCGCGGGCCGGATCCGGCCCGCCTCCTGTCTCTGACCGGCCCGCCCGCTGGCCCGCCCGCCAGATATATATATATACAGTATTGGGTAAAACTGAGTTAACTTTATTAGTACGGCCCTCTGAAACCATCCCAATTTTTCATGCGGCCCCTTGGGAAAATTAATTGCCTACCCCTGATTTAGACGATGGTCTTGCACTGCAGCTTACATTACAGCACATGTAAAGGTTCAAATAAGTCTCACTTTCTTACACACACATCCACATACATGTATAGATTAACTCTTTTATGCATGAAAGAACTGGAGAATACACTTTATGAAAGGTACTTTAGGGCAGACAGTCGTGAAATGAACAAAAAAAAGATGCAAATATTATTTTTGCCAACCCATACAATTCCTTGCTTACAACGTTCCCGCATTTTCGCGTAAAAACCAAGATTGGCCCAAGGTAACAGGGTACGTGGGTAAGAGTTATGATACAACTCTGTCACCAACGTGGACCTAATCCTGCAGGGGAATGTTAAATACAATAGCCACACACTAGTCACTTTAGACATCGCCACCCGGCTCACGAGCCTCTGACCCTGCTCTTCCCTGAACAGACAAAAAAACTTCAAGACCAGTGACTTAAATACAAATGTAAATATTTATTAAACATACAAATCATGCAAATTTGTACAACAATTTTGCTCATCTTAAAGGGTTCCCAGTCGTATCAGTACTATTTTTGCCTTCAATATTACAGTGCTGTCGATTCCGTTAAGTCCACCACCCACTGTACATTTGACGAGTAAGAATATCTTTCTCTTTGGACTGCAGAGAGAAAACCAATAAAAAAAAGAAACGTAAATGAAAAGACATAAAGAACAGTTTAATGATGTTGATTTTATTGATGACTAAGTGTACATTAAAAATATTCCTCATGTTACAATTGCTTTTGATAAAAATCATTATATATTGTCACAGTATCGGGGGATAAAGTGGTGTCTAATCCTCAACAAGCAAGCTATTACAGTAAAATGTTTTTCTGCCCATGATGATGAAGTATACACAAAAGCCTGTAAGTCTGTTTGTCCAGCATTCATCAAAAGTGACTTTTGTTTTGCTTTTAAAATATTGTCTCTGCTGTAAATCGCATATTTTACCTATTTTCTTCCACTTAAGATTAGTCGGGGAAAAGAAAAAAGGTGTAACTGCACAATACCTAAAAAACATACAGCTGGTCACACTTCTGGCAACATTCTAAGTATGTTATGTTGAGATTCTTCAACACTTAACACCTCATCCTCTTTCTTGTTACGACCGTTAACTTGGCTAAAATCAGATCGTGTGTGTGTGTAAGAATACCAAATCCCTAAAGCATGTTAAATCATTGTGATAAGTATACTGTCCTCTTCAGTTATGCGAGCTCCCAGAGGTTTCGCAAAAAACACAAACATAAACGTGTGTGGTGACATCTGAAGTCACAGGTTTCCAGACTCTACAGTGATTTCTGTGTTGATGTCACTGATGTTTGGATAGGCCTCGTCCACGTCGCGCCTGCCAAACCGCTCCTTCAGCAACATCAGCAAGGGGAGACAACAGACACACGTCCCGAACAGCGTCCAGCTCATCCACAAAGTTCCTGCCACAGGAGTGAAAGATTGTGAACTTGAATAAGACGATGTCTCCGTAGCATGAACACGCATAATCAACTCACACACACACACACACACAAACAAACACACACACAGGTTCTGATCACGTACCGAGGGTTTTGTTGTCGGGGCTAGGAAAGTATGAGGCTGAACCCGAGCTTCTTCTGTGATTCTTTATACCATGACAAGATGTTTTACAAAACTTAGTGTGAACTCTAAATATTTGACCATCTTGTTAAACAAATAGAATGATCAACTACAATTCACCATTCAAATGTAACAGTTAGGAAACTTGTTGATTGGTCGGTTTGGTTTCCTTTCAAAGGCGAGTGCTTTCACTTAGTGGTAATTCTGTTGTTATGAAGTTGAGAGCAATTATTACCTGTGCATGCAACCCATTTGAGTTTAGCTTAAATAAACAAAAAGAAAGAAAGAACATTGTTGTTCAAGACTCTTTATGGTTACCTATAGACTGGATCATGCCAACAAACAAGAAGAGTAACCCAGACACACTGGAAACAATAGTCAGCACGATGTTTGTAGTTCCCTCCCCTGTTGGGTAAGCCAGTTCACAAGCCAGTTCATAAATCAGGGGTATCGTGGAGTTGAGCACAGTCGCACTGATGATTACTGTTGCGTAGAACAGAGCTGTAACCACAGAAAGACACGTGTGCAAGGATTTAGTCACGTGCACACACTGATAGACACAGACCTACCCTCTCATACATTCACATGCCTTTACACCCATACCCATCCACCCATTCACCCATCAAGTCTTGTTAACAAAGTTTATCGTCAAAAGAGGATAAGTAAACAGCATTCATATCATTTCTAACTCTCTAAAAAGGGAAAATGCTTTGAAGAACATTAAAAATACACGAAACAAAAGTTGAAGGAGAAATTTAAAGAAGTAGTAAACAAAATATCTCTGGACATGCTACAGCTGTACTTAGAGGTTTTGATGTAGTCATAAAATTTATTGGATTTTATTTCGGATTGAAAGACAGTGTGGGTTCTCTTGCTACTAATGTGACTGATGAGTTGTTGGCTGTTATGATATTATATGTTACATGCTGTATGACGAGTCGCTGGGACGAAGAGAAAACTCACCGACTGAAGGAGTCACGACATCCATACAAGCCAGTCCAAAAAGAAGTAAGGCCACGGTGCCAATGAGGTACAGGGTAAAGACGAACCACTTCATTGCACGAGCAAACACATCAGCGATCCTGTGAATGAGAAACTAGGAAGTGAACAACATATTGAACAGGTATAGCAACACAGGTATGGTAAGACTTTGACGATCCTATACCTTGCACAGCTAGCTACTCTTTAATAGAAACATCAACAGAAATCTAGCAAAACACTTAAAATGCAGTGGACCTTGTGACCGGTGGTAAACCAGAAAAAATAAAGTTTTTAATGTGAAAACTAAGTTCTTATTGAATCGAACTATCACTGATAATTGATGTTCAGCGATTTTTCAAGTAGAAAAATGAATATAAATAAAGGCTTAAATCGGATTTATTAGTACTAAAGTTATGAAACAATGTCAGAAGCATAATTGATGTTAAACACTTTGTAAAGTGCACTTTGTGAATTTGAGATGGACTTTCAGACAAGATGACAGACAACATGGTTTTGTCTACATGCATTGTAATCACATTTATTTTTAACAGCACCTGCCAATAACCAGCATCAACAAAGCGGCTGATAAAATGCTGTAAAATCCGATCCAACCAGCTTCTTTCTGTCGACAAATGAAACTTTAAAAAATGAAACAAAATAAAGATGGAATAAAAAAAAGAGTAAAGATTATAATCAGCTACTAGTGACAACACTACTAGTAACCAACTACAGTGATACCTCGGTTCTCGAACATAATTCGTTCCGGGAGGACGGTCGAGAACCGAATTGTTCGAGAACCGAAGCAATGAAACCCATAGGAAATAATGGAAACTGGATTAATTCGTTCCAAGCCCCAGAAAATGCCTATTTACTGGCCTAATTTGTATATAATATGTAGAAAAACATGAGTCTCAACAAGAAATAAGAAATAAAAGTGTATTTATTAAAACAAAACAAAAAAACAAACAAAACAAAAATGTACTGTACAGTACAGTAAATTGTGTTTCATTTACTGTACCTGTAGCAAACTTTATGGTAGGAGGGAATGAATGTGGAGGGAGGAGGGAAGGGGGATGGTTATTGTCACTGATGACGCAAGCAAGGCGCGCTGTGCCCAATGAACGCCATTCGGCTCAACTCGGCTCATCTCGGACGTTCGGATGTTCGAGTTCCAAATATTTGTTCGAATTCCAAGACAAAATTTTCTCGAATTTCCTGGTCGAATACCGATTTGGTCGAAAGTCAAGGCGTTCGAGAACCGAGGTATCACTGTATTTAATTACATGTTTAAATTCTTTTTAAAAACGCCTTAGTAGATCATGCTAATCAACAATTGAAGTTATTGGCCTAACTACCTGTCACTAAAGTTATATCAAAATTGTAGCACTTTTCTCCCCGTTGTTCTTCTTTATGAACATTTAAACTTTAAAACATTCTCTAAACGAAAGAAAGGCAAGAAAACATAGGACAGTTACTATTTCTCGCAAGAACCTTAAGAATGTTCTCAGGTTGTTTATTCGCTGTGAAGTGACTTTAAATATGAAAGTAGTTTTATCTCAAACATAAACATGTGTCTGTTTATTTGAACCATTACTTAAATACATGTACTGTCATGGAAGCACACCGCAGTTTCATTGGACCTTCACACAGTGACCAGATAGTTCCAGACATCTAATACTGTCGTTGATGAATGACCAGATATTTCTCGAACATCTAATGCTGTCGTTGATCAGTGTGAAGACCTTTACCTCACTGATGCCACGAGCACCCAGGTCCACGCTGATGACAGTCAGCCAGCAGTTGAGGGCGCCGATAGGGACGCCGGAGATAAACGCCACCAACCAGAACTGCTTCCGCCTGATACAGTCAGTAACAGGACGTGTGGTCAATGAAAGTGGCCAAGAGTGCTTTCTTTTATTAAATAACTGGTCTGTTCTTCACCAACAGTAGTATTTTCACAATTATTAGTCAATAACAACAGACTGAACCCATCCGTGCTCGGACTACCGGACTACAAACATTGCATTATGTATATGATACTGAACATACTGAGGTAAGGAATTTCGTACTAAGCTCAATCAGCTGATTTGAGAAAAATTTTGCACTTGACTTTTTAGACTGAGGGAACTCCTGGCAGCACTTTGTGGCCAAAGTCGGCGATAATAAGGATGAAAAGTTGAAGACGGAAGGTTCTGATAAACACTCCCATAAGCCTAAATTGTTCCTTCCATCCCTACCTCACAATAAAATAAACAGAGCTAGCTGGCACCTGAGTAGGTGCTTGAGACCGTGGAGAAAGTTTTCCCTCTGAATGCCGGCTGAAGTACATGGGGGAGTAGGAGGCTTGGCGGGGAAGTAGATGAGAATCATTAGAAAGAGCGCAGCGCTCCACGCGGCGTCTGGAACAAAATGAAATGACACAGAACCAAATGGCGTGCAGCGAGAAATGAGAGCAATCTCTGAGATCCATTAGTTTTTGTTTTGTTTTGTTTTGTTTTTGTTTATTTTAATTATTTTTTAGCCTTTGTTATGTTTGTTAAAATGCATGCAACTGGCGTTTTTATGGAGGACGATTTGTAAGAATGCTTTTTTTCTTTCGAGTTCTAAACCCAAATGTAAACTGCCATATAAAAAACATTAAGCATGAACAATATACAAAGTTAAAATTAAAAATTTAAAAGGTGAAGTAGGGCATAAAGTGCTAATAATTATGTTGATGATTCTTACTGATAACATGTGTTACATACCAATGATCATGTAGAGTCGAATGTCATCGCTTATCTTGCTTATCTCAGAAACTTCTGCAAACACACACGAGTAGCACTGTGTTACAATCATGGCTTAGCTGTGTGACTGTGCACTGATTAAACAGGGCAGTAGTTTTAAAATATGTACTCGTCTTAAAAAAAACACTTGTGTACATTTATGTGTGCGTATATATGAATGTGTGTTTGTGTGCGTGCGTGCGTGCGTGCAGTCTATTCCTGTTAAAGCGCTTTTTTAATGAGTAAAGAATTGCTCGATTATCTACTTTCAGATCGTTTTAAAAGTTATAAAGTACACGGGTACCCGAAGTGTTTAACGTTCCCGGGTATGTCGAGTTAAATCCGTCGTGAACCACTGAAGAGGTCGTGTTGTCTACAAAACCTGTCCTCTTCATTCTAGAACAATGATATCAGAACTTTGAGAAATAATTATCATGAAATGTTATCATGTTTATCGTCATCTTTATAGATGTTAATAGATTACAAAGTGTTGATGCAAATCCTTGGTCGTTTCTGTACTGACGTTCGTGAACAAATCCCAAATAACAAATTTTATTTACAGATATTATTTATCATTTATGGTTGGAAGAATTAGAACGTTTAGCAAATGCTTTAATAATAAACTATGTACAATGATGGTGTTTAAAATGATCAATGCAGACACTTAGATGTGATCATGGGATCAGTGGATATAAAAATCACGAGACAGAGAAACAGGCAAACCTGTCCGACCGTTAGTCAAACAAAAGGCTCACTGGAGAAGTGGAGATAGAGTAGAATTCATTAATGTTTCGTCTGAGCTGGGAAAATCATCTACAAGATAGGGTCCTGCAATGAAATGATTACAGAGGCATTACAAATACTTAAGTGTTAATTGAGGATTACTCACAAACACTCCAGAATACACATGTACGAACATGCATATAAATACATATGCGCGTGCTCAAATTCTCTTCCTCTAATTCCTAATGACTCCAACTATTTGATATAAACAAAAGGAAAATAAAATGTTAAGAATAAATAAATAAACGGTGAATTTTAATCTGTAAGAAGCCATAGCCTGAGTTTATACGTGAGACGCAAGCACTCAGGGTGGAAAACATCTGTAGAGAGCAGAGAAGTGGTCTGCGATCAGAACACTTGAAAGTCAAGGAGTTAAGGAATACGAAATACGGAAACGGAAATATACAGGTGAATGGAAAAGTGAGAGGTGAAAGAAAAAGTGAAACTTTCAGCTCACCCAGAAGAAAGGAGAGGCCAAAACCCAGGAAGTTGAAGGTGGTGCCGATGGCCGTGGCGGTGGCCCGCTCCTCGGTGGGAAACCAGACGGCGGACACGATCGGGGGCCCGCCCATGGCCACTGGGCCGCCCAGACCGTTGAGCAGTTGACCGGTGTGAATGAGCCTAACCATCATTCGATAAAGAGGGAGACAAGATTGTTCAATTCAATCATGTGTGTGTGTGTGTGTGTTATATGGACGATTTCATTCTAATGTTCAAATAGAAAAATTGGGTAGATAAATGCTAATGCAGGGGTAATGTCTCCAAATCACAAAGACTTATTGATGATCCTGGTGTGAACTGTATCTATCCCAATCCGAGGTTGTTTTTGTTTTTGTTTTTTGTTTGTTTGTTTGTTTGTTTTTTTATCAATGTAAGCTTTTCGTCTAGAATACGTCTTCGAAATGACAGAGCAGTGGCAAAGATGGAATGGATAAAGAAGTGTTTGCAGCTACGGATGCAGAACGCATTCCTTTGTTTTCGCCACTAAGTTTTGGTGCAATATTTAACTTCATAACTACTGCCCCAGAGGTACCAGAATAGTTACAGATGACAGACCATGTGGCGGCAGGTGTTTCCATGGTGATGCAGCGCAGTGCGGTTCCCACAGTAACCAAGAAGGCGGACGAGAGACTGGACCATCGGAGACCTGCAGAAGTCTTGCGGCGTTATACTGAGCTATTATATATGTGCGTATGTGTGTGTGCTTGGAGGGGCTGACATCTTACTAAGGCCCCATACACTAATTTATTGACTAACTTTTTTTCGCTTTACTGTAAACAATCCCGCTTTGTTCCTTAATGGCTAGTAGCCGAGTGCATATGGTAGCCCGTTGGTTATCGGTGAATATTTTTTATTATTGAAACGGACAGATAATATTTTATAACTCTCCACATTGACTGCTAACATGTTATTGCTGTGTTGATTCAAATAACACAAAAATATTTTATGGTCAAGGTGCACACTAATTAAAGTATTATCAAATCATCCAGCTAGCCAGTTCGTTGTTTTCTCCCTTTCCCCTCTCTCTCTACATACCCACCCATGCTTTCATTAACCCATTGATCAACTGATAAAAACAAAAATCTATGCATGTCGACATAATGTAATCCGTCAATAAGAATTAATTACTTCTCTATTTACATAAATTTGTCGCTCTAAACATTTTTTTCAGCTGGTTCTGTTTTTCAGGAAGGCATTTGAAGGAGATGATTTATCTTGAAGTGGACTCTAGCCCTTCTCATTGAGTGCATCAGATGACCGTTTCGTGTTGTTATTATCAACTTCTCTCCGCGAAAACTTTTTCTTCTCCCTTCCCTGTACGCAGCACTAACCTTTAACATCGATCATCCAAGAGAAGAAAACTCCACTGATGATGTAGGTGATGGGGCCCCAGTTGGTGAGGAGAAAGACGTCTCCATTGGACCATCCAAAGACCCGTTCACTGGAATGAGAGATGGGCCCGAAGGTGTTCCACACGCACTCTTGGTTTAACGCGAAGAGACAATACACAGCCAGCACGTACCAGCGGCGTCGGTAGACCTGTTGTTGTTGATGCTGCTGCTGATGATGATCACCGTCTTTGTTGTAATCGTCCTTCCCATCGTCTGCAACGTTGGACTTCTTAAAGCCGAAGCCGTATAGTGTCGGAGGGCTTATGATCGCAATTTTCGTCGAGTTGTTGGTCTGGTTGCTTCGCTCACCTGCCATGGCTGCAAGGTTAGTTTGTACCTTTCTCTCCGCCTCGTCTCCTTCCTCGTTCACATCGCTGATCTTCTCGTTGGTCAGGTCAGAGCTGGCTTTCTGATCTCTCTCTTCACTTGCAGATTCTGTTGTCTCGTCACAGATGTTGTTGTATTGTCCTCTCTGTTCTGGGTCGTGGCTGTTGTTGTGGTTCTCGCTGATGTCACCTGTGGCGATATCTGTTTGAGGAGGATCTGGGTGCAGAGGCAAACTGTCAGCCAATGTACCCGATGCTGTAGGTGGAAGTGTGTTCTCGAGAGGCAAAGCGTCGCCCATCTTAGACATGAAATCTCGGTTTACTCTGGGGGTTTTTTTTCTTTTTTTTTTCTTTTTTTTTTGTTTGTTTTTGTTTTGTTTTTGGCAACTAACAGCCAAAGTTTGCCATTTGTTTCAGACCAGTCTAAAGTTACTTCCCATTTTCTAGATTACTTTTTTTTACTTTTTACTCTCTGTAAAATATGTGGATGCTGGTGCTGTTGCTATGTTGTACAAAACTTTCCAAGTGATCGTTTGTCTAGAAGAAATTTCTTAGGAACAAAAAAGCCTTTGATATACCGTTGTAAAACTATCTCCAGCTCCTGTAGATTTTGCAGGACTTACCTTTACTTACGACTTAACAGGTAAGTGTGATGGTAGCGTACAGTCTAGATAAAAGTCGGGTCATGTTGAGTACTTGAGTATGTGGTAGCCAATGCTTTGTTTAACATCTTCATAGTCACAAAAGGCACTCAAAGCTCTAGGGTTGGGGTTTTCAGGCCAAGAGGATTGTATGTATCTTCTGTGGGTGTACAGTATGGGAAATGTTATAGTGCAGTGACCTTTACACAGATGTTAAACAGCTGCAAACCACTCGACCTGTTAACAGATAAGTAAAGCTGTTGTATCAGTACAAGTACTTGTTTCTCACTCATAATGCCTCGGGTGCGGTTAAAAACGGTGTTGTGACTGTCATTAAGTTCATTTAGTCATCAAGTTCGCCTTTACAGGTGTTTTTTTTTTCCCCGGTGTCGAACTACGAACGATTATTTATCTAGTCTGCACAGTTTCTGCATCATGGGTCTTGACGAATTCTTCTTGTGTTTGTATGATAATTATAAATGGTCGTGCCGTCTAAAAACTAATTACAAGGCTTTCTGAAGATTTTAATGTAGTTTTTAAATTATTGTTGAGCCTTCCTTGTCTGATGTCCAGCCAGACAGCGCTGGTTACCTGGTAACCTCTCGAATGGAGCTCACCAAGTCTCGTCTTAACATCAAGGAATGCTGGGTGTGTTTGTCCCATATCTCAGGTATGGGAGATTCGTAAAACTTGTGTATAATGAGGTTAATTCATAGCAGTCCAGTTCTTTCATTTGAGCGACTTCTTCGATTCCTTATTTAGGTGCGAGGCCAACACTTCTTGAAATTGAGTGTTGCTAAGGGTACCTTCCTAGATAGCAACGGGAGTCTGACTAAGCGTCCCTATTGTCACATTTTCAGAGGTTAAAAAAGGGACATCTAGTTTTATGTATGAAAAAAATGATAAAAATGTATGAAAAAAAAGAAATATGGACAGTGGTGTTCCTTGGCTTAACGGGCTTGAAATGACTGCTCTTATTTATTTTTGTCTCGTTCCTGGATCTCAGTCCACTTTTGTGTGTCCTGTTGCCTTGTAATTTTTTTTCCGCCGCATACATTTGCTTTGTTTGTTCGTTCTTTACCAGCACCAAGCCGTTTTCACCTGTAGACCACTTCTTCTACTAACGGTCTAACTCCAGAAGTCTATTGTTTATCTGGCCATCTTGTCAGAGGATTCCCGCTTTATGGAATTTCTTATTTGTATGTATATCTATATATCAGCGTTCATAAGTTTCCTTTGGCGTACATAAAATGTTGTCGAAAATTATCGAGTACATCGATGCAGATTATTGCTATAGATGTCAGTAACCGTGTTATTCTAATTGTGAACAAGCAGCTAAGCCTCTAGCTAATTACTATCAGCTGCTACATCCGTCTTCAGTCAGTACAAAGCTACTCATAGAGTTGACCTTCTATCTTCATGTCATCGTCTGCTTCAAGTAAGAGATAATTTGAGACTGAACTTTATAAAATAAAATTGCTTTTGAATACGTCGATGAAAATAATTTCCTCGATGTCCACAAATGTCTGCTGCATGATGAAGTCCCATAAATGTAAAGAAACACGGCTGCATCTGTGGAATGTTTCAGCAAAATTCTCATTTTATAAGAGGAAAAATTATTTTCAAGTAATAGAATTAATACATAAATGTTTTGTAATGTATATATTTGATTAGAAGATTGCAATAAAATTTAATAATTGCGAAGAAAAAAGGGATTGAATGGGCAGGCTTGTAATTAATTTGGAAGGCTTGATAAAGTCAATTAATAAAATTTTGTCAATCCAAAATCTTTCAGAAAAGTGTGTTGCGTTCAATTCTCCAGCCACCATGCAGAAGACTTAAGAACTAAAAAATGATGGTCTGTGGTTGGAAAGCGGTGTGAGCGCTCTATTTGTTTCGGAATTATTTAGTTTATTATTTCACTTATTTACTTATCACTTCACTTAGATAATCTAGGAATCAGCAGATGGACAATCGAAGTCAGAAATATTTCTTCTTTCTTTTATTCATTCATTCATGAACTATCAAAGTCCAAATATTCAAATACCAAACTTCTAGAAATGATCTGTTCTCCCTGTTGACAGTTCCCTGTTTTTGTAGGTGGTTTCTTTTGTGCACGACTTGCAAAAATATTATCCAATCAATTTTGCAGATTATTTTTCAAACAAAAGATTTTTCGATGGTTTTCCTTGTTTTGCTCTGCTGTGTGTGGTCAAACAGGAAGCCATCTATGTCCTCAATACTCTAGTTAAAAGAATATGAAACATCTCTTAACTTAAATTTATGTGCATCAGTATCGTCGTCTATAGAACATATTACAAGTTTAGCAACAAAGCAGGTAAAAGCATCACATGGTAAATCGTGAGGTCAGCTAAGAAGTGGCCCTGGTCTCTAGTTCTGAACATGTTTATCTGATTCAACCACTACTTCCACACTAAGGTCTTTGGGATTTGGGTAGGTCTCATCAACTTGTCTCCTGTTGAAGCGTTCTTTGAGCATCAACAACACAGGGATGGCGAGTGCGGTGATGCCAAAGAGAGTCCAGCTCATCCACAATGTCCCTACAGACACGACACAATAGGAGATGGTGACCGCCAACACAACACAACATAAGCAAGTAAACTGATCATATACAACAGAAAACAACCATACAACAACATGGCCGATGATCGTCCTGCAAACAATAGAGTAACAATACACAACAAGAGATAGTGACTGCTTAAAGTAAATAAAAGAATATAAACAGGCCATATACAGCTACTGCCAACTAAAAATAAAGAGCAAAGATAAGAGTAGCTATAAAAATTCCTGATTTTTGTTAAAAGCGCAAACATAGCAAATTTACATTTACCACGCAGTTACCTAGGTACTTACATAATTCCATGCATGTCTGAATGCTAAAATTAAAACACACCCACACATAGACACGCATGTTTACACCTATCAAAAGCTCTCAAGTATTAGGGGGACATTGAAGATGATAATTTACCTATATTCGGGATCATCCCAATAAAGAGAAATAAAACTCCTCCTATACTGCTCAGCAACAGAAGCACGACAGTTGTTGTTCCCTCCCCTATGGGGTAGGCCTGCTCACACCCGATCTCAAAGAGCAGAGGGAGAGAGGAGTTGAGCGCCAGCAGCGCCAGGATCGTCGTGGTGTAAAATAAACCTGAAATAAAAGAGACAGGCAGGATGAACAAAGCATAAAAAAATCCTAGAACAAGCAAGACTGGTTGATGATGTAAGGTACTAGGAGAGACCAGCCTGGACGATGAGAGTTTAACTCATTCGAGTCGCAAGGCTTCAACGAAGTCACACTGCCCTCGTTTGCATGGAAATTCACCAATTTTAAAACATCATAAAAAATAACTGTAAGAGATAGAAAAAAAATTCAACTAATAAGAAGCACAATACGACATGATAAAGACTAACATATGATATTAGATAAAGCACGGCAGGCGTTTATTGCTGACAGAAACAAAGAGAGACATTGACAGGGATATGGTTTTGTTACTGAAATTTTAGATTCGTGGTTTTGTACATATATATATACACACGTACAGGTTACAGAGAATATTCCAGCACTCACCGACAGAAGGTGTAATGACATTACTGGAGGCCAGGGCAAAGATGAGGAACTGCAGAGAGCCCACAGCAAACTGTACCAGCACACACCACTTCATGATGCGGGCAAACTTGTCTGCGAACCTGAACCAGGAGGCAACAGGTTACTTATCACTACCTGCAGATTACGAAAAGCGAAAATTAAATATTTATCCAGTTACAGATTTCTTTGTTCCTTTTTTTTTTTCATATTTTTACACAAAAGAAATAATATACGAATCAAACGACCTTGCTAAATGTTGTATTCTGTAACACTAAATCTGTTCAAAGTAAAATTAATAATTATATATTTCGCAGTGTATATATCTCATTACGTGTATCAGACCTTGCAATAATCAAAGATGCGATGGCAGAAGCTATGATTCCGTAGAACCCGATCCAGCCAGCTTCTTTCTGCAGAGAATTAATAATAACACTTAGTGAGGATACATTATAGGAAATAAAAGGTGTATTGTACACAATAAAATACACAATTACTGCGATCTAAATGGGTAGAACTATGCACAATAGATACTGTCAAAGCAATATGAAGCAGCCATGAGGGTCTCGGTCTGACATTGAAGAAAAGGTTACTGCGTTGAAAAAATTCCCCCACTATACAGTAGGTTGTGTAAGAGGAGTGTGTGTGGGGTAGGGAGGGTACATTTGTACTCTACACCGAGCCAGCAACTAAGACTAAATCACGGCAAAGCTGCTAGCCCTTTAAAGTCTTGCCCAGCTCTTGCCGGCTGTTACTGTTTAAGAACAATGAAGTAATTACAAGAGTTCGGTGAAGCGCGACTTGCAAGCCCCAGCCTCCATTACCTCCTCAATGTTGTGGACACTGAGGCTGATGTAAATCATGCCTGACCAGCTGAAGACCACGCCCACTGCCAGCACCAGGTACGTCACCATCACGAACATCTTCTTTCTGACAGAAGACAGCCGAGAACAGGTTAACCATCTCTGTAGTCTTTAACAAAAGACAGGTGTAGCAGACAACAGGACGAGTAGGTAGTAGCTGAAGGTAAGTGAGGCAAAAGTTAATCAGGGGCAAAGGTACTTTAATTAGTTCAAGGCAGAGCCGTCACTGCGCTTGATAATGTTGGGCGATGTGCTATGTACACCAACAAAAACATAAAAACTGCGATATTCACAGGTTACTTAAAGAAAGATAACTACAGCCGAATTGTTAAAGTGAGTATTGTAGTTACTTCCCTTAGATCATAACTCTGGGGAAAAATTTACACATGACTAATTCCCCTTCTACCCGTGTTTTGAGATCATGTAGCGACCTGAGCAAGCTTTTGAGCCCCTGGAGGAAGCTTTCTCGCTGGACACCGGCAGATGCACACGGAGGAGTGGGAGGCTTCGCTGGGAAGTAAATCAAGACTGTCAGCAACAGCACTCCGCACCATACGGCCTCTAGAGGACACGGAACAAGAGGAAAAATATATCGAAAAGCAATAAGCACATGAGAATATCATATGATAAAGGGAAAAAACACACACGGACACACATGCATAAACACAACTGCGCTATAAATACACGCATACATACATTCATATATACCTCCCCCTACATACACATATACCCAGATACTCACGGGCACTCACCAAGCGTACAAGAGCACACACATTTGCATTTGATGCTCGTGGACGTGCATAATGAACCTAAAATTAATGGTGCTAATAGATAGGCCAACCAAATTTTAAGTACACGCGAAAAATTGTCTGTGCAAGTCCAGAGCAATATTAAAGTCACTAAAAAAAAGAAGAAAAAAAAAGAAAAATTCTTTTAAATTCTGTTGAACGTTTTTAAGTGCAGTGGTAGAAAAAACAGCTTAAAGTATTCAAGAAAATGAGTCACAAGGTATATGATTTCCATACAAACTACTGAAAACTTTAAAAATTAGTTTCGTGGACTATCATGGACAAGTACACCGAACCCTGCTTAAACTTTACTTATGTCATATGTCTCATATTATATTATATCATATTATGTCATATTTATATTACTGATGCCTATTAGTTTGAAACAGATACGACAGTTACGACTTATCATTGGGACAATGCACGCAATCGGGTTTCATGAATTCTCCTACATCTATTTTGGGGGTTCATCAGAAGTCTATGGTGCGTGAGAAGAGCTTCATAAAAGTGTCTTATTTTTTGTCCGGCCCCCATGAGACGACCAGGCAAGTAGGAGCGGGTAGGGGGTACTACAGTGTTTAAACACATCGACATGTAACCTGAGCCAGTGCTGTCTTGAATGCTGCAGACCTTCATAGAGGGGATAGTAAAAATGACAGCATGAAAAAGTATCGCAAACATTAAATATTTTTGGGAGAACTAAATTCAGTTGCCCGAGCTAAGAATTTCTGGAGCATACATACGCACGCACTATACCTACAGACAATTACCTACATTCACTCAGTGACATAAACCACGCTTTAAAACCGTTATCTACCTACAGATTAGAGGCACGCACCAATGATCATGTAAATCTGGATGTTTTCTTTTGTTTGGACAATTCTGGACTCTTCTGAAATAAAATAAACATATCCATCAATCTATCAAGGATGTATCAATGTTTCATTGACACAAACACAAATGTTAAAATAATCAATTATGCCTTTGTGATAGTTTTCATTAGGGACTGACATTTCTAGAAATCCCAGTGAAATGGAACTCTGATTAAAAGTAACAGAGTCTAGACGTATATAAAGTGCTCAGGTGTTTTATTTGTAATCATTTCTCGAAAAATCATAGATGCCTGAGACTACCATTAGTCTGACTGCTGACTTTTATTGAAGATTTCGAAAGAAGTTGTAGAAACCGCATACCTGATTCAGTAGGATTGACTGACATTTGAGGTGATGTTAGTAATCTTCCTTTTTCTGTAGTCAGCCCAGCACTTGCAATATTTCTAATAGTGAAAATAATTTGCGAGGTTTAATGAGGCTATTTGCACCCTGTGGGGTGATTAATAATAATTTCACAGTTGTTTTTTTAAGTACATCAATGCCTGACATTGTAATGACAAACAATCCAACAAAATAGAAAACACAGAAGAAGTATTATCTTTCTTTTTTACAATATTTTTTCTTAACTCTCTAAAACACTTTAGGGCACAAAAGTCTATTGACCTCACAGAAGATGGGATCTGAGTTGTGTTGATGAACACTGACTCCGGACTAGTGAGCTGTGGCACCAAGTTGGGACCTGAATCACAATCACAACAGTAATTATTATTCAGCATTTGTGTTGAGAAAGGTGTGAGGAAGAGCAGTGATTTTGAAAAAAAAGTGGTACACACCAAGAACGAAGGCCATGGCGACTCCCACAAAGTTGGAAGATGTGCTCACAGCTGTTGCTGTGGCGCGTTGATGGAGAGGGAACCACACGGCGGACAGGAAAGGAGGAGCTCCCATGGCCACTGGTCCAGCCAGACCGTTCAGCAGATGGCCGACGTTGACCAGCCTGCCAAAGGATTCAAAGGACACTGATGGCTTAGTCACAGTGTGTGTGTGAGAGAGAGAGAGATGATAACTGTAACGATTCGCGATTGAGACGAATCTAGTTAGATTCATGTTTATTTTTAACTTTCCCTGTGGTCAGGGGAAGAGCAGTCGCGCGAGCGCTGACGCGGCTCTGTATGACTCATTTTCTTACGTCATAGATGGAATGACGTAAATCAGCTTAGCACAGCGTAACTAGGGCGACGGTAGGCAATGGAGAGCCATGTAGTACTCATGATTGGCTGAGAGAGAGTCTCCAAGAAAGACTGTTAGAGGGTCGTCCTAGTTACCTGGTCGCTAGGGGTGCATGATTGGTCAGGAGGGAAAAGAGGAGGAGTTAACTAGGTGATTCTAACGGTTCTCGGGACAGACGAGACCAAGCAGTTGGAGAGTGCAGAGCTCCGTGGTCAGTGAACAGTGTGTGGTTAACTGCTTGCAACGGATATCCAACGGTTTTCCCGTGGAGTATTATCGCGTGTATTCCGAGTGTGGTGTGGAAATCAATTCAGTCGGAATATAACATCTTCGCCGATACGGCTTTAATCTCTCCTTAGCTTCACGAACTGCGTGAAGTGATTCATGAGATTAACCTGCTGGTCTAGTCAGTGATCTCGTCAGCGCCAACCGTCTGAGAAACGTTAGGAGGAGGTTGACGCTGGAGGGTGTAGCGTTATTTTATTTTGTTTCATCCTCATCTCATCATTAGTTAATTTCATAAACATTAAATGTGTTAATCGTTGGCCGGACCTTTTTGTTGAAAAAGGTGAAAGAGTGCGGCGAGCGTGGTTTACATGCAGATGTTTACACGCGCTCGCAAACACATTCAACACACTCTTTCGTAAAACGTTACAGTAACTGATGTCGAACGTAAACGACAAATTGTGTGAAAATGCATCAATAATGGAAGAATCAATGTTATGAGATTCAAATTGATCTTCCCTAAGAAAATATATAAACACAAACTGTATTTCTTTTACTATAATAATTAATGATTTTAGTGACTCAAACATTTTTTTTCATCTTTGTATCACATAGACATTTTACAAAAAAAGAGTGTCGATAAACGTACAATATTGCTTGTTGGGGATCGTTTTTGATTTTTATTTTTTTATAAAATTTTGGGAGAGGGAGGTGGTCGATAGAGAGTTAGGACTATTTCAGTATTCTACAAACTGTTAAGGCAGTTATTTTCAGACCATGTTATGGCAGGAGCTTCCATGCTGAAGCACCGTAGAGTGGAGCCACCCGCCATGAGAAAGGCGCTGGTAACACATGCCCACCGCAGTCCTGCAGCACGAAGAAACACCACACATAAACTTGTAAGAAAAAGACGATGAGACAGACAAAGGTTTTTATACGGATACCTGCGGTGGAGTCAGCTGGGCATCACAATGCTAAACACATTATTTTTATGAACATTTTTATGTAACTGCTACGCTATAGCCATGCAGCCTCTTCTTGGGATTTATGGTGCTTTTGGCCCACACAGCTCTCAGTAATGATTATCTTTGATTAGTTAGTTGCTTTGTTGATTGGTTGGTTAGTTGGTTGATTGGAAATAGATTAAGTTGCATATCGCGGGACTTTTCTCCATTTCTACATCTTCTGAGTCTTCGAGGAATAAACTTGCGCGGCAAAGAAATAAGTAAATAAATAAGGACAATAGCGCCATCAATACAATTTTCATACCTTTAACATCTAGCATCCAAGAGAAGAAAACACCACCGAGGAAGTATGAGATGAAGACCCAGTTGTTTATAAGTGCAATGTCCCCATTTGACCATTTGAAGACGTATTGGCTGGTGGACGAGATGGGACCGAAGGCATTCCATACACAGCCCTGAGTGAAGGCAATAAGGGAAAAGACCGTTAGAATGTACCACCTGCGCTTGTAGACGGGTGCATCCTGGGTGCTCTCTGTCACTGGATTGTCTGACACCTCACCGTAGCTTGGCTGCACATTGTTTCCAGCAGCATATCCATTTGTAGGTTCATATTCGTCTTTCTCAAATCCCTCATTCGTTTTCGACTTGTTATTTGAAGATATCACAGGTGAAACGCCCGTCGCTGTCCTTTCTCTTTGTCCATCGCTATCAGATATCTTCTTCTTGAACACAGGGGATCCATTTGGTTCAAATCCCAAATTATCCATCCTTCCTTGCACAGTAGGTTCATCTTCAACTAACGAACTAACCTGTCTTCTGCTGGGTGGGCTTTTCTCGAGATGAAAGTCTCGTTCATCGTTCTTTCTGCGCTGATACGGCTCCTCATCCAGCTCCTCATCAAACACCCTGTTGTGGAAGCCAGACGCCATTTCTCGAGAAATATCGCTTGCTCGTGACTTGTCTGTGACTTGTCCCTGACTTCCCAGTGTCAGAGACAAACAGAACGTCTATAGGCAGGGCTTCACTGTTGTTGTTGCCGCTGCTGTTGATGGTGATGATGAAGCTGGTGGTGCTCCCTGATTCATCACTGCTCAAAACAGAACACAAACTAAGCTGAAGAATTGTGATATAGTTTACAAAGTATAATAATACACGTAGGACTCAATGGTAAGTGACGTACATAGAAAGGAAAATACTTCTACTGGTTTCCTGCCCATAGCTTCACAGTCGCTGACATTATTTTTTTATAGGTAAAGACTAGAATATAAGATGAGAAATGTTCGGAGAAACAGGTAGAATAAATGCAAGAGCTTCAAAGAAAGAGCACAAAAGACTTGTTTCGAATGCGAGAAGGAGCAGGTATATCCTGTGCAAAGAACAAACAGGGGGAGGGACATTTTCTTGGTCTCACCCCCAGTTCTTTGCTTTCTGAAGTTTGTGAATGAGGTGGGCAGGGCAGCCCGACAGCTGAGAGTCAGTAATCAAGACTTGATAAAACAAACGTATAGACAAGAGTGTTAGAAGTTTATCGATAGAGAAGGTAGCAGGTGACACTAATCTGACAAATAATCAGCAGATGGACAGACAACTGCAATTTGCCTGTCAAAGGTCATGTAAGCAGCGACGATGAAGCCAATATTTCTGATAGACGACCCAAGCGTTGGTCTCACCAACATTGAAGGTTTCGGTTTTAGGTATTTGGAAAGTGTTGGGTTGATTTTGTCGTTTCATGCAGAAGAGGTCTTCTGTCTTGTTATTTAGCTTCCATTTGTTTTGTAATATCCAATGTTTGCCATGACATATGCCATCCCCCACAGTGCTGACGACAGAGGGAGGGACAGTTGGCGATGGGGAAGAGTACAGAGTACAGCTAATTAGTTGAGAGCATAGGGCTGATGACAACTAGTGATGCAGGACTACAGTGCTTTGTTTTATAGCTTAGTTTAATAATTTAGGGTTAAGAATGACAATAAAAAGTTTACTTACAAAATTGTCTGCCTTCGACTACAGTTATTACCCGTATGGTTTCTCATTAACCATCCTACTTACCGCACTAGCACAAACATGTTTACTAATAAACATCCTTCATTGTGCTGCTTGCTCGTAAATCAAGCTCGTCTCATGTGTCACCAGAGGCATATCGGAGTAAATTACTGCCGTAATCTGTCAGGACTATCACTATGTCACAAACTGTGGCTCCACCTTCTACCACTTACCTGTGCCTCACCACTCACCTGAACAACGCTGACATGTGTACGACAAACCTTATAGCTTTCCACGACGCTGTAAAAATAAGTATAGTAAATAAAATATTCTTTAAAACACAGCACACCTTGCAAACAGACACTGTGACATACACTTGAACATACCGTGAGGTGAAGAGGCGACTGCAGCATTGTGACTGAAGCGCTTCAGGTGAACGCGGAGCGACAGGTGAGACGCCGTTACACATCACAACGACCCGCCTTACGCAAGTCGAGACAAAATGTTTCCCCCCGTGTGTGTACAAAGGTTTCTTCGGTCCACGTGCCTTCACCTTTCTCCAATTGAACCCAGCGAGTTGAATAAATATGTCACCCTATAGCCGGCCTACATTTGTGTGTCCGGCGTGTGTGTGCCTAGCGGTGTCGTGTCGTGGAACAGAGCATGAAAACTGTGTGTGTGGGTGTGTGCGTGCACGTGCGTGCATACCTGTGTGTGTGCCTAGCGGTGTCGTGTCGTGGAACAGAGCATGAAAACTGTGGTACTCAAGACGTGCTGTAGAAGTTATCTGAAAGCAATGTAGTGCAGGTTCGCAGTGCTGACCTGACCTTTGACCTGCTGGCGGATGGCTGGTGACGAACTGTGCGGGCCTACATTCAGAGGCCGGAAAAGTGTCAACAAAGTCACGAGTGACTCATTGTTTGTCTATGCAGCTAAAAGCACAGAAGAAGCAAATGTAAGACATTTCAGTCTTGTCTAGCAACCCCAGGACACAGCTAACAAGTCTCGAGACTTTTGGACTAGATTATCAGTTGCTAGTCTAGGACTGCTAAATATTGTATGTTCTGGTGTTGCAGTTAAATGTTATTGCACTTCTTAGTTTTTTATTTTGTCGTTACACGTTGCATTGTACTCCTTTTCTTCGTGGTATATCCGGACTGGATCATATGATCCGGACTGATTCATTTGAAGGTAAATACCTGTGTGTATGATACCAGCACGAATTTGACCTTTCGCCCCAGAAATACATGCTTATTCTTTCATACGATGAGAGCAAACGTGCAGCACGTGCTGAGTCACAATCATAAACAATGTGTAACCTAAACATGAATTTTATTTACATTGTTGACATATATACCAATTCTATCATATTCTACACCACTAGTACGTTTTTTAATGCCTAATTCTACTTAAGATTTTAAGCTACTGATGACTAAAGGGAGAGAAAAGTGATTTTGAAGTACGTAAGCCACTTGACATCGGACCAGACACTGAAAAGTGATGACACTGATCTGTCCCAAAATTTTGGAGACATATTGTTTTGTATCTCCCTGTGGGACCCCGGGGTATGTTTGCCTAGCAAGCATTGCAAGAATAGGGTCCCTGCCATCCAGCCAGGCATGTCGTAAGAGGCGACTAAGGTGGACACCTCACCTAGAGGTAAAATAGGTTGTGGTAGGGCTAACAACCCCACCATGTAAAAAAAATCCTGTTACAGAAACTAAAACCAGAGAACTCGTCACAGATGGCGAAGGTAATGAAGCACACCAGGAGACTGGACTAATGACGGACGACAGCCAAACCCGAAAGGGAGCTGGCGCCCCGACAGCGGATTTACTGAAGCCGAGGCAGAAGTTGAGGGTGGGGTGCTGGAACGTCCAGACCTTGTACCAGACTGGCAGGATGCTCCAATTAGTCAAGGAGTTTGACAACTACAACTTGGACATCCTGGGAGTCAGTGAGGTCAGATGGACCGGCACGGGAAAGAGGAGACTAGCGTCAGGACATACCATCTTGTTCTCAGGAAGATCAGACGCTCAGCACTCTGAAGGAGTAGCTCTACTCCTCAACAAGAAAACGGAAAAGGCACTGCTGGAATGGAAGCCTTATGGACCAGGCTTTTGAGAGCAAGATTCCATTCCAAGTACACCAAGCTGACAGTGCTAGCCTGCTATGCACCAACAAATGACTCTGAGCAGAAGACAAGGATGCTTTTTACGATCAGCTCCAGGCAGCCTCAGAAAGCGTTCCAGCCCACGACATGTTGCTCATCATCGGCGATCTCAATGCCAAGGTGGGAAGTGACAACACCTGCAGGGAGCATGTCATGGGCAAACATGAATCGGAAGCATTCAATGACAACGGAGAGAGACTGGCAGACTTTTGTGAAGAAAACAACCTACTGATTGGAGGCACACTCTTCCCACACAAAGACATCCACAAGGCAACATGGACATCACCAGATGGGATCACAAAGAACCAGATAGACCATGTCATCATCAACCGAAAATGGAGGAGCTCACTTCAAGATGTTAGAGCCTACAGAGGAGCAGACATTGCCAGTGACCACACTCTTGTGATAGCCACAGTTTCTCTGAAGCTGCGTCGATCACGAGGAAAACAGGCACGTCAGCAGAGAGTGGACTCCGGCAAACTAAAAAATCCAGCCACCGAAAGGGCCTTTGCTATGGAAGTAAAGAACAGGTTCAGGCACTAGGAGACCAACAAGAGATGACCTTAGACGACTTCAATCGAGTCTTACAGGAATCAGGAGAGAAAATACTGGGCTTCCAACGGAAAAAGAAAGAACAGTGGATCAGAGAAGAGACATGGAAGAAGATAGAAGAGAGAAAGTCAGCCAAACAAAGAATCAACAGCACCAGATCTGAACGCCTGAAGGAACAACACAGACAAAGATATGCAAAACTGAACAAAGAGGTAAAAGAGGATGACAAGAACCGACAAAAGATATCACATAGAGAAACTGGCAGATGAAGCAGAAAATGCAGCAAGTAAAATGACCTGAAGACACTGTACAAGATAAACAAACAGCTAAACAACGGGTTTTAAGAACAGTGATGTGCCAGTGAAAGACGTGAACGGTAATGTCGTCGAGGGAGAGGCAGGAAAACTACAGCGCTGGAGGGAGCATTTTGAGTCAGTTCTGAACAGACCAGATCCCCCTCAGCTTGCAGACATCCAGCCAGCAGCTATAGACCTTGACATCTGCACAGACCCACCAAGCCTGGAAGAAGTGACAGCAGCAGTCAAGACAATGAAGAGCGGCAAAGCACCAGGGGCAGATGGAATAACAGCAGAGATGTTGAAAGCAGACGTGAATGTGACAGCTCCCAAGCTGACTGAAATCTTCAGGCAAATTTGGGAATCAGGGCAGGTCCCTGTTGCGTGGAAGACAGGGCTCATCTTCAAGTTACCCAAGAAAGGAGATCTTGGAGACTGCAATAATTGGAGGGGCATAACACTTCTTTCCCTCACCAGCAAGGTCTTCAGCAAGATTGTTCTGTCAAGACTGACGGCAACTCTTGAGAAAGACCTCCGACCACAGCAAGCAGGATTTCGCCCTGGGCGATCCTGCTCCGAACACATCTTCATTCTGCGACAGATTCTGGAGCAGAGCAACGAATGGAACACACCGCTGTACATCAATTTCATCGACCTGGAGAAGGCTTTTGACAGCATCCATCGCGAGTCCTTATGGAAGATCCTGAGGCATTACGGAGAGTCCCTGCAAAACTTGTTCAGGTCATTGCAATGCTGTACAGCGATTTCAAATCCCAGGTTGTCTGTGACACGGAGCTCACAGACCCCTTCAACGTCAGTACCGGGGTGAAGCAGGGCTGCATTCTGTCGCCGTTCCTCTTCATCCTGGCCATGGACTGGATCATGAAGACTTCCACCGACAGCGAGAGGAGGGCTCAGATGGACCATGACTATGACAGCAACAACAGCGCTGGAAGACTTGGACTTTGCTGATGACATTGCCTGCTGTCACACCGCCACCAAGACATGCAGGAAAAAACAAAGGCCTTCTCAGAAACAGCTGGAAACCTTGGCTTGAAGGTCAGCACAAAAAAGACTAACAGTATGAGAGTGAACGCCAGAGTCCAAGACAGCATCAAACTAAATGGAGAAGAGATTGAGGAAGTTGACAGTTTCACCTATCTTGGGTCCAAAATGTCAAACACTGGGGATGCGGAGGTGGAGATTCGAGCCCGACTGGCGAAAGCCAGTCAGGCCTTCGCCTCACTCAGGAGCACATGGAAGGCAAAAAACATCAGCCAGAAGATCAAGCTGAGAATCTTCAAGTCAAATGTGATCAGCACCCTCCTTTACGGATCAGAATCTTGGAAGATGACCAAAACCATCAGTAACAAGCTTGACGTCTTCCAAAACAGATGCCTCAGGCGCATACTTAACATCTTTTGGCCAAACACCATCACCAACGAAGAACTCCACCGAAGAAGTGAAACCGAGTCCATCACCACGCAGGTTCAACGAAGGCGTTGGCGATGGATTGGACATGTGCTCCGCCAGCAGACAGCAGACCTTTCCAGAGTCGCCCTACGATGGACTCCAGACGGCCGAAGAAAACGAGGCCGCCCAAAGGAAACTTGGAGAAGAACAGTGGAAAGGGAGATGAAAGGAAAGGGCTGGACATGGGGTCACCTAGAGCGTGTTTCAGCCGATCGACATCGGTGGCGGACTCTGGTTGAGGCCTTATGTGCAACCTGATGCACAAAGAGGAATAGATAGATAGATAGATTGTTTTGTATCACAATGAAATGTTCATGACAATATTCTCTAAGAAAGATTGCACTGCTCAAAACAATTTGACAGCTATTCATTTCTTCAAAAGGAAATTGACAGTTTCGCACAGTTTTTGGAATTGCAAGAAAACTGTCAGTCATCGTCACATTTGTACATCGTGCCTTAGAGTTGTAACTGTCCTGACTCTCCATCTTCATGTCACGGTCAACGTGTAGCAGGATCTTCCATACCAAAGCTAAATACAGCAAGGATTTCCTTTCAGAAATAGCAAGACCTTCAGCACTTATGAAATGTGTCATTTACATGTTCATAAAATGTATGTACACACAACGATGGAGTGAACACAGGAGTGAAGTGAACAGGGAGACTGCTACTGCGGGCGTTCTTGTGCTGTGTGTCCATGCCTGACAGGACTCCTCACATCCCTCACAGGACTCCTCACATCACCCACAGGACTCCTCACATCCCTCACAGGACTCCTCACATCACCCACAGGACTCCTCACATCACCCACAGGACTCCTCACACCACTCACAGGACTCCTCACATCCCTCACAGGACTCCTCACATCACTCACAGGACTCCTCACATCACTCACAGGACTCCTCACACCACTCACAGGACTCCTCACATCACTCACAGGACTCCTCACACCACTCACAGGACTCCTCACATCACTCATAGGACTCCTCACATCACTCACAGGACTCCTCACATCACTCACATTACTCCTCACATCACTCACAGGACTCCTCACATCACTCACAGGACTCCTCACATCACATCACTAACAGGACTTCTCGTTGTCACAATGTTCGTCGCTGTCTGACGACAGAGACGCGTTGTCAAGGGCTGCATACATAGGGTTCGCCTCCTTATGGTCATCTACAGCAAGAAACAGAGAAAGAAGTAAGCAGCAAAAGGAGATCAGGACAAACGTCTCAACATATATAAAACAGAGAAAGAAAGAAAACCGGTAATTAGAAAGAAGTGGACTGTGTTTAGGAATAGTGATTTTAATGTAGGGGCATTTTCGAGGGGAAGCTCACTGAAATCCACCCACCATTAAGGCCTGCCTTCTGTGCCAGTCGTCGGTTCAAATCCTCCTCGTAGGGGGACACAATGTCGAGGTTGATCGTCTTTTCCATCGGAGCAGCCACAGCAGCTGCGCCCCCTACTGCTCCATGGATTTCCTGTGAATAGAGAGAACTGCTAGAGGTTGTCTTGTAGGCTCTTCTCAGTATTTGTAGAACAACTAAGAGTTTGTAATTTTTAAGGAACGGTCACAATTTATTTCATTTGTTTCTTACTACTTCTCCTCCTAAATACTGTTAGTTTTAATTGACCATCCGTGTGAAAGCTATGGCTTTAAGTATTCTCACTAAATGTGAGAAGAGAGGACTAAATCAAGAGTACAGAGGCTGGCAGAACAAGTGTCTTGTGTTAATGCACTGTACCTCGTATGATGGAGGTAAGCCTTGCAGATGACCCAGTCGGTGCTGAGGCGTCCAGTAGGCCCCTTGTCCAGCTTGACATGGAAGGGAGGCAATTTCTCTGTCTCTTGTTGTGGAATAAACAGGGTTGTCGAAACCTGTAGGCTCGTGCGATGCTTCTACAATATTAATTTAGATGCACTATTAATTTACAAAATAGACATGCAATAATTAACAAATAATTTTATTAATATTCAGCATTCAATACACTATAAATTATTAACCAATTATTAATTTCACACAGTTATAGTTTCCTGAACCTTTGTATTGACTCGGAGGTGGGCATGAGTGAAAAGCCTGCCATCTGTTGATGTCAATAGAGCGAAAAATAACTATTTCTCAAATAAATAGTTAAAGGCAAATAAAATGCTATGTAGTTGCGTGTGACAGAATAATATAATATAGTTAAATGTGACACAATCAGTAAACTATTTGGTTAGACAGGAAAACAGCAAGGATAACATCACAGAACACGGGAAGACAAGCAAGACAGGGTACACTGACCTGTGTGAACAACCACCTCCTGCCGTCTGGCGTTGTAGACTAGAGTAGTCAGGTGTTTCATCCGTCGTCGAAAGACAATGATTAAGATGATGACGACGATGAGGAGTAAGCTAGCTATCACAATGATGGCCAGTAGAACTGGGTTGAGTATTTCGTGGGTGTGATCGTCTGTCAAGCTCCCACGCGCGGTACTTTCTCCGGTATCGACAAGTCCATCAGCCGATGATGACCCTATGACGATCAAGCTCACATTTATAAAACGACTAACAACTTAAAACTAATTTTTAATTTAGGCAGCAAGTACAAATATAAATGTTGCTTTGCCAAGGAACAACATATTACCAGTTCCCAAATCGTAGAGTTTTCAAAGGAAATATAGCGACATATACTAGACCAGCAACCTGGCCACAGTGAGGTCTATACAAATAGAGTATCTTGCCTCTAGACATTTCTTTTTTAGGAGTCATATTACCTTTTAGTGTTCCCCATTCCTACAGATTCTATTTGTAGCATTTATAACTCTTTTCTCTGTTATTTCAGAAGTTTTTAATTTTGCTCACCCAAACAGCCCTTGAAGGGATCACAGACCTGGGTAGCGTTGCATCTGCATGTCGAGCGACAGAACATCCCGTAGGTGCCCGCCGGACAAGCTGTCGACCACCCAAACATTCATCACTACTACACTTCGACTTTTAAATGAAACACTTCTATGTTCACTATGCTTGTTGTACATACTTGCGAAGTGCTAGTCGTTCTCTAAAAATTATCTGATAACTGCGTGTGACATGACATTCGCTGCCAGAGAGTTGATGTAGACTGGCTTCATCTTTGAGCTAGGATCTGTAAACATTTTGTTTTCAGTACACAACAACCCCACGTGTGACGATGACCTTACTTGACAACAAAGCATGGTCTCCCCCTCCCCAATGTGCTGCTCACAAACTGTGTTTTAGACAAGATTTCTAGGTAAAATGTTTTGAGAAACACTAGTCAGAACGTTAGTATCTGAAACTTAAACTTTAATGGTTATTTCCCTTTCTTTTTCATTTGAACAATCTTTCGGCAACGGACATTAAGACTTTATAGAATGTGAGAACAGTTCATAATTCACAGAGGTAATAATCACAAATAATAACAAGGAAATACTCTATCAAGGCATTGGAGGTGAAAGACTTGTGAGAAGTGAGCGTCTTACTAATGCTACAGTCGAGGCCCGTGTAGCCGGCAGCACATTCACAGTAACCGTCAGTCGACCTGCACGACCCACCGTTGGCACACGTGCACGTGAAGCCACAGTCCTCGCCATACGTCCCTGCCGGACATGCTGCACGTGCAAACACACACACACACACGCACGCACGCATAATACAAATGTTCATGTATGTTTTCCGTCCTTTTTTGAGATAACAGGAAGATCTGTTGTCTCATATAAAATGTTTTCTAGACAGACCAGGCGATGTTGACTTTCCCACTGTGTGATTAATGAGTCCAGTGATTAGAAGACGACTTACTCTCGTTGCAGTGCGCTCCCCTGTATCCAGGTATACAGTCGCATACATTGGCCACGTGACTTTGTACTCCGTACACACACACCTGGGACTGGTACCGACATCTGGACCCCCAGGTCCCAGGAGGACATTCTGGTCACGTGACAAAAACATTAACGACAGACTGATATCATTAAAGTTCAGATATTAAAGTCACACCCAATATGTCCTTAACATAAAACGTGATAGTTTAAACAAGTGATTTTCATCCGTTTAGTAACACATCACACGTTAACTTTATTTACTTATTTTAATATGATCTGTGATGCCATCATGAGATAGACTTTAATCTAGCTAAGAAGAAAAACCGATTTAATAATAACACTTATAGAGGCTTTTAGAAACTGAGAGCCAGCGGAGTGAACCAATCAGCAAAATTGTGTGTTTGGCTTACTTCCTCCTAAAATTTAATTGAAAGTAAAATAGCTGGAATGGGAAATGTCTGGCATTGTGAAAAGGTTCACCTCGCTCGCAAGCCAGACCGATGTAACCATCAGGGCATGGACACCGCCCAGTCTCGTGGTCACACGCTGCTTCACTGCTGTTACACGCACAGGATTTGCTACACCGGTCCCCCCAGCTTCCGTTAGGACACACTGCAAAGTAACATGTTTATTTGTATCAGATCGTAATCTTAATATGAAGATTCTGGTGTATTAAACTATAATTACATCGTGTACCTATAGTTATCCCAGCATCCCTCAACCAACCTATACCTTCACCATTTCCGACCAAGACTTGCGTGCTATTGATGTACGTGTGTCACGTGCCACTGACCTACCTTCCTCACACGTGTTGCCTGTGTAGCCAGAGAAACACTGACAGTCACCAGAGACAGGATCACACAGTCCATGGTTGCACCTACAGCGCTGTTCACAGCGAGACCCGAACAGTCCAGAGGGGCAGGAAGCTTTCAGTTCACATCTCAGACCTGACAGTAAACATAACAGTTATAAGGCTATGCTCTGACACTAACTGTCGTTTCCTATTTATGGAAAAAAATATTTAATAGTTTTTGTTAAGTTGCTGTTAGATGGAGCCTGAGCTGTCCACATTTCAATATGAGTGTTAAATTCCATTAGATTTTACTTTAGTCCAATCAGAAATTCATTGGCAATGATCACAGTTACTAGCGAAGTAATGAATGTCAGGCTGTAAGCAAGAATATATGCAACGAGGACAATTAAACCGACGGCACAAGTGGCAATCAAGAGAAATAAAATGACTGAGTGTATTGTCAGGGTGCTCTACCTGTGAAACCTTCCTGACACGCGCACTCTCCAGTCACGTGATCGCAGCTGGTTGTATGCTCCATGTCGCAGTCACATTCCTGTCGGCATCCATAACCATAGTAGCCCTGTCCAAAAGATTGACTTGCAAAAGTTATAGCTGTCTGTGGTGCTTAGTCAAATGAGCATGTGAACGAGAAAGTACAGCCCTCGCCTCCCAAACACTAAGGTGGACTGATCAGCAAGACAAGTCTTGAGAACTGCGAGCACCCCGCATCGTTAACACTGCATAGCTATCCCTTCTCCAGGTAATATTACCTCTGGTTCGATATTTAGGTTGCTGGAAAGTACGGGTATTTTAGAAACACTCTGTTGTTCACATGCTTGAGGTGTGGGTGGAAAGTGCAATGGAGTGTAGCGGAGTAAAGAAGGAAAGACTGTCAAATGTGGGACAGCGTTTGATACTCTGATATGGGTGTCTGATATGTCTGCCTGTACACTGCCACCGGCAATCATAACCTACCATCACAATGTAGGGTAGATATTTCAGTGTTTGCTGGCTTACTACGGTTATTACGGGTGGTTATGCATATGCATCAATCACCTGACAGGGCAGCTCACACTCGGTGCCGTTGTAGCCCCGCTGGCAGATGCACTTTCCCGTCACCGGATCGCACTCCCCGTGCTGGGAGCACATGCAGGTCTCCTGGCACTCCCTTCCATAGTAACCCACATCGCAGTGCTCTGCGCATGTCAGTCCTTGCCATCCTAAGACAGAGACAACTCTACTACAGGATAACAGTTGATCACCACAGCCATCAGACTACTAGTAGTCAGTCTTCACTTATGGCAATAATATTACAGTAACTTAAAACCTGTAAGACCAACATTGTCTTTAATAACATTTTTTTGAAGGATGGGGCAGAGTTTGTTCTTTTCTATAGAATGGCGACACTGGAAAATTTGCTACCTAGTTTTGGTAAAAAAACTAAGACTGAGAAATGTGTTAGCTGGCATTGATGTAGAAGTAAGACAAAGTAAAACGTGTAACCTTGCTTTAATACAGAATTGAGACTGAAATTTAATACACAAGTTTACATTTGACATAAAGATAAGACTAAACATTTGCTACCTGGCTTACACATGCACCGCCCACTGTCAAATAAACAGTATTCAGCGTTTGCACATGCGCACTGCTGCAGGCACAAAAGACCCCAGAATCCTGTAGGACATTTAGTTTCGCACCTGTGGAATTACAGCATAAGAGCTAGATCAGACACGGTAAATCAGGGTAGTTGCTTTTATATATATATATGAGAGATATATATATATATGTGTACGGAAAGCAGATGAGAAAGTGGAAGCATTGAAGAGAGAGAGGTTTAGCCACAAATTACTCATACTTTTCACCGATGAACCCAGGAGGGCAGGTGCAATTCCCTGTCACGTGATGACACTGGCCGCCATTGTGGCAGGTACACACACTTTCACACCTGTCCCCGTAGTAGGGAGGCTGGCAAGTTTCTCGACATGTGCTTCCCCTCCAACCTGCTGAACACAGGCACTGGCCGGTCTCGCCATTGCATGCAGTCGTGTGGCTGAACTCGCACGTGCAGTTGTTTTCACAGCCAACTCCCCACTTGTTCTCTGGACACTCTGCAAATTGATAATATATATTAAACTTCAAGCTGTAGTCTACATTTGTGGCTGACAAAATATAAATTACGAACTCAGCAACGTGAGATCAAAGCACCTGCAGTTGGACATTTAAGAGGGTGAGTCAATAATTGGCAACATTAAACTAAACAGCTATAAACATTTTTTTAAATTTAAAACTTACAGTAACATTTTTAAGTCCGTTGCTTTTCCACACACGTTAAACTTTATTTATATTTTAATTATAATTATTTACAATGTGTACGTGTTTTAGGTAACTCTTTGTATATTTGAGTGTTATCTATAAGATATGGGTTATGGTTAGGCTGAGGACAAATTACAATATTGAACTCATAGGAAAGCAAAACATTGAAACCTCTCTTGTCGCACTTCTCGCCGCTGTAACCCTGGCTGCAAACACAGGTACCATTGTGAGGCAAGCAGTGTGAGGCATACAGACAGTCGCACTGATGTAAACACCCGACACCCCAATAATTCTCTCCGCATTGGTCTTGACACCTGAATGTTGACAAACAAACGAGACAAGCAGAATTAAGTACATTGTGTTATCGATGCCTTCTTGTGCATGTGCCTCATTTTCTCGGCTTTATTAAACTACTTTTCTCCACTTTGATAAGTCTACCCTGTTTGACACTCAGGGGTGTAGCAGTTATTTTCCCCACCTCATTATTATGTCTGAGACAGAAACAAATTATCCACAGGCAGCTTAATGCTGAGACATGTGCGAGAGTATTTTATGATAAAATACAATAATCTTTATCAAGTTCCTGGAAATGAAAGCCTCGTCATCACTGCCTGTAACTGTCATCTACATCAGTAGCGGGTGATGTGGGTCTCACTCACTTATCTCCCATGTATCCTGGGGCACAGTGACACTGGCCAGTGTCTGCACTGCAGAGGGCGCCGTTGTAACATGTACAAGTGTTGACACATCCCCGGCCATACTGTCCCGGAGGACATGGCTCTGTACAGTAAATGCCCTTGGACACACAATGAAGAGGATTAGATGTTCTGAAGCATGCAGTGAGAACGACAAAGTTAAAATATTTCCTTACCACATACTAGACAGGGTAGACATGTTCGGAAACAAATTTTTCGTGATAATCAATTTTTCAAAATCGTTGTACTTTTTAGCATCAACCTTACCATCAACCTCATCATCCAGCCTTACCATCCAGCCGGCGCCACAGCTGCACGTGCCGTTGCGGTGGTCGCACGTGGCGTTATTCTGACACTTGCACACGTTCTCACAACCGACCCCGTGCGTTCCATTCTGACACGTGTCTTCACACCTGTATACAACAAAGAATGGAAAAACAACCTTGAAGCAGTTAGCAAGCATACAATAATTAACAGCGACACCGAGAAGATGAAAAAGGCAGCTAAGTTACTGAATTGAACAGAATGTCTTCACTAAATGGCAAACAGTCCAGATTTTGTCTTAATTTTACGATTTTTTATTTCATTTGAGTTATAAATTGAAAGCTTAAGTGATCAAACGCCACTTTGTGTCTTGTCATCGAATGGGTACTTACGATTGGTCTATGGTCAGATAAAGAGATAAAGCACTAACTTATAACTAACGGCGGAAAGATTACTAACAATGGACCCGTGTAGCCGGAGGGACAAGTGCACACCCCAGTCACGTGGTCACACTCCGCGTTGTTCTTGCATTGGCACTCAAAAAGGCACATATCTCCATAGTAACCAGTCTGACATGGCTCCTCGCAGGTAAGGCCCTCGTAACCTAAAGGACAAAACACTAACTGCTGGTTAACCAAGATAAACATAAAGTAAACATCGCCCATCAGTGAGTCCACCCATCTTTTCGTTCATCTATCCACGCATTTATTCATGGCCCATTTGTCGTTTATTTATCAACTTGAACGTCTGCTTACCTGGATGACACAGGCAGTCTCCGTTTTCTGGGTCGCAAGAGCCGTTATCATTACACGAGCACTGGTTGGTGCAGTTGTCTCCCCAGGTGCCGTCAGAGCAGGCTGTGAAGACAGAAGAAAGTTGTTTTAGAACACTAGAGCATGTAGCAGACATGGCTGGAGCAGGCAAGCAGTGACATTGCATAGTTTTATTTGAGCTTTAATTTTAATGTTTTAGTTTTAATTAATGAAACAATCATTTATCTGCTCACATGACAGACCTTGCTCTTTGAACAAAATGGACTTCTCTTCTTCAACATATGTCTGAACTTCTTGTTATAAAAAACACAAGATCTTTTGCAAATCAGGCAGCACGCAAGATAATAGGAAACCGATGAAACTGAATCATCTGTGAATTATCTTGACTAAAACCCATTTGCTATTGTCAGTAAAATGAAATAATAAAGAAACTGTGTTTAAAGCATTCTAACAGAAGAACTGGCCTTACTGTAGTTGCAAGCAGAGCCCCGCCAGCCTCGTTCACAGTCACAGAGCCCAGGGGAGACGCACTCACCCCGATCACACCCGGGGTTGCACACAGCTGCCGATAGAGAGGACAACTTTAATGTCTTATCCATCTCCCTTCCACTCTTTTTCTCACTACCTTCCTCTCTCAAACAGTTACAAACTCATTTCTTCACTCACTCGTACATTTACACACACTTTATATTGTATACTCCCATCCATAGATACAGACATAGATTCTTGCAGATACATAAGAGAACAAGTTTTTTTTAATAATAAAAGAAAGTAAAACAATTGTGAATGATAAGTACCTTCGCCTTAGATGAAACCAACCATAGACGGCTAAGACCTAGAGTTTGCAAAACTCAATCACTAGTCACACCCCTTCCCAAAAAAGCAAACAGTAAACAGTTCCAAGACATCAGAATCCTACGCCTAATCAACCATCCAAACAAAGTTATGCAGAGGGCAACCCAGAATCACGAGGTCAGAAGAGTTGGAGGACTTACGGATACATGTATCACCATCTTCAGTGTACCCTGCGCAGCAAACATTCTTCCTGCGATAGGCGAGCTCCGTGACCACCTTGTACGTTGACCTCAGCTCTGTTCTGTAAGCAGCAAATGTTGTTTAACTCGAGATACATGCATACGAAAAAATAGAAAGACGAGACAAAAATGGCGTATCATACGACTACTTCTAAGATGTTAATCTGTTCCTATTCCTTTGGCTAAGGAGCATACACATATTTTAGTTACAGAAGTCTTACAAAACAAGTGCGAGCATGACAACTGTGAAATTATAGGTCACGAATCACATTCGCATACACAAACGCATGCACTCACATTCACACTTACCACCAGACCCTCCTCTATGCACCAGGCCCTCACTCAGACCAGGCCCACCCTTTTCGTATACTTGAAGGAAACGAGGTACCCCTAAGCTTCTCATGCCAAAGAGAAGAAACTGATGAATCAAATTTTTTTCTCAAAGTTTTGCACCAAGACCCTCCCATCGACCTGGAACTTTTGTTAAAAAAAAGTTTTGCACCAGGCCCTCCCTTTGCACCAGACCCTCCTCTTTGCACCAGACCCTCCCATCGAAGTGGAACTTTTCTTTAGTCTTCTAATGCCAAAGCGAAGAAACTGATGAATCAAATTTTTTTGTTTTGCACAAGGCCCTCCCTTTGCACCAGACCCTCCTCTCTGCACCAGACCCTCCCATCGACCTGGAACTTTTGTTAAAAAAAAGTTTTGCACCAGGCCCTCCCTTTGCACCAGACCCTCCTCTCTGCACCAGACCCTCCCATCGAAGGGGAACTTTTTTTTACTCTTCTAATGCCAAAGCAAAGAAACTGATGAACCAAATTTTTTTGTTTTGCACCAGGCCCTCCCCCTGGTTTGTTTGCTTTTGTTTTTTTTTTTGTTTTTTTTTGTTTGTTTTCTTTTTTGAATGGTTAGGGTTTAAGTGTTCTGCAATTCACATTAATTCATCCAACTGGCTGCGTTCTTCATCGACGTGCTAGTCGAGTAAACCCATCGCCTAAAGTTGTTTCATTTCTTATCATCTGCTTTGCAACGATATTTGAAAGGTTTCAACAAAATGCGAAATGAATGAAAAAAATTGTAAAGCTAGGGAACAGCCACGCGAAAATGTGTCTCTCTTTACACTTTCGCCGATGCCACCCCCGAGGCGAGAGTCCGGGGCGTTACTGAGAGTCTGACTCGGCAAAAGCTTTCCCTCCGGTTGGATAGACTTTTTCAGACTCTCGACGCGGAGGCCAGCTACCCCTCACTAAACGGTTCACTCGGTAGTAGTGACAGGCGGTGTGTAGAAAGGGCATCGACGTAATTACTGGGAATTCCTCGTTCATAAGAAGAATTTCAAGAACCCAATCCCTATCACGAAGGACGTTCAAGGAGTTTGCACTGTTTTCAAAGCATGGTCACATCCACCTTGATTCCTTCTAAAGGCAGCCAGACCTGTTATTGCTCAATCTCTTGTGGCTAAACGCCACTTCTCCCTCTAAGAAGTTAGCACCGATGCGTGAAGAATCGGTGAACTATTTAACAGGCTAGAGTCTCGCCCGTTATCAGAATTAATCAGACAAATCGCTCCACCACCTAAGAACGGCCATGCGCCACCACCCACCGAATCAAGAAAAAGATATCAATCTGTCAATCCTTACAGTGTTCGGACTGGGTGTGTTTTACCGTGTTGAATCAAATTAAGCAGCAGGCTCCACTCCTGGTGGTGACCTTCCGTCAATTCCTTTAAGTTTCAGCTTTGCAACTATACTTGCCCTGGAACCCGAAAACTTTGGTTTCAGAGTCGATGAAGCGACACCTGCACAACGCTAGTTGGCATCGTTTATGGTCAGAACAATGACAGTATTTAATCGTCTTCGAACCTCTGACTTTCGTTCTTGCCTATTGAAAATATGCTTGGCAAATGCTTTCGCAGTTGTTCGTCTTGCGAAGACGACCCTGCGAAGAGCCGCGCTCGCTCAGGCTTCGCGCAGTGACCGTCGCGAGACCGCACGACCATGCCTGAGATGCAACTAATAGCTTTTTAAGCACAACGACTTTAATATACGCTATTGGAGCTGGAATTACCACGGCTGCTGGCACCAGACTTGCCCTCCAATAGATCCTCGTTAAAGGGTTTAAAGTGTACTCATTCCAATTGCGGAGCCTCAAAAGAGTTCCGTATTGCTATTTTTCGTCACTACCTCCCCGAGCTGGGAGTGGGTAAGTTGCGCGCCTAGTGCCTTCCTTGGATGTGGTATCCGTTTCTCATGCTCCCTCTCCGGAATCGAACCCTGATTCCCCGTTACCCGTAGGCAACATGGTAGGCCTATCACGTACCATCGACAGTTGATAAGGCAGACATTTGAAAGATGCCTCGCCGGCTCGAAGCCATGCGATCGGCACAAAGTTATCCAGAGTCATTAAAAGGGACGGGGCCGAGACCCCGACTGGTTTTGAACTAATAAAAACGCTCTTTCCCGGCTTTGACACCGGGTTGGAGTTGGTTTGCATGTATTAGCTCTAGAATTGCCACAGTTATCCAAGTAGAAATGGATCATCTAAGGAACCTCGACCGATTTCATGAGCCATTCGCGGTTTCACCGTACGAGGGTGTGAACTTAGACATGCATGGCTTAATCTTTGAGACAAGCATATGACTACTGGAAGGATCAACCAGAATGCTGTTTTGTGGTTTTGGAATACCGTAACCCCACGAAGCAGTCGCCGCGAGGCCCGCGGGTCCTGCCATACGTGGCCGTGCATTTTCGTTCGGTAGTTTTTCCGCTCTTTGCAACCGAATCATCGGTTCAAATTTTCAACGTGCTGAGCGTTCACCCGATCGACACGAGCGCGCTCTTTCACTCGAGACACAGTCAAGCTTATTCGATACGCCGACGCGGCTGGCCGAAAGGAGCACGACGAACCCCTCTCTGCTCAACCAGCCCACGCCTGAGCCGCGCGAATCGCCAGCGAGCCAACCCGTACCACACCTTCTTCGGTCCGCTTCGAAACCGGCTCGCAGCAGGACGGGACGCAGACAACGATCACTTTCGACCGAGGGCGTCGCACGCCGAGCGAGCGCTCATTTGCCAAGGCAAAATCCACAACTGGGTGAGCACTACATGGCTAATAGTAACCTTTCTCTATTGCCATGTTCACTTTCTGGCGCCTTTCGGCACACCTGCTCCCCATATATATAGCGCCGATTTTGCCCTTCCCTGCCTTGTGCCACGCCTCCCCTTGCACCAGGCCCTCCGCACCAGGCCCTCCGCACCAGACCCTCCGCACCAGACCCTCCGCACCAGACCCTCCTATTCGGTAAACTTCAAGGAGACGAGGTTCCCCTAAGCTTCCAGTACCAAAATGAAGTTACTAATGACTAGAAGTGTGTTTTCAATGTGTTGCACCAGACCCTCCTCACCAGACCCTCCCCTCGAACGAACATTTTACAAGTTTGGCACCATGCCTCCGCACCAGACCCTCCGCACCAGACCCTCCTGTTCGGTAAACTTGAAGGAAACGAGGTTCCCCTAAGCTTCTAGTACCAGAATGAAGTTTCTAATGACTAGAAGTGTGTTTTCAATGTGTTCACCAGACCCTCCGCTTTGCACCAGACCCTCCGCTCGAACGAACATTTTACAAGTTTGGCACCATGCCCTCCGCACCAGACCCTCCGCACCAGACCCTCCTCACCAGACCCTCCCCTCGAACGAACATTTTACAAGTTTGGCACCATGCCCTCCGCACCAGACCCTCCGCACCTGACCCTCCCCTCGAACGAGCATTTTACAAGTTTGGCACCATGCCCTCCGCACCAGACCCTCCGCACCAGACCCTCCGCTCGAACGAACATTTTAAAAGTTTGGCAACAGGCCCTCCGCACCAGACCCTCCGCTCGAACGTACATTTTCCAAGTTTTGCACCAGGCCCTCCCCTGGTTTTTTTTTTTTTTTTTTTTTTTTGAAAATGGTTAGGGTTACAGTCTTCTGCAATTCACATTAATTCACGCAACTGGCTGCGTTCTTCAACGACGCACGAGCTGACTGATCCCACCGTCTAAAGTTGTTTCATTTCGTTTCTTACCATCTGCTTTGCAAGGATATTTTAAAGGATTATACTGGGAATTCCTCGTACATAAGAAAATTTCAAGCCCCCAATTCCTATCACGAAGGACGTTCAATGAGTTACCATTCTTTTCAAAGCATGGTCACATCCACCTTGATTCCTTCTAAAGGCAGCCAGACCTGTTATTGCTCAATCTCTTGTGGCTAAACGCCACTTCTCCCTCTAAGAAGTTAGCACCGATGCAAGAATCGGTGAACTATTTAACAGGCTAGAGTCTAGCCCCTTATCAGAATTAATCAGACAAATCGCTCCACCACCTAAGAACGGCCATGCGCTATCACCCATCGAATCAAGAAAAAGATATCAATCTGTCAATGCTTACAGTGTGCGGACTGGGTGTGTTTTACCGTGTTGAATCAAATTAAGCCGCAGGCTCCACTCCTGGTGGTGACCTTCCGTCAATTCCTTTAAGTTTCAGCTTTGCAATCATACTTCCCCTGGAACCCGAAAACTTTGGTTTCAGAGTCGATGAAGCACCACCTGCACAATGCTATTTGGCATCGTTTATGGTCAGAACAATGACAGTATTTAATCGTCTTCGAACCTCTGACTTTCGTTCTTGACTAATATGCTTGGCAAATGCTTTCGCAGTTGTTTGTCTTGCGAAGACGACCCTGCGAAGAGCCGCGCTCGCTCAGGCTTCGCGCAGTGACCGTCGCGAGACCGCACGACCATGCCTGAGATGCAACTAATAGCTTTTTAAGCACAACGACTTTAATATACGCTATTGGAGCTGATTTTGAACTAATAAAAGCGCTCTATCCCGGCTTTGACGGGTCGAAGTTGGTTTGCATGTATTAGCTCTAGAATTGCCACAGTTATCCACGTAGAAATGGATCATCTAAGGAACCTCGACCGATTTCATGAGCCATTCGCGGTTTCACCGTACGAGGCATGGCTTAATCATTGAGACAAGCATATGACTACTGGTAGGATCAACCAGAATGCTGTTGGGTGTACACGTAACCGACTCCCACGAAGCAGTCGCCGCTGGAGCGCGGGTCCTGCGTTCGTGGGTGCTTTTCGCTCTTGCAACCGAATCATCGGTTCAAATTTTCAACGTGCGGAGCGTTCACCCGATCGACACGGGCGCGCTCTTTCACTCGAGACACAGTCAAGCGTTATTCGATACGCCGACGCGGCTGGCCGAAAGGAGCACGACGAACCCCTCTCTGCTCAACCAGCCCACGCCTGAGCCGCGCGAATCGCCAGCGAGCCAACCCGTACCACACCTTCTTCGGTCCGCTTCGAAACCGGCTCGCAGCAGGACGGGACGCAGACAACGATCACTTTCGACCGAGGGCGTCGCACGCCGAGCGAGCGCTCAGTTGCCAATGCAAAAACCACAACTGGGTGAGCACTACATGGCTAATAGTAACCTTTCTCTATTGCCATGTTCACTTTCTGGCGCCTTTCGGCACACCTGCTCCCCATATATATAGCGCCGATTTTGCCCTTCCCTGCCTTGTGCCACGCCTCCCCTTGCACCAGGCCCTCCGCACCAGACCCTCCGCACCAGACCCTCCGCACCAGACCCTCCTGTTCGGTAAACTTGAAGGAAACGAGGTTCCCCTAAGCTTCTGGTACCAAAATGAAGTTACTAATGACTAGAAGTGTGTTTTCAATGTGTTGCACCAGACCATCCGCTTTGCACCAGACCCTCCGCTCGAACGAACATTTTACAAGTTTGGCACCATGCCCTCCGCACCAGACCCTCCGCACCTGACCCTCCTCTCGAACGTACATTTTACAAGTTTGGCACCAGGCCCTCCGCACCAGACCCTCCCCTCGAACGAACATTTTACAAGTTTGGCACCAGGCCCTCCGCACCAGACCCTCCGCTCGAACCACCATCAGCGCGCGCCTGAGCCGTGAGAAACGCAGCAGCGAAAGCCGCGAATCGCCACCAAGCCAACCCGTACCAGACCTTCTTCGGTCCGCTTCGAAACCGGCTCGCCAGATGACGGGACGCAGACAACGATCGCTTTCGACCGAGGGCGTCGCACGCCGAGCGAGCGCTCATTTGCAGATGAAAAATACAAAACTGGGTGAGCATTTCATATATATAAACCTTTATAGTCACGGTCTCTTTCGCGCACCTTTCGGGACGCCTGCTCCCCATGTATATAGCGCCGACCTTAACCATACCTGCCTTGTGCCACGCCTCCCATTGCACCAGGCCCTCCGGGCACCTGACCCTCCCTAGGCACCAGACCCTCCGGGCACCTGACCCTCCCTAGGCACCAGGCCCTCCGGGCACCTGACCCTCCCTAGGCACCAGACCCTCCGGGCACCTGACCCTCCCTAGGCACCAGGCCCTGCCGGCACCTGACCCTAACTCTACCGGCACCAGACCCTCCTATTGAACTGAAACTTCCAAGATGATGGGTGAATTCTCATTTGGTACGGTTATCGGGCTGGGTATTGTTGTGATCGGTTTTTGTCGGTGTACAGAGACACAACGTTGTTCGGAATGCGATCAACCGGCGAAAGGAGAAAGCGTTGCTGCTATGGACAACAACCGTTGTGAGTCTTTTTCCGATTTTTGCCCATCGTTTGAGAAAAGACACTAGGCCTACAGCAAGCGCTGCTCGTTAACAACGATTCCATTTGAATTCCCTGGGGAAATTATTATCCATTTTATTTCTATTGATTTTTTGGTCAAAACAAGACTTGCATGACCATGAGAAATTAGAGAGAGGATAAAATATGTTACTTTTCTTTCAATTTTTTTTTCTACACTTGTATTGCTTTATTTTGCTTCAGTGCTGAAAGAAAGTGCACATCAAGATAGTGAACATGGTGGCTTAGAAGATTTATTTTCCAATGATCAGCGAAACCAAACCCATTTGACTGGACTAAACAGAGATGGAAAAATGCAAGACTGGGATAGCAGACTTCTCGATTCATTTCAAAACTGACACCATTGCTCTATTGATGACAGACAGGTGTATGTTGAAGATGACGTGTTTAATTAAGATGAGGCTGAACCTTACACAGTACTTGTCTCATACATTTCAGACATCGCAAGTCTGTCACATGCCACACACCATAATTCTTACACAGGAACGCGTTATGTTACAGGTCCCACACGTCACCCAGGCCACACGTCATCATACTCACACGTGTTGTTGTTTTGCTCACCTGCATCTCCTACATCGCGGAGGAAAATGCCAACACCACGTGTTAGTGCAGACTTCGTGCGCGTGCTGAGTCAGAACAGTTTTGTACATCAGGTACCTGGTGAGAGTTTAGAAAAACAGTTACACACAAATACTTAGACACAACTCACGTGCCTGTGTGCGCCAGGTATTCGGTGGGAGTTTAAAGAAGCCGTTACACAGAAACAACAGACTGGCACAAGAAAAATATTTCAGAAGTGAGTACAATGAAAGGAGGCAAGAAATCAGATTTTTTTAAATATCAATTTTATCAAGACGTTTGACAAGAGCTTTCATTAGGCCACGTGCGTTTGAACTGCTGACAATAAAACACATCTGGATACTTACGACTCCTGTACAGTGCACTCAGTACCAGTCACATTGCCTGAGGTCACACCTTGCACCACGTGGAAAATAAGAAAACAGACCAGAAATCCCAATGAAGCAGGACACTTCAGCTTCGTGTTCATTTTCTGACCCTGCAATAATACTGTACTTTATTTCGTCTTCCTGTAAACAGTAATATTCCTGGGATGATAGATTATCCCTATATTATCTACCTTGATGGGTGTTAGTTCCTTTGTGCACTATTCTACAGTAGCTGCATGGAAGAAAAGAGACTGCTCATGTGAATGACACTGAAGACGATGTTACACTAGATTTTACTTCCAAGAAGTACAGTATTCCATGGACAACCACTTGCCAGCCTGTAATTTTAGACTGTAAGTAAATTCTACTGTTCGCGCTCATTCGATGTATTGTAACTACATCCTGAACTAAGAGGATTACAATGATAAAATGTTGTTCGCCTATTTTTTATCACACTTGGAGGCCAGTTTTCGAGATAAAACTGAGAGTCATCTGTAAAACAGGTCCGTAAAGCTTGGAAACGAGAGGCATCGATGACTGCCAGACTTCCGCCTACAAGATATGGTCTGTGAATTGCTCTGCGTGTCCATTAGTGCACACTGGGGTTGGCACCCACACTGCGTCAGTCGACACAATGAGCCTGATGATAATAATAGAGAATTTATAAAGCGCAGTATCTCGGCCAAAGGCTGACTGACTGAACAAGATCACAAAAGGTAACCACCATGAAGAAGGAAGAATAATCCTGCGTTCTGGCAGTAAAGGGGCGATAACTGTAGATTGAACGGTAACGACTCCAGAGAATAAGATTCCTGACATCAGGAGAATAATGTGAAGGTATTGAGTAATCTTGAGAATATGAAGAATGTTATCAAATGAAACTGCAAGAAGGTGATCATCACTTCAGTTTATTTAATGCAGCTCGAGGTCGCTGACGAGGTTAGTAAATCACGGCCAATAAAGCCAAACAGCTTGAACTTCAAAATAACATTATGTACAGTTCAGGAGAGGAAGAAAATGCAACAGAAGGACATGTAAACATGAAGGTCCAACACTTTTATCCAAATCGTAGCACGACATAAACAAAATCAAGGTAAGCCGATCCCCTCAGTGCTAGGCAAAGGGACAGAACCCTCAGAATCATTCGAGGAACAGAAAAAAAAAAGAAAACTGTACGAAAGCTAAGAAGAAGAAAACAAGAAGAATGCAGTGCCACCGACTAGCACTCAACAACTTCGTCCTTGTAATATTCGGTCCGAAAATAATCACTGGGTTTCCCATTTGCCTATTTTCGTCGACACTATTAATATTACAATGGCAGACAAACAAGTCACTCCACAATACAAACTGGTCTTAGCGAAGATCAGGCTACACCGTGAACTTCTTAGAAACACATCGCGTGTCTCCTCACATGCTGTAGTGAATAAACAAAATGTTGACCTCTCACCCTCACCACCTAAGCCCTCCCCGTAAACACGAAGAGGTCAGCAGTTGGTAAGCAGGAAGTTGTGTCACAGACTTCACTAGTGCATGACGACATAAACACCAGGGCTCAGATTAGCAGACACACTTGGGCATTTCACACAAATACAGCACAATCATAAACACACAGGTCACTAAACTCTGACTTGCTGTACACTTGCATTGCGATGGTGAATACCTACTCTGGCATTATCCTGTTCCTTTCAGGCGATAAAATTTTGAAGTGTTTAGGTAGGAAAGTATTCTTTCAAAACAAAATTTAAAAAATGAAAACTGTTCAGTCTGGCATCTATGGTCCTGAAGAGATAATGTCGGAATGGCAGTTGATAATGGTTGGAATTCTGTCACACCAGAAGAGAACGGAGCTACTTTATTCCACTGATGATAAACACCAGATACTTCGCCTCATGTTCCAATCATTCGTGCTCGTACCCCCACTTATTTGTTCACCCCCTCACCTTACCCCCTGTCCAAGTGAATTGTGAAGGCAGTTGTGGTAAGCTTGGGTGTGGTGACAAGTCGTCTGCGTGACTGCGACTGCGGCAGCAGCTGACAGGATGTGTCGTGACGATGTGTTGCGAGCTGAATCACATGTGGTAGGTGTTGATACATACTAAATGCAGATTTCAGCGCTACTTTTCCAGGTCAGTCTGACACCTTTAGAATGGATGGTCAGTGACAGGGCGAGGCGATGTCAGAAGAAAAGGGAGACAAAAGGGATGTTTGGTGTAATGAGCTTAGTTTGTTTTGATCACACATTTCTGTCTGGATAAGTATCCATGTTTTCTTCTCTCTCCATCAGGTATAGTTTTACACGTCTAGTTGACAGTTTTCTCTTATTAAATAATTCTAAGTTTAAATTATTCTTTTAGAGAAACTAAAGTCACATTTCATTCTCCTTTCGGATAAAGGATTTTGTTATGAATTTTTATGTTTCGTATTTCCTTAATAGTTTTTGTCTTCTTTCTACATGTGATTGTGAGATTTTTTTCATAAAATACAAGAAATATAATCTTAACGTTAATGAGTCTTACAATTATTATTAATGTACTTAGGAAACAAAACTTTTCTTTGTTATGCACATAAACAGTTAGGCGTACCTAAGTGTTAGCTTATTATTTTCTTTCCCAACCCCCAACTATTCAACAATCGTACTTTGATGTAGAATAAATGTTCTACCTAGTGTGCCACCTCGCTACTTCCTCCTTGTAGACACAGTAAACGTTTTGAAAATGAACCGTCAAAGAGATAAATCAAGTTTTACCAAGAAAGGATGTGCTCCACGCAGACAAGGAGGTATTGTTACAGCTGTCGTGACATGTGACTCCGTGATTGTCATTACCATCAGGGTCACATACGTCACGTAGACTACCCCTCGCCCTCCCCTCCATCTGTATGTGTGTGTCCCTTTTTCCTCTTTTTCTCACTTCCTTCTTACCTTCTTGCACTTTGAGCTTAAAATAAACGTTGAGCCTTTTCTACAATATTTCTGTGAGACCCTGAAGACAACAACTCGTCACTGATAACTTATTTTATTGCAGCTAATGCAATTTCTTTAAATAATAATACCATACAAATACAAGAGTTGCTCAATGTTACTGCAATGTTTTCTAGCCTAAGCTTTCTATTCAAGAAGTGTCATGTGTAGACAAAAACTGAAGTCAGGATATAAAGAACAAGAGGAAAGACTGGCATTGTGTAGGGAGGAACAAGTGTACGGTGTAGAGCCACAGTATCAAAATACCTGTAGAGCTGTGGTATGACACTTGTCAACAAGAATAACTATACTTGCACACATCATTAATATCACACAAAATAGTTGATTTGTCTCAGTCTAGGTATTTGGTCACAGTAAACCGTCCATGTGCCCGCATTCACAACGCCACTACAGTAAAGGCGGCTGATCTTTCGTTAGTCAAGTTAACTATTAAAAAGCCAGGACAGGATTTGTCTACACATTTTGTAACTCAAGACATTTTCTTTTGGCAAAACTGGTACTACTTACCTGTCCAGCAAGTACTAAAGGTGTTCCCGGAAAGAAGAAATGAACTTTGCCCTGAACTTCACCAACAGCCCAGTGCACATGAGGAGTCCCACTGCGTGCGGCGAATGTGCAGACTGTCACAGGCACTTTGGTGCAAATCAGGAGAAGCATATACAGCTGTATAGGACTCAGAAACTAAACACGAATTGTTACAAAGCAGCTAGATATATCTGGGCGTTGGGCAAAGGTTCGTGCCTCTTTCGTCTAGCGTCTGAACGTTGTCTTTGGCCCCTTGTCTACATAATGAGCTCCCTCGTCACAAAACTGATTGTTGGCTGTAGACATAATTATTTAATATTTGTGATACGTCTAGGAGTGATATTGTCAGGTGATCAGTCATTTCATCTAAACAGATACCATTGTCATGGAAATGAAACCTGGAAATCAACTTGCAGTGAATTTTTGCACACACACGCACGCACACATGCAAGTAACGTCTAAGAATGTAAACCTGTTATTTACACTTCGAATTATTTAAATTTCACAAAAGTAGTACAAATAATTTTAGCAAAATTATACACACTGAATTCCAAGACTAAAGCCCACAGCACACAAAACTGTAGTGGTCGTGAGATTCATAAAAATTAGAAAAGATCGCAGCATGATAGTATTGCACTTAACATTTATAATGCAAGTAAAATTCGCATGAATGCTCTCGAAATAATCAAAATCGGAAAGTTTTGGAGGAACACTCGTTAATACTTCATTTGTAATATCTATATCGTTAGTACATGCAACTTAGATGGCATTATTGCAACTTTGACAGGGGTTGTACCTGTTACAAGAATGATTTGTAAGACTCACGTGTGAGCTTGTGGGACTCGCCTGTAAGCTAGCCGTCCACCTGACTTCAGTGACAAACAAGTTTGTCTTCCTGCGTGACGTCAGTACAACGGTATCGCCTGCGTCTCATTAGAGCAAAACGAGCCCAAGCCAGTCTGTCATTGTCTTCTGCTCCCTGCTCGACATGTCACACCAACGGCCAACAACCTGATCGTGTCAACTCTCGCCGTCTCGCGCGGTGTCAGACGTGCTTGTGGCTCCACCATCTTGTGGACGTTAGTCATATATCATTTGTTTCTACTGAACAGTCACCTATCACCTTAAATGGCGGAGGCTGGAAGGACGGTCAATATTTTAAACAGTTTTATTACCAGCAGCTTACGTTTCTATATTGCTATGACTATATTGCATAAAAATACTAGTAACTTCATCCTACAATAACATATCCACACTGACACACTCTACCTCCAGACTTTAAAATACATAAATAAGAAAGAAGATTATAAAAGAATAATTGGAAAAATCTCGCAGACTTTATCAGCAACTTTACTTAAGCTAATTGTTTATGTGGTGGACTAAATGTACAAAAGCTTATAGTGGAGAAAGAATCTCATGTCATAGAGGGTTGACATGAGGTTAAATACCTTGCACAGCTCGGGTGGCCGAACCCCACCTGTTCCATGGGTAACACTTTTTGTTTTACATAGTGGAAGAGAAAAGGGAAAGACTCTAATTAACTGTCGCCAGCCAGCGCCTGACTTCCCAGGGAGACACGGCAAGTGGAGGGACACCAGGGTGGAGGGAAGAGGAGGCTGCGTCTTCCGAGAAAGGTGCAGGTTGTATCCTGGGGTATTTGGACCAGGAATGTTGTAGTTGCTCGTCTCCACGAGGCAGCGGCGATATGTTTTAACGTCTTTCCCCGAGTGGAGGGGTCAATGATGTTTTTCTTTTAGATAATTTGTAGAATATATATATTTTTTAACAACCAACCGGAGAAAAGGAACTGTCTTTTAGGACTGTGTTTACAGCTAGAGATATTAGGTAGTAATAAGGATTGACTGATGTATGTGTACAGAAACTAATTTTCTAAATTTATCGTGTATTTTTTATTAGTTATGTAGCATAAATTGCTAATATAATTAAATATATTCAGGACCTGCAAAGAGGCATATTTCATTGTCTTGTTTTGTGAAGTAAATGTCCAGGCGACTTCGTCAACGCGAGTGTCTGTGACACATATTCACATATCATTCAAAGTAAGACATATATATATATGCGTACAAAAGAATACACGTTCACACAGGTACACACACATGCACGTAAGCTGCATGATTTCAATAATACATTTGGATTCAATTTCAATTTCATACTAAACAATATTATTTAAACTGTAAATTAGAACATTTTGTAATTCTAATGTAACTGTAATACTTTGAAATGTAGTCCCTCTCCTTGGATGATTCTTTACCTCAGTATTTATTCTATCATGGGTTATTTCTGCATCCGTACACCCTTTTCTTCTCTTTTTTTATCCCTAGATTTCCCACTTCGCTTCTGTACTTTCACACATTCTCCTTTCTCCCTCTCTCTGTTTCGTCTTTAAGACGGACACTCTGTTTCTGATTAGGTTTTAAGGCCAGCTCATGTTATTTCCACCAGTTTTTTCCTCCTTACATTCACATCCTAGCAGGCATCATCAATCTTTTTAAGGAAAATAGCTCATGTACAATCGAGGAAACGACTTCTGACCAAACCAGATGTGTTTTCTTGCTGATCCACATTCTGCTCAATTTTTTAACAAGTAAAAAAGGAGCTTGTAACCTTTGGTATCTTTCTTAAGCAGCTAGATACTCCAAAGCATATATTTCAAAAATACATGTGGCAGCAAAGATTTGCATAACCAAATGGGCAAGAGAAACGGTCACAACACATGTGTGTGTGTGCGCTCGCGTGCCTTTCAATGCCAGTTTCCAGTGGAAGGACTGTGTATAGGGGAAGTGAGGTCAAGATTAGTTTGAACATAAGGACTGGTGTTATTTTTGTAAATGTGGTTAAAGATAAGTGTATAAATCTTCCTGTGGTCTCCACCCTTCCGCTCCTTGCCCGACTTTAATTTCCTTTAATTTACTATACTTATACATTGAATCAAATGTGCTTTTGTTCGACTGTTGCAGACGACGGAGTAAACCGCTCGGCTGTCTGTTGTCAGTGTGACGCTTGAAAACACCTATCATTTTTTTTCATTAAAAATCCAAGTTTAACGAACGGAAAATTTGCTTATATTGCTGCAATACTAGTGTATTTTATCCTAGTTCAGGGTAGATGTTTTTACATAGAATATCGTCGAAAATTATATAGTTGATCGATACAAACGGTACATAGTATATCACTGAAGATTATCGAGTTCATCGAGACAGATTATTGTAGTAGCATGCATTGTTGATCAAACAAGTTATTAAAAAACATAGGTTGAAAGAGAAGTGGGAGGGGGGGAGGCTACATGTGCAAATAAAGATAACCTGAGCTATGGCAAGGGAAGTAACTATTAAATTCACGTCAATAATGCTATCGAAGTAGTCTTTCTTAGTGTAGACATAAACATCGTTTTTATGGATGGAATATTGCCGATCATGATCATGTATACTGACGTTTACCATACATACGATTGTAACACTGGTGGTATTGGTGGTGATACCTTTTATGTGTACAAGCAGATTAATCCTTGTTTAATCTTTGTTTTTATTCCGATCAGCCGCTACGCAAGCGTCATGTCTGCTAAACAAGTCTTCTATTTGTTCATAACTACTCTCATTCCGTCTCTCGGCAGTCTTCTGTTGGTGAGAAAGCTTCCTACTGGGACTGAAAGACTTCATTGTGTGACGATTGACGATAAAACACGACGACAAATGTGAAACCGGTGTGTAGCTATGACGAGCTTTATGGTCTAAGGGAAGTAACTTTAGAATTCACGTTGATAAGACTGTTGGAGTAGTCTTTCCTATATTTTTTAGTTGTCACGTGATGAACTAAAAAAAAAAATATAGGAAAGACTACTCCAGCAGTCTTATCAACGTGAATTCTAAAGTTACTTCCCTTAGACCATAAAGCTCGTCACAGCTACACACCGGTTTCACATTTGTCGTCGTGTTTTATCGTCAATCGTCACACAATGAAGTCTTTCAGTCCCAGTAGGAAGCTTTCTCAGTTATGTTTCGTTTGGTGTTCATGAAATATTGTTGATCATTAAAGAGTACTCCAATGCAAAAAATAAAAATAAAATAAATAAAATAAAGTATTGTAAATAAAAATAAACGTTTCGCAAAAAACTGAAAACCCATCTGTTTCTTTCAAACCAGTCTTAAACTACCAAGAAACACTTCTGTCTATATTTTTTACTTTTCCTGGTGTTTTATATATTTGTTCACTTTATTTTTTCTTCTTTTGTTTTTTTTTTCTGCGCAATGAGCATTCTTCGGAACTGAGGTAGAAGACTCAACTGGCCGGTGTCAACGACACAGGTAGTGCTTGCGACACTTATTCTCTCCTGTAGTTAGTCGTCCTTGGCTAATTTTATCCTTTTTTGACATACACAAATCAAATTGACTTATAGAGGTAAGAGAATAAATCAATCATGCCCTTGTTAATCTTGCTTTTGTTTCTTGTAATGCTTTGTTCTTTATAATACAGCCACGTGACGTTCTACTTTACATTTAAACAAAACATCGCTACAGCCACACCAGTGACTGACATTTGTCTTTGTAACAAAGCACGCAAACGATAACTCACTAACTCTATTAATTCACTTATGTATTATTCAGAACAGGTGAGATAAAAGTAATTAAACTTATTAATTTATTTTGCACATTCATTTGCTTTCGGAATGAATCAATGAAAACACACAGCGCCAGCCTGCGAGTAACAGCTTTTGGGCACATAGCATGCAAAAAAATTATTATATATATTAATTTAAACACGGCGTGTGTATTATAAGCAACTACCTACAATAAAGTGAACAGAAATATCAGCTTCACATCACATTTTTTTCATTTTAAATCAATGTAGCGCAAAACAATTTGTGCAGCATGGATGCTGATATACTCAGCTTGTATCGGAGTTTAATTTGAACAAAAAAAGTTTTGAAAACAAACATCTCTCAGTCTGTAAACACGGGTTGCTGATGGCCTCTTATTCTCTGTATAATTGGTTCCGCCATGCGCCTACAGGATATGTTTGTTTTTGATACACATCTGCCAGCAGGTATCGCTACCACACAGCAAACGGTAGATTGTGAAAGCCTGGATGTCCCCCAGAAAACTGAAAAAATGACCACAAAACTGGGGTCCTTCTAAATTAGCCTCTTCAAATAAACTGAAATTTGTGCTACCCTATATTAATTGTACTTTCTCTGGGGTAGATGTCTCTCCTTCCAGACCTTCAGGAATGTCGGTGTTGTCATCGATGTATCAATGATTACAAGATCACTAAACTATAATACTGTTGTTTTCATTGAATAATGAGGAGGAGGAGGAGGAGGAGGAGGATTGTTATTGTTATTATTATTGTTGCTATTGTTGTTATTGTTATTATTATTATAGAATTTAATCTCCTATTTATTCAGCTTTCCACCAAATACTATTTTCAGTTTTATGCCGAACACAAAGGTTTAAGATATATTTTAAATATCGTATACATTTCATATATCTTTTATTATATTTTATGTAAGCACAAAGTCATTTCTACTATATTGCGTTTATGTAGATTGTACAATGGAAACTGGATCCCTTACGACTATTTTTGCTCTTTCTCGATACCGTTGTCAAATAATATCCATAAATATCAGGATTCCCTAAGATGATTGTATCTGTTTAAAAAGTATCGCTTGTTTAGCCGTCCCTTAAGGTGTGCTAGTTGTAATAAAAGATACACTCCTGTAGTAAGGCATTTATTCTTTTTGTACCGTTTTGTTGGGTTATATTACGTTAGTTTTAAAAGAACCTTCTTTTTCTCTTACTCTTTCGTTCCCTCTCTCACACATACGCACGGACACGTGTGCACACAAATACACACACAAGCATTAGACGATAAATTTTTGTTTGCTCTTTGTAATTGACAGACCTCCATTTGTTCAAAATGAACCTAAAGTATTAGACCCTATAGGAGCACAGTAGTAGAAAATTAAAATAATGAAAGAGAAAGAGGGGGTGGCGATTTCTCTGGAGACCTGAAGGGGTTTCGGGAAGATAAAAACAATCCAACGTTAAGATGTAAATAAAGTTGTCTCCCATAAAAAAAATTGTGCCGATTATACATCTTCATTTTCTCCTCTTTTCTTATATCTGCAGCTTTTTGTTTCGAGCATCCGCACTACTGTTTAGACTTTAGACAATCCCTTGACTAGTACTCCCCTCGACTTTTACGCTTTCTATCCTGACCATGCACACTCACATACACACCTAAACTACATTCCTGTTAACTCGCAAAGCTATGGTATATGGTAAGTGTAGCCTTTATCAAATATACATCAATGAACATGTACGATGCTTTGTTCTATTGCAGCTGCCACAGAAATATCAAAATTTAAGCAGAAAAGATTATGCCATTTACACCATGACAATAAGGCTACATGGTTACATTATAAGAGGATTTTTCTTTACAAATACGGGATTTGTTTTGTATGCAATAGTCAAAGGGTTGGAAATGTCAAAGTGTTTTTGAAAGTTTTCAAATTAAGATTGACAGATTGTTTTCACCAAGAAAGGCAGAAGAAACTTAATTGCCAAATTTAAAACATACAACTCGCCTTATCCCAGGCGAACTTTCTTACACACAAAAACGTATTGGCATTAGAGATGTTTTTATATAATTTACACCAGGGATCACTTTTCGCTATGGCTGTTAAAACAGTAGAGATACTAAGCGTCATTTTTTATTGAATAAAGAACAGAAATACATTTCTTATATAGCCGTCCCAAATATTTTGATTTATAAAAAGAATGCATTGGTCAGAAAATCTCACAGAGTAATTTCACATTTCGATTGTGCCTTTTAATGTCAGGTAACCGTGCTACAATAATCACCAGCTTTACCACGTATATCTATTATGTATAATTATATTGAAGAGAAAAACTTCTAAAGAATTCTCTTCACTGATTTATTTATCTCTCGCCGAAAAAAACTTTATAGTCATCTGGGAGATGCAGCATCTGCTATATGTACTTCATTTACATTTGTGGTAAAACTAGCGCCATTAGATAACCCAAACAAACAAAACAAGATGTTTTTTCATCAACATATTTTTGTTTTCTCAGTAGAAGAATAAATTACATCACAATTTTTTTTCTAACGTCTGTTCAACATAAATTCAACACAAATACAGGTGTTCTATACAGATCCATACAGATCCGTGGTCTGCATCCGTGGCTACTTCACCCAGACCCTAGCAAGGTGAGACCCGCTAGTCCTTGTTCTTGTGGCTGTTGCTGCTCTTTCTCGTCTGCTCAGGCAGATACATGTACCGCGAAAAGATTTTTCTTTGGTCTTCCCTTTTTTGCAGCTGCTTGGTATCTACCAATATCAGAAACACGAAATGGGATGTCAGATTTTGTTGTAATTTTTTCTTGCGTTGAAGGAGGTGGGGTCGATGCCACGGTGGCCAGAGGTCAAAGACTGGACTGTTCGTCCTGTGCAAGACTTCCTGACTATTGCCTATAACAGGCGTGAGTGGCGGGCCTTGTAAGCTATAGTCTTTTCACGTGTTTCCCAACACGAAAAGTACCAGTCAGAGGACTGACTGACTCGTGGCCGGCTGGTGCTGAGAGACAAATTTACATCACCAACAGCACCCTTTTAGTACAGAAAAGAAATGAATCTATAAACAGGTTTAGGCATGTCAAGTTTAAGTACAAAGTATATATTCATTTAGGTGTTGAAATAGTTGTGTAATGAGTTCCCCCGAAAAAGTCCTACGTGTTCTAAATGATTATGTCAGGCATGCGTGACGGTTGACTTGTACACATCGCCTT